>NC_081841.1:10647706-10947706 GCF_963259705.1 Myotis daubentonii
GCCAGAGCCCTCGGGGGCTCCCCCAGAGGCCGCCATCTTTTCCCTGGTCCAGCAATGATGGTCCGTCCCTCTGCACTGAGCTCACCTGGGCTCGGGGCAGATATTCCGCCCCCGTGACTCCTGGGAATGGCAACGCTGCCTTTCACTTACCTGTGAATTTCTATTAAGCCACTTGCTTGGATCCGCTTCTGTGTTAGCAAGAGCTAAAGGAATCATTATAATAGTATTAACATGAGGAACAGTTATCCGTCCCACTTATTGATAATGCCAGTCATCAGACTAAGGGCTTCGTGCATCTTGCCTTATTTAACCTCCCACAATCCTATAAGAAAAGATACACGATTTTATATCCCCATTTGGGGGGGTGAGAACACAAACTCCCAGGGTGGCAGTAACTTGCCGAAAGGTGCAGCCAAGAGAGGTGCAGCCTCAGCCACCCAGAGGCCCTCAGCCACCCTTCAACCAGGAGGCTTATTTTTAACAAAAACACGACGGGATGTTTATATCCACACGGTGTCCCCTGGGGGTTACTGCGCTTTAACGATTTTTTTTTAACGATGTTTTCCCCTTCTTTAATTGTCAGCATCATGGGCCTCGAAGGGTGTTGGTACCTGTAATTGGACAGCTCAGATTCAGGGTTTGGGGAGATTGAGATGAAGAAAGCGTCTTGCTCCTTCCTTTGCTGCCTCGAGATGTTTCAAAGCCTCCATGTAATGGTCTTTTGGGAGACACATCTCCCGCTCAGCACCTCGCCGTTGGCAAAGCTGTGTGCTGAGCACCGGGGGCCGACTCAAAGGTGACCGAGACCTGCTTTCTACTGCGAGAAGCGTATGTGCAGAAGAGAGAAGCATCAGCGGATTTACATATTCTCCTACCTGTATGCATTGTATGTGTATTTTAATGTACAGGCAGTATACTCATGATATAAAATTATGTATTACATGTTTCTATATCTAATATTGTCGGTAGGCACTGCTGGTACTTAAACATTAACCAATGCGCAAACTCGGTTTCTGGGCCGAGGAGCTGAGTAAGCAAATCCCACTTGGGCCTTTACTCTGTACCTGCGTTAAACCGAGGGTGGGCGTCACCAGGCTTGGCCTTTTAGATGAGCACCTGAGCGATTTCTGATCCCTTTGCAAAGAGAAAGTGGCTCATCATCCCCCTCCCCCATTCAGAAGATAGGGCACCCTCGTTAGCAAATGGGTTAGGAGAGCTTCCTAATTATGTCAAGAGAATGGGCACACTGACAGTCATTAGCTTTGTACTGCCCGCATGTGGACCAAGGAGCCCAGCTACCTGGGGCCACTGGTTAAAATGAAGACTCTGGAGTCCAATGAGGTGGACATGAATCCCAGCCCCAGAACGTCCCAGCTTGGGTCACCTTGGGCAGGTGGCTTAATCTCTCTGTCCTCGGTTTCTGCATCTGCATAATGGGTGTGGTGGCACTGCCCACTCCAAAAGATTGATGAGAGGAATTAATTGGGGGCAGCCATGTAAAGCCCTGCGGCCAGGACTTGGAGCTGCGCTCAGAGCCAGCGGGCATCGCCACGAGGGTGAGCAGACGCGTCCCCTCCACGACGGACACTGGCAGATGCGGGCGTGTGAGGAAACACGCGGCCCACAGGGGGTCCACGTGGAAGGAGACTGCTTTTACCAGGAATGCAGCACAGTTAGGTTGTTTCCCAGTTTGCGGGTACACGCAAGTTATCTGCCTGCGTGCCAGCAGTCTCCTCCCACACCCAGCCAGCAAACACACGCTGGCCTTTAACGGGGCCCTCTGCTGCTTCCTGTGTAGCCCTGAAAATGGGGTGTCGCGGAGCAGCACGGTAGAACGTGTTGCCTTTCAAGACAGGTGCACGCCACCCTCCCCATGCCTGCCCCTCGCCCCTTGGGTACTTGCTGCTGTGCCGGGCACGGTTCCAAGCGCCAGGACAAGGACAGGACATCCTTTCATGTGGGAAGCAATTTAACACAGCACACATTACTTCCCAGTTAAAACACCAGCCAGTGTATGATGAGGTAACATTCTTAAATGGGCACCAATGATTCAGATAAACATGGAGACTTCAGAGACATCACTGGCTTCCTGCCAGGCTCATTGGGGCCGCGTAGTCACTCTCCCGGGCCGTTAGGAGTTCTGCGAGGGAAGTGATGTCTGTGCAGAGCTCTGGGGGTGCAGACCCTGCGCCTCAGACAGCCCGGCCCTGAAGTCCCCGCCTCTGCGTCCTGCCTGCTGGGTGACCAGAGTAGGTTACTGAGACTCTGACTTCTCTGCTGTCCAATCAAGGTGAGGCTGTTTTCTACGTCAAGGATCAGGGGGACTCAAAGGAGATCACCTATGTAAGGTAGGGCGCTGCTTCCCCCCAGTATTATCTGCCGCACCCCTGGGGCTGACCCTGGCACTCAGGGATCCAGGCGGGCCCACTCCGTCCCCCGGCCTGGGAAGCTGCAGCCGACTCCTGGGCTCTCTGTGCCTCTCAGCTAAAGAGGCTCCATCTCGGAGCCTGGAGTATGTCGATGCCTTTCCATCTCGTCTCCCTGGGTGTGATGCATGGGCTCATCTGTCACCTGCCAGCGGCCGCCCGCTCCTCATCAGTCTTGCTGTTCCCTATTCATCTGCCGGCTTTTTCTCTTTTCTGTCATCACCCTTGTAGTCATTCAGCACTTTCCCGGCTCCCGCACTATGCAGAACACAGCATCTTCTGCCTCTTTTCAGTTTCCACATAGTCCGTGAACCGCTTCTTATCCTTTCTGAAGACCGACAGCCCCACCCGGGGGTCGGCCCACATCTCTGCAGAAAGGCGCCTGACACCTGGCTCTGCCCTTGACCTGGACCCTGTCTGCGTCTCACGGTGATGCAGCCACATCTCAAATGCCTCCTCTTCTCCCTGTCGGTTTCAGCGATGCGGGCAGCATCAGCCAAAGAGACTGATGGGTACACACTATTCCGATGTTTTTCAACTCTACCCAATGCTGGGCACAAACACGGGGCTATAAAAACCTATGATGGAGTCCAGCTGGTGTTGCTCAGTGGTTGAGCATCGATCTATGAACCAGGAGGTCACAGTTCAGTTCCCAGTCAGGGCGTATGCCTGGGTTGTGGGCTGAATCCCCAGTGTGGGGCATGGAAGAGGCAGCCGATCAATGATTCTCTCTCATCATTGATGTCTCTATCTCTCTCTCCCATTCCCTTCCTCTCTGAAGTCAATAAAAATATATTTTTAAAAACAAACTTGTGATGGAGTTGCAATTTCAGATCCAGTAGTTTATTGCCTCAACAAAGCCCCTGTGATTTCCCTTCCCAGACACAGAGCTAAGCTCAGGGGACACGCAGCCAACCGACACTTTAATTAAAAGGACGTTTTGAGAAGACTCTTTCATCTTCAGAATCTGCTCTCACCTTGAAATGAGCGCCCAGCATTGTCTGTTACGTGACCGAGTCCTGGCTGCTGGGGAGAGCTCCCCTGAGAGAATGCATTCATCTCTTTAACTGCCTTGACCAGAGGCCCTGTCCGCCCTCTACGGATCTACTGGCATCCGTCTCTTCCTACCGCGTGAGGCTACGTATGAACGTGCGGTTTCTGCTGGCGCCTAACTGATGTTTCCTGAGCTGGCCTACATACCCACTCGTAGTAGGAGACCAACTCTTTAGAAAAGAGCAGTGTCATGCCCTCAAGCTCCCGGGACATCTCCAAACGTAGAAGTAGACCTAGAACAGCGTCAGCTCTGGTAACGACGCCGGAGACTGTGTGCATGGTATTGAGATATGTGCATCCTCAGCTGCCCTGAAGGCCGGCGGGGCCCGCTCTGTGCAAGAGAACATCCTGAGACCCGAGACATACCTGCCCGAGGTGGGCTCACCGCCGTGTATGTGGGACCTGAGGGGACAAGGCTCAGTTTTGTCTGGCTGAGTTGCTGTGGTTTTCCATGTCCCCGTAGACAATGTATAGGCAACCTAAGAGAAGAAGCGTGTACATAGGATGGAAGAGCATCCTGGGAGTTGGGGGCAGTGGTTTAAAGAGGTGGGCAGCCCAGGAGGGGGGCTCTGCAGCTCAGGGTGGGGCCAAAGCCACCGAAAGGTCGGTACGATGGGCTCTGAAACAGAGTATCTCCCCCATAGTTGAGTATTGAGAGTGTTGGCCATTGTGTAGAGGGTCAGTAACCAGCTCTGAGTCAGTGCAATGCCTTGAAATAGGAATTGTCCCTTTAAAAAAAAAAATGTTTATTGATTTCAGAGAGGAAGGGAGAGGGAGAGATAGACATCAATGGTGAGAGAGAATCATCAATTGGCTGCCTCCTGCATGCCCCGCCCCTCTTCCCCCGCCCCCCCCCCCCCCCACACACACACACACTGAGGATCAAGCCCGTAACCCAGGCATGTGTCCTGACCGGGAATCAAACTGTGACCTCCTGGTTCATAGGAGGTCATAGTGGTCGACCATCAACCACGGAGCCACACCAGCCTGCCAGAAGCTGTCCCTTGAGTAAAAAGATAAGCTGGACAGGAGTCTCAGGTGGCAAAACAGCCACCTCAGGTTTGTAGGTAGGACATGCTAAGGTTCCTCCTCACTTCAGGCAGACTGAGTCAGAAGCACTTCAGTAACCTGCCGGATAACATACAAAGTTAATTTAGGAATAATTATAGCAACGGCAGACATTCCTGAGCAGTGTGTATGTTTTCTCTACATACTTTTGCACACATTATTTTATTTAAATGGCACATCAGTCCTTTGTTGTTGACATGTGAGCGGGAAAGAAGAGCAGGTATTTTAAATAAGGGTGAAATAGCAGGGGCTCTTCTTTTATTCTGTAAGGCAGGAAAGCTGGGCAAGTGTCATAGCTGGTGTTCCATGGAAGCTTCTAGAATGAATACATGAAGACGAAGAAGACACAGTCCCTGCCCTTTACCAGTTTGACCCCAGTGGGACTCACATATGCCTACAGGGGTCAGTGTGGCACCATTCACCACTTGGCACCCTGTATCTCTCCATGCATTTACCTGTCCTCTGTCTTCTCCTACGACAAGGGAAGCTCCACAAGCAGAGGGATCTCCTCCTGTTTTCCTTTTTCTTCGCTGCTCTGTATCTCTAGGACCTCGCATAGTATTTGGCACAAAGCAGAGTTTGATAAATATGTGGTGAACGGATGGATGAATGGATGAATGAGGCTGCTGGGGGATTGAGTGAGAGGGGCAGTCAGGGCACTGGGCGGAGGAGTAAAGGCTGTGGGTTTGGCAAACTCTAGTTGGTTGTGAAGGGGAGTCCATCCCACCCTGGGGCTTTGGTGGGTACCCCAGAGAATGGAGCCCCTGGACGGTTGTGGAGCTAGGCCATGTGATTACCTCAGCATTTTACAGGGTCAGGGGTGTGGCCCAGGAGGCTGGGGGCGTGTTGAAGCACCAGCAGGGACTAGCCGACACCTAGACTGAGGGCGCCCCTGCGACTGGGAACGTGCAGAGCATTTCCCCCGGTTACGATGAGTAGCACACGGTTTATTTTTGGAAACGCTCCTTACGGCTGGGTTATGAGAATTAACATTGTCAGGGCAAATGGTAGGGGAGCCACTTGGCTTGTAGATGTAGATTCTTTATGACTTTTTACAAATGTCTTTGTTTTATCTGTGCTAGTCAGTGAAGGATCTGAAGGTGCATTGCCTTTGCATGGCGCTGACCTGCTAGTAACCACAGCTACAAACGCTGCCCCGTGAACCATCCAGATGCCCCTATAAGGATATGGCCAGGACTGTGTCACCCTCAGCCCTGACAGATTATGGAAAGGGTGCCCAAATTCCACGAACCTCTGTGGAATTGACCCTCGTGCCCTGGTGTTGGCTTTTTATTTTTATTTTTATTTTTATTTCTCCTTCTATAACTTATTTTCCATCTCCTAGCTCTTCCGATGGAGCTTCTGGCATGGATGAAAATATTTCTTACTGGCCCTGTCCCACACTGCAGTCACCAGGCACACTGGTCAGTAAGCCTTTAGGATGTGGCTGGTGTCACTAAGGGACTGAACTTTAATATAATCTGGTTGTGATTATTTTAAATTGAAGGAGCCAGGTGTGGCTGGTGGCTACCATAGCAGACACCACGACTCTAGACCTCGGAATCAACTCAGTCTGAAATTTCACCAAATCTTTTGGGCACCTTTGAAGCAATTAAGCCTAGTTACTCCAAGGGGGTGCAGGGGGAGAGGGGGAGGAAGAAAAAAAAAAACTCTTCCTAGGAAACAGAAATCTCAAAATCCCTCACCAGGACCTTGATCTGAGGCTAACAGGACTTAGAGTGAATGGACTTAAGAGATCCTGTTTTTAAAGTGCTTGTACGTGCTGCCTGACTCATAGTAGATGCTCAGCAAAGGTGGTATTTATTTCAGCCTCACACTAACCCTAAGGGAGCAATACCGTAGGGGAACGGAAACGCAGAATTTTAAATCCAGTGCCCAGGATGTTTTTGCCGCCGGTGAATAACAGAGCAGTTTGCTCGCTCAGGCCTGGCCGTGCTCTCCTGGGCACTGGGCCAAAAAGCCAACTTACTTTCCAGGTTTCAGTGGGGTTTACCCCTTACTCTGCTGACTGGAGCCCCCTCTTAGCAGCAGCAGAACTCTGCCCCCTCTGCAGCATGTTCTCCTGCCTCCTCCTTGGGTACACGTGTGTGTGTGTGTGTGTGTGCGCGCGCGCGCGCACGTGCGTGCCCTGCGAGATGGGCAGGCATTTCCTCTGATTGGCAGCTGGAAAGAAAGGCCTTTACCACCGACATGCGCTCCCAAGGTCCTGAGTTGAAGAACTCATGAGCCAGAGAAGCAGCCAGGAGGGGCGGGGGGGTGTCCTGGAGGAAAGGGAGGGAGAAGGAGAGAGATGTGGCTGCAGCAGAGGAGCCCGTTGGCGTGATGTAAACCAGAGGCAGAGGAGTCGATGGTGTCCGGGCACAGCGGGGAAGGGGTCAGGGAATGCAGCAGACCTGTGATGAGGAAGGAGGCAGCCTCCCTCCTGGAGCCAGCGCATTGCCTCTCTCCTCCAGTTTGAATGAGATTCGTTATCCCCATTGCCTGAAGCAATGTCTGGTGGCCAGGAGATGCTCGGTGATGATCTGTCGGGTGGATGCACGGGTGAGTGAATGAATAATTGAAAGAGCATCCGTTTACTGTTGCCCTAAAGCGCTCCTCCTAAAATAAAATAGGTGTTTGCTCCTGCAAGCTCCCAGCCATCTAGAGAGACTGGAGAATAAACTCGGCTGCAGTCACTCATCCGGAGAGGATGTAAAAAGGAATCCTTGCGTCTGCAATTCAGATCTAGCCTTTTGATAAAAGCCTCAGAACTACAATAAGAGCACAGTGCTATTACCCAGTCAACAGAGTCGGTAGGACTCGAGATACACTGTCCTAAAGGAGTCCCGGGGGTTCCTGCGGCAGCTTTTTCAGAGGATCCTGCGGCCCTCAGGACATGTTGGGAGTGGGCGCTGGAGAAACCCACCAGCTCCCCGCTCTCCCCCAGAGGGTGGAGGAGGGCTCGCCCGGGATGAACGAGCAGGGCTCGGTGGGCACCGGTTGGGTAATCACATTGCGTTGGTGGAGTGTGGCTGTTGCCTAAGGAGACGTCAATACGATTTGGATGAATTATGTGGAAATTAGCCCCTCGCCTTTGATGCTCTTTTCCTCGCTGTCTCTGGAGTTACATCTAATCGCACAGATGGAGGTTCCCCGTCTCTCTGGCCGCCTCTCCCCGTCTCTTCTGTGTGGCCCTGCCGCCTTTGCCTGGGCGTCTCGGGCGTGCCCCATGCTTGATTGTGATGTTCTGTTTGAGGTGCTCGCGCTGATCAGCCAATAGATGAGCCGAATGAGCTCCTCTAAAGCAGTGGTTCTCAACCTTCTGGCCCCTTAAATATAGTTCCTCATGTTGTGACCCCCAACCATAAAATTATTTTCGTTGCTACTTCATCACTGTCATGTTGCTACTGTTATGAACCGTCATGTAAATATCTGATACGCAGGATGGTCTTAGGCGACCCCTGTGAAAGGGTCGTTCAACCGCCAAAGGGGTCGCGACCCACAGGTTGAGAACCGCTGCTCTAAAGGAAGGCACTTTGTAAACTGTCAAGTGCTGTGCCCGGGGAGGGGGAGTTGCGTGGGGTGGCAGTGGCAGTAGGTAGACCTGCACCTGCTTTCTTTGCTTCTGTGGGCACCACATGCATGCAGGCCTCTCCCTCACATAAATGAGGACACTGAGGCTCGGGGTGGGCACGCCAATGAGCAGCAGAGCCAACGACAGCCAGGTACCACGTCCTCCTCCTCCTCACCCTCTCGTTCCCTCTGCTCGCAAACCCACGGAGGCCATGGTCTGCCGCGTGCTCCCTGCTCCCAACAGTTCTTCTCGGAGAAGAGAGGCATTTGCTCTTCTTGAGATAATCCAAACTTATTCCCGCAGCCTTCCTTGTCCCTGGCACCCAGGGATATGGCGGCGAACAGCACAGATAATCATCCCTGTCCTTAGAGCTGGTTCTCCCCCTGAAGCACATGCCCATGTCAGATGTTAGGCGGCGGTCAGTGCCCTGGTGAGAAAAGAAGCAGCGCCAGGCGTCGCATTGCTGGGAGGGGTGGGGCAGAGGCCTTGCTGGCAATGGGGCGTTTGAGCTGATGCTTGAATTTGGGTGGTGGTCTAATTTAAAACCCAAAGTCAAAGCAATAATTTGGTGGAAATAGGCACAAGGTTTAAGAAACAACACAGAGCATCTAATTGGCAGAAACTCATTGAATGTCCACTAAAATGTGGACTGTGCCAGTCTCTAATTCATGGGGTCCCAATGATTTCTATTTTCTCTATTTTCATTTCCTGAGTTTCCAATGGGAAATGTGTGTTACTTTGCTAATAATGATAATAAAAGATTCATCGATTGCTGTGGGTGCAGGGATCTCACTGTTACGAGGTAATCATAAGCCAGCACAGCCTGAGAGGGGTGGGTGTAGAGGGAACCAGAGAGACTGGACAGGAATAACCTTATGGGGGGGGGGGGGGCTTTCCCTCCTGACCGCAATTATTGACAAGTTTGACTAAAATAATGTGGGCGAAGGAAAGCAACCATTACAATTGACTCTTTTTGCTGTTGTTAATCCTTACCCAGGGCTATTTTTTCCATTGATTTTTAGAGTTGAAAGGAGGGAGGGAAGGGGAAAGACAGACACAGAGAGAGAAAAACATCAACATGAGAGAGACACATCAATTGGTTGCCTCCATCATGCATCCCAACTGGGACCAGGGATCAAATCTGCAACCCAAGTCCATGCCCTTGACTGAGAATCACACCCTCAACCTTTTGGTGCTCGGGCTGACGCTCCAACCACAGAGCCACACCGACCAGGGCATGACAGACACTCAAAGTCAGCGGGAGAGTAAGGCCAAGTCCTTCCTGCTTTCCTGGCCCCGGTTTGAAGCTTCCCACAGCCTCTCCGTGTCCTCTCCCCGCCGCAGCTAAGCGTGTGAGGGTCCGCGGGCTCTTTAACATTGCTACCACCTTTAGCGCAGAAGCTCACAGAACAGGGGAAAAGAGGAATTTAAAACCTGTTAGCATTTCTTTTTCAGAACCGTCGTCCCCTTTCCAAGTGTGATTCACAATAAGATTTATCGAGTAAGTCCTGTTCCTGCATTCAAATCATGGCATTGGTTTTAGGGGAAAACAATGACTCTTAAATAGCCCTTAAGTTGAAACTCCTTAGGGTTAGGGACCATGGCTCATTTTTTTTTTATATCACCCATAGTCCTTAGCGCCATAAATGTTTATTGATTTTATCAGAAAAGACCGTTTGATAAAGTGAGAAGAACATTGGAAAAGTAGCTAACTAATTTTTAAACATTAGGGACAGCAAAATCTCCCCAAGTTGCCCAGACCCCAGCTTCTTTGTGTATTTGGGGAGGAGCACCTTTGGAAGATGTCACATTTTTAGCCTAGAGCAAGACATGTGTTTGCAGGAATGAGGCAGTGGTCGTCAGCCCAGATCATGGTCTCCTCTGCGTGCTCAAAGGCCCTGCCAGTGTGGCTCCGTGGTTGAGCGTCGACCTAAGAACCAGGAGGTCACAGTTTGATTCCTGGTCAAGGCACAGGCCTGGCTTGCGGGCTCAGTCTCCAGAGGCAGGCATGCAGCATGCCAGTCAATGACTCTCTCTCATCATTGATGTTCCTATCTCTCTTCCTCTCTGAAATAAATATATATATATATATATATATATATATATATTTTAAAAAACGTAGTCAAGGATCACCAGAAAATCTCAGCTTATAGCCATCTTAGCTGTGGCTCTCGCTTTGCCAAACCATGTGATGACCACACCCACACCCACGGCCAGGCCACGCCCAGCAGCAGACTGCAGTTTGCAAGGCATGGGGTTTGCAGGATAACAGGGTTTTTCTCTCCTGGCTTGTTCCCCCTTACAGATCTCTAACCCCATAGTGTGCTGTCCCTGTTTCTGAAGAGGATTCTAAGAGCCAGGGGCTCACCATCCTGCCTCCATCCGTTTAACAGAGTGAAGATAATGTAATCGTTCTTTAACGAGGGGGGATCTGCAGTGCCTCCTGGTTATAATTTGGAGCATCGGTGATCATGATAAGCATCCATTATCCCTGGTGCGGCCTCCCTCTTCAGTTCCCCTGGCTACCTCTCCTCCCCCGCCCTCTCTCACCTATCTCTGTCGTTTGAATTTCTAACCCGCCTCTTCACTGTCCTTATCCTCCTGTCGTCCATCCTTTCCTCCCCATCTCTTCATCACAGTCCTCTGGGCTTGGGAACTCCGTAGCTGGTTTTATATGACCTCTCACCCCCTGTATCAATGTCCCCATGCTTTGCTGGACCGCTGCTGGTGCAGGGAGTCACTTCCATTCCTCAGTGAGATCTTGGGTCTCCACGGTGGCTCTGGAAGTAAAAAGTGCCGTCTTTTTCTAAGAAGAGAAAGAGGGCCAATGAATGTGACCTTCCGCAGTGGGGCCTTTCTCTCCATTCTCACCGGCCGTGTCCTTGACCCTCAGAGGATCCTGCTTCACCCTAATGCTCTGCGCCAGTGTTAACCAAATCTTACGTGGACTGGCAAAGACTTGCCGAAAGATTGAAATTTTACAATGAGGAAGGTAGGGTGGAAATGAGGCATAACCACAACCTAAAGAAGATAAATGGCTCTAGCCCGTGTTGTTCAGTGGAAAGAGCATCGGCCCACAGACTGAAGGGTCCTGGGTTCTAATCCAGTCCAGGGCATGCACCTTGGTTACAGGCTCGATCCTCCGCCCTAGTTGGGGTGCGTGCAGGAGGCAACCAATCGATGTGTCACATTGATGTTTCTCTCTCTGAGTCTCTCCCCCTCCCTTTCAGTCTCTCTAAAAATCAGTGGGAACATATCCTAAAATTAGGACTAACAACAAATAAAGAAGAGACATAGCGGAGGTTTTGGGTGTGCATTGGTGGCTTGCTGTCACAGCTCCCATGGAATCTCTGCTTTGCTCATTTCTCAGCCCCTTGGGGAAAAGGCAACATCCGTACCCCCACCCCAGTCTAGGGACTGCTCTAGCGCTTAACCCAGGGGTGGGCAAACTTTTTGACTCGAGGGCCACAATGGGTTCTTAAACTGGACCGGAGGCCGGAACAAAAGCATGGATGGAGTGTTTGTGTGAACTAATGTAAATTCAAAGTAAACATCATTACATAAAAGGGGACGGTCTTTTTTTTCAATAGTTTTATTCATTTCAAAGGGGTCGGATCCGCTGGCCGTAGTTTGCCCATGGCTGGCTTAACCTCCAGGCAGGATCCTTGCCAGACAATGGAGCCAGCTTTCCTATTCGCCTCCCCACCCCCAAACAGAGACAGGGCCTTTTAGTCTGGTATCTCTTCTAGAAGTTTTCCTTTGGGTGAAGTGACCCACTGATTGACATCTCACTACCGGAGAGAGCCTCCTTGAACATACAGGCAATGGCCTTAATGACCTCGAAACATTGAGTCCTTACCCTCCAGATTCTTGACCCTGTCTGTGACCTCAGTGTCACTTAAACTTTATTGTCCTGAATGAGGCTCCTGCTGCTAAGAGACTGGTCTGGTTTCTCTGGGACCAATTGCTACATGACCTGCCAGCATCCGCCTGGGTCGGTGGTTGCTCTAGGGCAGTGATGGTGAACCTATGACACGCATGTCAGAGGTGACACGCGAACTCATTTTTTTGGTTGATTTTTCTTTGTTAAATGGCATTTAAATATATAAAATAAATATCAAAAATATAAATATTTGTTTTACTATGGTTGCAAATATCAAAAAATTTCTATATGTGACATGGCACCAGAGGTAAGTTAGGGTTTTTCAAAATACTGACACACCGAGCTCAAAAGGTTCGCCATCACTGCTCTAGGGCAAGGTCACCACCTTGAAGAGCATCCCCTTGGCCATCCCCATCAGTGATATGGCTGGAGTGAATGGCGGTGTTTTCCCTTCTGCCCAGTGCTGCTTTTCCAATGACTATTTAACAAGTAAGGAGAGCTGCAAGTGAGAAATCGGGAAGGTGGATGAGGAGAGGAAACAAAATGTTTAAAAAACACACACCATTGAAACAAACTAAGGAAACTGTACATCACGGATGAAAAATAGTGGATCAGTATTTGTTTGTTTGTTTGTTTATTGATTTGAGAGAGAGAGGAAGGGAGGGAGAGAGAGTCATCAATGTGAGAGAAAAACATCAATCAGCTGCCTCCTGCATAGGATGGAGCCAGAAACCCAGGCATGTGCCCTGACCGGGAATTGAACTGGCAACCTTTTGGTGAATGGGATGATGCGCAACCAACTGAGCCACACGGGCCAGGCTGGATCAGTATTTCAATATGTAATTACACATGTAAAAAATCCTACTTACAAGTAAACTCACAGTGACATAGGAATTAAACACTGGCAGTGATTCATGTCCATGGTACCAGTGATAATAAAGATGAGGAAAAGGTGACCACTTCTTGCTGGAGGGAGTATGAATCACAGCCGCATTTTTGCAGGACAATCTGATAAAATATATCTAATTTTTAAAATACACACATATGCGATGTAGCGGTTTCATTTCTAGGAAGTTAGAAGATGAGAACAAGGAGCTTTTATCATTCTACATGTAAGAAAAAATTTTAAAACAAGCCCAACTTCCAAATCTAGGAACTTGTTAAATTTTGCTTCATCCATGTAATAGAACAATATGGAGCTAGCAAATCAAAGATGGACAATTGACCTGAATAAATGTTGACGATCTATTTATAGATCAGCTGGAAAAGTAGGATACATAGCAATTCTACCATCATCCTATTTCTGTCAAAACATAGATCTGTACATCTAAACATGGAATAAAAGCCTCAGATTACTTTCTAACAGTACCTCTAGGTGATAAGATTTGCAACGAATTTTTATTTTCTTGTCTGTGCTTTTTTTTTTTTTTTTGCTTGCACATTTCGTGCAAGGAACACTTTTTTGTTTTGTCGTCGGAAATAAAGATAGCACCCATCTCAAGTTATTGGAAACAAGAGAGCTGATTTCCTGAGATTCTGTTTACACGCGGCCCTCCGAGAATGTGTCTGTGGTTGCAGGCAAGTCCCCGCGCTCCGCGGCTGGAATCAGATTTCTTTCTCGAACATACACCCGGGAAGACGGCACTGCTACAAAGTCTGCTGTGAGCACAGCATGCTCACTGCTCCTCCATGGGCAGAGAACCAGAAAAATGAGCAGGAGATTTATATCCACTTGACTTCGTGTTCTTATCCTTTTTGATTAAAAAATACACCAAGACATGAGACGGATGGAATAAAACCCATAAAAATTGTTTTACTGCGTCATAAAAGGCTTACATTTCTGACTCTGGGATCACAGAGGGATTAATTGGTGCTGTCACTCTGCCTCTCTGCAGGTCAGCTAGGATGGCTCTGCAGCTGGAGGAGCCATGGAGAGTGCCTATTCCATCCCCCCCTCCATACTGTCACCCCACTGCCTTCAGTTAGGCTGCTTTCTAGGTATTTGTAGTTTCTGAGAGCAGGGACGGTGTCTTCTTGTATCCCCTGGACCTTGAACGTGGCCTGGCCCCTAGGAGGCATTCAGTGTTGTTCCTCTCCCTCACCACTCATTGTGAATTGCATGCATATTGAAAGGTCCCCATTATTTGGGGGAATAAACACGTCAGGCAGTAATCTGAGAGCAGTGCGATTTGTCTGTGAGTGGTAAGTTTTCTACATGGTAGCATGGCTTAGTTTATTCAACCATTCCTCTCTCCATTCAACAAATACTTGTTGAGTCTCTATTAGAGCCAGGCACTGTGCTGGGCCCGTTGGATGTAGCAGTATCTAACAAGGGACAGAGGTGTTGTTTTTAATGGTGTTCATCTTGCAGAAGAATTGTGATTCTTTTCTTCCTCCCTTTCCTCTTCCCTCTTTCCCGTCTTTCCTTCTTTTGTCTGTCCAGCCATCCATCCCTCTATCCATCCACCCACCTACCCACCTATCATGTCTGGAGTCCTCCTCAGGTGCCAGGCCAGGCATTGGAGGGTACCCAAAAACAAGCCCTGTTCCTCTCCTGAAAGAGCATAGGGAGCGGTGAGGAAATGAGGCACAGTCAGAACCACCCAGTAGGTGCTGTGCCAGGCAGCACCTCCTCCTCAGCTGCAGGTCACCTCTTTTCCGGCCACAGGGACACCTGTTATCTATTCCAGCTTTTGCAGCTCCCCTGCTGTGGGCGGGGCCTGGGCATCAGAAATCGGGCATCAGGAAATCCCGGGATGTCCCTTTGCTGCCAGGAATGTGCTGGCGAACAGTACGCTTCCTCGAGGACCACGCCACTGTCTTGGTAAAAACCTTGCTGTCTACCCTATGCTGAGCCCCGGGCTCTGTTCTTGAGGTTCAAGGGAAGGCTGGAGTCTCAGAAGGCCCAAGGTCCAGGCCCTAAGGAGACCCCCAGGGAAGCTAACTGGTGGTTCTTAGGAGCACCTCGAAGTGCTGAGTCAGTGACGTGGACTGTCCCTATTAAGGAATTCCATGACATAAGAGACATCGGAAACGAACTCTTAGTGAGCAGCTATTATATATATCCCCCCTCTTTCAGGCATTGTGCCCGCTGCCTCCATTGGCTGTTTCATTTAACCCTTTGCGGTCGTATTAAATTTGGACATGGGTGTCGTACTAGTCGGAATTAATTCCCATTGAAAGAACAGTGATATATAACATGCAATATTATGAAGGATAAACAAGATTTATTAATTCGTTTTTGGAACTACGTCACTACTAGTAGAATCACTACAAATGTTATCACTTTCTACGTCAGAGTCAGTATTCAAGGTGCCAAAATAAAACTCTTCATCGTTACTTTCAGATTCGCAGTACACTTCTTTCGGTAACTTTCTTTTTGCCATTTTGGAGTATTATTTTGAAATATCTTAACAAGCGAGAATGCCTAATTACAGTTAAACGTAATTTGTAAAGCTTTATTTGAAATTCTGTGAAGTATCTCCGAAGCTTGTCGATTTCTTCACTCTCAAAAGGCGGCTGACTCGCCACGGTGTTTTGCATGGCGAGTGTGGAACGACCACGTTTGTTTATATTGAGTTTCGATATCTCCGATTTGTCGGGGCAATGTTTTGGTTCGTGACAAGGTCACTTAGACACTTAAGAGCTTTCAGAGAAATTATGAACTGATACATGAATGAATAGAGTTAAGATTCGTACGGTTCCTTGCTGTGGTGGCTGAGAGTAGACAAACGACGCAAAGGGTTAATTTTCACAGAAATCCTGTGACACCCTGTTATGTTTTCACCCATGTAGACATGGTGGTTCCGAGAGGGTGATTGGCTGGGCCAAGGTCACAGGAAGTGAACAGCCAGGCTGAGCTCCTGGGCAGGATACCTGTCCTGCTCCTCCTCCTGCAATTAGGCGCACAGGGTGCAGGAGGGCTTGCCCTTTGGCGCTTTTTGAAGTTCTCTCCTGGCACTTACCTCAGCCGACTTTGCAGTGCAGAGCTGTTTCCCAGCCTCCGTTGTAGAACACAAGATGTTCATAGGTGTTCAGGCCAGAAAAGGCCTCCCTGGACAAGTGCATGGGGAACCCGCAGGGTCCACAGGTTTACGTAGGGAACATACTCGCTATACTTCCTTGTGTGTGCAGCCCAAAGCGCAGGTTGTGGCACAGGCACTGGCACACACGCCACGTCTCACGGCATGCGTGTCCCGTGGAAGCACTTTGCAAAGTGCTGTTTATACAACAAGCATTTGGTGAGCTTTTCCTCTGGGAATGGCTCCTTGGGTCCGTGCTCTGATCTCCTGCTGGGCTATGAGCTAAGATGTGGCCTACTTCTCCCCCTTCCCCAGTGCCTGCTAAGCGTGTCATCATGACAGCTTGCCCCACTTCTGAGGGGGTGGTGGAAGTGGACCTTGACCTTGACCCCGAAGAAGGTAGAAGACACGGTTGTGGATGTAGGTGAGGTCCTCTAGGAAAAAGAAGTCATAGGACCTGTGCCTCTGCGGAGGGAGCAGGGACGCCACATGGTGGGGAACTGTGTAAAGAGGTGGGGAGGCAGAGGGGGCGGGTGTTAGATGCTGTGGTCATCTGAGATCCTCTCTCTGGGCATTTGGACCATTTTTATTGCAATGAAATGGACTTTGCAAGACATCGAAAGACAAATAGCAAGGCTTTCCTTCTCCATTTATTTCCAATTCATTGAAATTCTTAGTATTTCCCAGGCCTGTTGCTAGCCTACTGCCTGGAGGCTGAGCCCTGGATGGGGGGAGCTCCCTGGCATCTTGGGGTCCATGACTAGAGGGACTTTTGCAAAACCACAGACAAGCTTCTGGGGGTATCTTCTGAATCCTTTTTATGCTTTTCCTTAGTCAAAAAAATTAAGACAAGCTGCTTTTTCTTTCACCTTATTCAGACTATGGATAGACAAAGATTTCCCTAATCTTTTGTTAAACCCCGAAGAGCAAGCCTACATGGCTTCTGAACAAAGAGGGACTTTTGATAGAGACTCTTTAGATGGCATAATTAAACAGGAACTTTCAACAAAGAGCCCTTTAGAGGTTGCAAAGTGCCCCTTTCCTTACGGCTGACAAGCCACTGCTTTCTTGGGGAAGGACGTGTGCGCCTTGCCTACTTTCTGCTGAGGTATCCGTCCTAATTACTGGCTGTTGGCCTCCTCCGATCCCTGCTAGAAGGAAGACAATACCCTCCAGGGATCTCTCACAACCCAGGTGGCGGGCTTTCTAGAATATTCCTTACAGAATCGCCTTGTCACCGTGGCACTTGGAAAACTCTATGATTCAGCACAGCTCTCGACTCCTCTCTTTTATCTCTTTGGACACTTTTTCCAGGAAAGTTATTCCTACGCGACCTGAGAGAAGAAAGCCTTTGACGGGCTCAGAAGGCAGCCTCCACAAGAAATCGTTTCTCTGTGTCTGGGGCAGCCCTGAGTCGTCACTCTGAGCGAGCTACGCTGAGCAAGAGCAGGTGTCTTAGTCCGCTCAGGCTGCCATCACAAAATGCCATGAGCCGGGTGGTTTGAACAGCATTCCGTTCTGACCCAGTCCTGGAGGCTGAGAAACCCAAGGTCAAGGTAGTTGTATGTGGAGGCCTCTTCTCTTGGCTCTTGGGGGGCCTCCATCTCACTGTGCACTGGTGTGACCTCTTCCTTGCCTGCAGGTCGGGAAGGTGGGGGCACACAAGCTCTCTAGTGTGCCTTGATATCAGCCACACGTTTCTAGAAAGGAACGTGAATATGGAGAATTCATATTTTGCAACCCTGAGAAAACGACCAGTTCGTTTTTCTCTCTCTGTCTTTTCCTAGTCATTCAAGAGTATTTTCTCAGCGGTTCCCATGGGCCAGGCATATAAAGAATAGGTGGTGGTTTTTGTTGATATATATACACTTTTTTTTACTGATTTCAGAGAGGAAGGAAGAAGGAGAGAGAGAGAGAGAGAGAGAGAGAGAGAGAGAGAGAGAGAGAGAGAGAGAGATAAACATCAGTGATAAAGAGAATCATTGATTGGCTGCCTCCTGCATGCTCCCCATTGGGGATCAAGCCCACAACCCAGGCATGTGCCCTTGATCGGAATCGAACCTGGGACCCTTCAGTCCACAGGCCAATGCTCTATCCACTGAGCCAAACCTACTAGGGCTAGGTGGTGTTTTTGAAGGCACGGTGTATTTTAACATGTTCATGTTCAATAGGGTATCCAACCAATCTATTTGGCTAGAACTTTTCCAGAGTTAGCATTAAAAGGTCCTTCCTCCAAGCTAGGCCAGCATGGCTCAGTGGTTGAGCATCAGCCTATGAACCAGGAGGTCAAGGTTCAATTCCTGGTCAGGGCACATGCCCGGGTTGAGTGCTCGATCCCCAGTGTGGGGCGTGAAGGAAGCCACCATTCAGTGATCCTCTCTCATCATTGATTTTTTTATCTCTCCCTCTCCCTTCCTCTCTGAAATCAATAAAAATATATTTTTGGGGGGAAAAATCCTTTATCCAAAAACCCCCTCACGACAGTCACCATAGTGCCCCAGCAGTGAGCACTCTAGTCTAGAAGGCACCACTAGGTACAATTCCTGAGCACATGACAGTCGGAAACGAGCAAGGATACAGGTGTGTTGTACTGGTGACTCATGTACTCCAAGCAGCACTGCTGTTGGTATCATTATTTTACAAAGTAATGAAGAACTCTTGGTAAAATTCCAAACAAAACAGAGCACATTCTTTCCTAAATGTACCCAGCAGTTGCACTGCTAGAAAACTCAGCATATATTAACACGTGCAGAAACACCTGGAGTTTAAATGTAAAATATGCTTTAGATTTTATGCACAGATGATGATTGATATCTTTTTCACTGAAAGGACTAGCCGGTGAGATATTTGGGGCAGTTTTTTGGGGTGCGGGGTTGCCCTGTATGCTGCAGAACATTCATTACCCATTGGCCTCACCTCCTGGATTTGACCAATGGCATCCTCCAATCACAGCAACAACAAAACCGCTCACAGATTTTTCACACACCCCTCGGAGGCAGCCCTGCCCTTGCTGGAAACCACTGCACTGGCTATGTGAGAAGAAATCAATGTGTCGAGAAGAGATAAGCTACAGCTGGATGCTTCTCTTATCCTCCCTTTTCTCTTTTTTTCTCCTTAACTCACTAAAACTGTGGAAATGTTCTCTGCAGGATGAACCTTTCATCCGAGAAAGTGCTTGGGAAAGTCTGGAGATACAGACCATCTTTTTCTCCAAACAGCTTAAGGTCTGCTTGCTCAGGCTAAACCAGCCAATGGGTCAGCTCTACCATGACCCCTGGCGGGAATCGGAGTGCCTGCTCTCCTCCACTTCAGCTGAATGGACTGGGGGTCTTGCTGTCACTTCCCCAGCTCTCAGCCAAGGCTCTACTTCTCTTCTGTTCATCCTACAATCAGCCCCATGTTGTTGGTCTCTGTGTGTCCCCTGGCCTGGCAGTGAGAGAGACGGACGCAGCCAAGGCCCACAGCTCTCGGTGTGTAGAAGGTTTTTCCCAACAGTCTTGTTTTTGATCCTGACCTATTACTCAACATGGTACATACTAGCATTCTTTCCAGTGAGGCACAGTGGTGGGAAAGGAGGTGGATACGACCCAAGAAATTGGTGATTGGAGAGAGAAGAGGCCACTAAGAAATTATCAAAGAAACACATTGAGAACGTGAGCACATGCTTTATACATAGAAGCGCTAACATCATCATTATTATTATTATACTAGAGGCCCAGGGCATGAAAATTCATGTACTGGAGCGGGGGTTCCTCAGCCCAGCCTGCCTCCTCTTCACAGTCTGGGAGCCCTCAGGGACAGGAGGCGACCCAGCGATCGGAGGAAGATGACACCCCATCACACCTCTGCTGCTGCCACTGCCGGCAGCAAAATCCTCGGCCGACCCTGGTTACCTGAACCTCAGGCCGGCCCTGGGTGGCTGGGCAGCCGCCATCCAAGGCTTGCCTGCGCCTCAGGCCAGCCCTAGGTGGCTGAGGTCAGGTCCATCTTCCCCACGTGCCTGCCCCCCTCCCCACTTCCCCACCCCTGGCGGGGCTGAAAGGGCTGGGGGCCTCCAGTGGGGCTGAGGGGACTGGGCATCACCATCTTGTGGCTATGGGTGCTGCCATCTTTGTGATGATGTGATGGTCAATTTGCATATTCCCTCTTTATTAGATAGGATAATGATAATAGTATCATTGTTGTTTTTATACTTTATGGGTTTGTTGTGTACTTTCCAGAATCAGTGTGTCATGGATGGAAGAAGGTCACTTCCATGTTGGCTCTCACAGTTTTAAGTCACTGTCATATACAGGCACAGCAACCCACTTAAGATCTCTGTTTCCCAAGTTTAACTTGAGGCTCAGTGGGATGCGTTGATTTGGCCAAGGTCCCCCAACCAGAAAATAGCTGACTTGGATGTGCCGGTACCGTTTCTGAGACACTGCGTGGCCTTTTACTCAGATGGAGTTTGTGGACCTGAATCTGAGTTAAGCGTTAGGTGGGTGGGCTGGGCCAGAAGAGCCGTGGGAGGGCGTTCCGAGAAGGGAGGGCTCACACTACGGAGAAGCGGAGCTCTGAGGACACTGGAAGTGTGGGAAGGTTTGTGGAGGGAGAGGGGGCTCTTCCTGGGAGGTTGGGAGTGTGTGTCCACAGGGAGCTAGGGGGCTTAATAACAAGACCAGGCTTATTGGGCCGTAATCACTTGTGTGTGTGCTTTGACCAAGAGGGGAACATGGAACAGATTCTGGAGTCTTTAAGGGCAACGACTGTCTATTCGTGTGTATGTTCTGAGGACCTGGATCAGAGGGGTCGGAGACAAAGTAGGTGCCTCATAAGGGTTTACTGGAAGGTTGTGTGGGCAGGTCGAAGCCACGCCAAGGAGTTTAGGCTTGAAGCTGCCAGCAAAGAGGGCCTGTCTTCCTTTTAGGTCCCATTGATAATACTGTGGTTTCTAATTAATGAGACTAGCAGCTCCCAGTGAGTGGTGAACATGGCATCACGGGAAGAGTGATTGGCAGTGGTCTAAATTGGAAAAGTGTAAAAGTCAGAGACAGGTTCCAATGGAAGTCTGAGTCTACAAGGAGTCAGCTGGAGAAGAGGAGAAGAGATGAGATTCCCTGAGACATTTCAGGAGACGCGTGGGGAATGGGAGGAGCTGGTATACCCCTGGGTTTGAACCCCAGCTCTGCCACTTTCCAGCTGTGCACCCCTAGACAAGCAGCTTCACTCTGGACTTCAGTGTCTCATCTGCAATGTGAACCCTGAGAAAGAAGACTCCTACTAAGAAGGGCTCCTGGTGGCTAACTGGGCTCAACTTTAAGAGGAGCTTAGCAGCCGGTTTCCTCTCATACAAACTGCACTTCCTGGAGAAGCCTGCACTGAACTACCTGCCTCTGCACTGAACCGCCTGCCTCTGCACTGAACCGCCAGCAAGCACTGTGTTTCTGCCATGGAGCCAGCCCTTGTAAATGAGTTCCTGGAATCCTATTTCATTCAATAGGACTGAGGCTCTTTCTATCCAATTGGAGCTGTGCAGCTCTGACCAACCAGAGCAGCACTATTCTGAGCAATCAGGACAGATCAGGACAGTGCCTTTTGGACCAATCAAACTGTGGGGATTTGGAGTCCTCATTTGCATGAGAATAGACCAATCAGGGACCAGGGGCGGGGACTTCTGTTCAGTAAGCCAGCTCCCCTCTGACCCTGAGTGCACTTTCCCTTTCCACCCAAGACGGAAGACTGCATCTCCCTGGCTGAGCTGAGACATCTAAGATGTCTCACTAGAGCACAGCAGAGAGGCAGAGGGGCCATGGCCCCGGGGCTGCCTCAGAGCCCAGCTGTATCACAGCTGAGCTTTTTGCACTGAATAAGGTTTCCTTCTTTGCCACACCCCAAAATGGGGATCCCTGTTGTGATTGAATTGGCACCAGCTACCATTGGTTGACAGTAATTATGGGGATTAAGCCACATCCCTCAGAGAGCTACTGGGCAAAAGAAAATAGATGATATGCGCAGAACGCCTGTCCCCAGGAAATATTTGATAAATGTTAAGCTTTTGTCCTTTTTTCCTGAAGGAATTATTGATCAGAATTTGATAATTAATTGAAGTCAAGGCCCCAGATGTGTTTCCTGGACATGGTGACCATGTTAGAAACATTCGGTTTTGATGTGTTGAATTTGAGCGAGCGCCTAGCTGAAACGCCTGCTACAGAGTTGGTGCGAAGGCCCTGAGACTCGGGTGGCACTTGATAGGAGTGAGTAGCGCTGGGGACGTCGATGTGAACAGTCCTCCGCATAAAACGATCTTTCTGCCGAGTGACAAGATCAAGGGAGAGACCGGGCTCTTGGTGGTCAGGGCACCCATCAGCAGTGGCAACGGACTGTTTAATTCCACTCGACACGACACTTCCCAGCTGTTACTGTCAAGTTCTGAGCTCCTTCCGATGCCTCATCGTCTGTCACAGCTGGTGAGATTGGCCACGTGAGGGTCACCCCTCAGAGCCTCCTAGGGAAAGGAGAGAGGGGGAGCCAGGCCCCCCACTGCATCCAGGGGAGGCTGAGCTGGGCTGATTCCATGGGCAGCTGGAATTGAAGAGCCAGGCTCTGGGTGGCTCGGATTCCAGATGTTGGACTCTGAGCGCCCTGCTCTTCGGTTGCTCTCCACCCGTGTAGCATAGAAATTACCCAGAGAGCAAGCACCGAGCAATGAGGTCCAGGTCACTCCCCGTCTGTCTGACTAAATGCCACTTGGAACCAGTGCCTTTTCACTTGACAATAAAATCAATGAGTGAAATGTCACGGCGTTTTAAGCGGCGCTGTACAGAATTCATTACGTTCCCGGGGAGGGAGCGACTTGGCCCCCTGTACTTTACTTTCCGGAACATCAACACGTCTACTTAATGAAACCTGAACCTTCTGTTAATCCTTCACCTGTTTGCTTTTAAACTTGAATCCTTTGAACACAACTCAAAAGGCCTTCCCTTTGGATTCTGCCTCCTTATAAGTGAGCTATGATGACAACAAAAAAAAAGAAATTGGAATAGGCATCAGTGAAGGGGAGAGGTGACTAGTTAATTAGGAAAACGGTTCATGAGATGAAAGGACTTTTTCTGATAACCGCCGGGTCCCCTGTGAGCCAGCACCATTCCCTTTGAATTGTTCTTTCCTTTGGAGAATCATCTCGGTACTGAGCGCACTGAGCCCAGTGTCCGACTCCTACCGCGTGGGTGAGCACAGGAAGGTGGCCGAGGGGAGGGAGGGCGTCTGTAGCCTTTTCCTCCGAGAACATAATAGACCAATGAAAGAATCATGTCATTCCTTTAGAAGTGAAGAAAATAGGATCAGCGTGAGAGAAGTACCTCTTAAGGTGTGTGTTTGTGACAGAGTCAGCAGAGCGGAGAAGAATTAGGCGAGAACGAGGCGAGGACTGGTTATTCTGCTGCCCTTTGCTTCAAGGAAGTGTCCTTTCTTTGGAAAAAAGAGTGTTTGATTTAAGCAAGGGGTTCAGGAAAGAAGGGGAAACATCTGGAATCACAGTTAAGGTTCACGGCTCATTTAAGGCCTATCTTCATTTTTCATACAGGCTTTTTTTCTTTCTTTCTTTCCATAGGTATGTATTGAGCACTTATATTCCAGATACCACTGGCCTTGATACTTATGGCCCTCCCTCCAAAGCTTATGTCCAATATAGAAGAGAGAGGCAAGAAACAAGCAAGAAAAACAAACATGATAGGTGCATGAAGAAAACCAAAGTGATAGGAATATTGGAAGATTTGGAGGGGGTTACTTTGGAGAGAGGGATATAAAGGAAGGCTTCTCAGAGGAAGAGAAATTTAAGCTGAATGAAGGCAAATGCGCTGACATTAAGAAGCGGGGAGGGGAGCAGGGGAGGGGGCGCACGTATGCATCCTGAGGTGGGAAGGAGCAAATGGCCTTGGAGGAACTGGAAATCCCATGTAGCTGGAGAATGGTGAGTGACAGGTGGTGTTGGGAGGGGAAGAGAGAGATGGGCAGGAGCCTGCTCATGTAGGGACTCTAGACACCACAGTGAGTTTGATTTTCGTGTTTAACTAATGGTGTTGTAGGGGGCGGATGCTGTCTGATTTGCATTCCAAACACATACCTTGTTTGCAATGTGGAGAGTGGATTGGAGGAGGCGAGCTTGCAGGTATAGGGCGGCCTGTTAGGAGAAGTCGGGGCCAGTTCATGGAACAGCATATGCACGAACTGCATCTCAAATGCATCTTGGATGCTAGGAAGCGGCTGGTGTGGGAAAGGAGGGAGTCAGCGCGACTTCCAGCTCCCTAGCTTCAGTAACATGAAGAGGATGCGGTCACCCTCAGTCCTCCTCTCAGCAGATGCCTGTGGCAGGCCCACAGCACACTGTGCACTGTGCAAGGGTGTGGAGGTGGACCTGCCCTCTGTGCGCTCACCGCTGAAACAGGAGGACAGACGTGTAAATAAGCACTTAATAAAACAGCAGCACCTACTGACACACAGCCAGAGGTGTTCCGCAGAAGCCCCTGGGAAATTTATTCTCCCTCTTCCCCCACCACCAACCACCCCTTTTATTGTCTTGTAGCGGTTGTTGTTATTTTTGCTTTTGCTGTGTATTTAAAATATAGGACACATACTCTTCGTGGAAAGGAAGTATAGATAATATTTATGTCGTCTTTAAAGAATTATAAATCCAACATTCGTGTATCCACCATCTTGGTAGAGAAATAAATCTTCGTCAGTCCCTTGGAAGCCTTATGGATCTTGTCCCGTAGTTCAGCATTATTCTGGATTTTTGATTTATCACTTTCATACTCTTCTTTGTAGGTTTAACACCCACGTTCCCAAGCAATATGTTATTTATTTTGCCTCTTTTAACTTTATATAAACGGAAGCATTCCATATCCGTACTTCTGAGACTTCCTTTTGCGCTCACACTCTGTTAGGGGGATGTATCCATGTTGCAGCGTATAAATCAAGTTCATTTATTTTCACTGCTATGTGTGAGTGGCTCACAATAAATCAGTTCTTTTGACACAGATCACTTGACTGTTTAGCATTTTGGGTTATTCCCAATATTTCTATGAATAGCATTCATATATTCCCTAGGGCACATATCTCCCAGGGTGTTTGTGGAGAGATTGCACAGGGGAGTGGGTTATAAAGTATATATGCTCAACTTTCTTAGTGATTGCCAGTAGTTGTGCAAAGTGGTAGTTAGAATTTACACTCCCATCCTAGTGATTAACAGTCCCCAGGACTACCCGTCTTCACCAGCATTTACTCATTGTTGTTTTCCCCTTTAAAATCTTTGCCAATCTAGTGGGTTGAAGAATGATATGTCACTGGTGTATTCATTTGCAGTTTTATTACTAACCAGAGGCCCGGTGCATGAATTCGTGCATGGGTGGGGTCTGTGGCCCACCCCAATGGAGATCCATCGGGCCAGGCTGGTGGGGTGGAGGGGCCGTGGGCAGTTGGCTGGCCAGCCCCACCCCCAATCGGGGTGAGGGGGTGGCGATCGAGGCCCAGATCAGGATGGTTGGCTTCTACAGTGCACGTCATAGCTACCAGTCATTCCTGTCGTTCTGCCATTCCAGTCGCTGGGCGGTTATATATATAGATGAGGTTGCTCATGTTCAATGTGTTTATTGGTTGGTTGAATTTTCTATTCTAGAAATATTTTTTCATATCTTTTGCCCATTTTCTGTTGAGTTGCTCATGGTTTTTTTTATTGATTCATAACCACTCTTTATATGTTCTGGATACTAAGCCTTTGCCAATTTTATGTGCTGCAAATATTATCTCTCAGTTTGTAGCATGTCTTTTCATTTTTTTATGGTGTCAATTGATTTCCTGAAGTTCTTTATTGTGGTGTAAATTTGCCAGGCTTTTTTCTTTAGGGCTTGCATGTTTTATGTTTGCTTAAAAAAAGATAACCCAGACCCTGGGGTCATAAAAATAGTCTCTATATTTTATTCTAAATGTTTCAGAGTTTTGCCTTTCACATTTAACTTCTTTATTCATATGGGATTGAGTCATATGTGAAGTATGAGTAAAGTTTATTTTTTTGTATAGTAATTATTTCTTCCAATACAATTTTTTAGATTACCTATTCCTCACTTACCTGTCATAGGTCAGTTTCCTATATATGTATGACTGTGTTCCATTGGTCTATTTGTGTATCTCTTTATGTTACTGTATCTTTATAATAAGTTGTGGTAGCTACTAGTTCCCTCACCTGTTCTCCCTTTTTAAACACTTTTTAAAATTAAACTGTAAAAAGCTACAGTACATACAGTGTATACTCAATGAATTATCACAGCCTTAGAAGTTTGTCACATTTCATGCATGTACACACACACAGGGATTTTGATTGGAATTGTACATATCCATAAATCAGTTTGATGAGAATTGTTATCTTTATGATAATGAGTCTTCCTATCTATAAATATGATTTGTTATTCTTTTGGGGTTTGTCTTCTTTCATATCTTCCAATAACATTTACAATGTTCCCCATAAAAGTCTTACACATCTTTTGTTAGATGTATTCCTGGGTATCTAGTATATTTTGTTGCCATTGCAAATGATATTTTAGTGTACTTTTTACCTACTGCTGGTATATGAAAAGGCAATTAACTTTTATATATTGATTTATATGCAGAGGCCTACTAAAATCTCTATTGATTCTAGTCATTTATCCTAAACCTCAATTAGACATATTACATGTTTGCCTTTGTATCTTTTTTCCATTATTTTCAGACTTTTTTCTTTTAAATGACATATCTCTGGAATTTTTCAAAGTTTCTGAATAAAAATCTATCTTTCACCCCAAAAGTATAGCCTACTTATCTAGATTGCTGTTACCAATATGATGTTATTTCTGCCTATTGATTTTGTGCTTTCTTAACCCACTTTTTTAGGTTTATTCATTTCTTTTTTTTTTTTTTTCATTCTTTGGATTGATTATAGGTTTGATTTCCCATTTCAATTTTAACCTCCACTAGATTGAAAGTTACATACCAGAAATCTTAACATGAATAAAGTCTGAAATTAGTATTTTCCTTCTCCTAAACAGTGTGGGAACTTCAGAATGCTTTATCTAGAATCACCTCCTCTTGCACTATATGCCTGCTGTTTAAAGTGTGCTTGCTGGTTTTGTTTTTGGTCTAATTTCATTAATGAGATAGCATTGTTGACTTTTCAGTTGCTATGTTTTGAAAATGTTATCTGTACCTTTGCTGTTTTCTCACTTTTCATTTTTACATTTCAGACTTTCCTTCAGGGACCGTTTTCTTTCTTTCTGAAATATATCTTCCAGAATTTCCTTTAGTGAGTGTCTGCCACTAGTAAACTCTGCTTTTCATTCCTGAAAAATGTCATTATGTACCAACCTAAAGGATGTTTTCACTGGATCTGGAACTCCAGGTTGACAATTTATTTCCCCCTTGGCACCCTGAAGAGTCTATTCCACTTCCTTAAGGCTTACATTGTTTCTGTGGAGAAGTCAGCTGTCTATCGCTTTTCATTTCTGCCTCTTCTGCTTGGTTCCTTTTCAAATATGCCTGGTCACTTTTGACAGTTTGTGTGTTCTTTTGTTATATTGTTTATAGTCTTTATCATTATCTCTTCATGCACAACAAATTACAGTACAATTTAGTGACTTAAAACAAGTCACTCACCATGACTCATAATTTCTGTTAGACATCGAGGAAGGGCTCAGCTCGGCAGTCCTCACTTGGGAACTCTCATGCAGTTGAGTCCTATGGCAGCTTGGGCTGGAGAACTGACAATTGTTTTATATACAAGAGGATATTTTATTGTGTTGTAGTGTCGGTATGTTAGTTGTTGTGTATTTTGTTTTTTTCGAGTTTATTGAGAAAGAATTGACTTACAACATTGTGTAAGTTTAAGGTGTCCACCATGTTGATTTGATACACGGGTATGATTGCACAGTAATTACCATTGTACTGTTACCTAACATCTACATCATGTCACATTCTTATCATGTCTTTTTTTTGTGATGAGAACATGTAAGATAGGCTCTCTTAGCAACTTTTCAGTATATAAGACAGTATTATTAACTATATAATCACTGTGTTATACATTAGATCCCCAGAACGTATTCATCTTATTACTGAAAGTTTATACCCTTCTACCAACATCTTCCATTACCCCACTCCCCACCCCTGATAACAACCATGCCACTCTCTGTTTCCCTGAGTTCATCTTTTTCAAATAACACGTACGAGTGGTATCATACAGTATTGGTCCTTTTGTCTAACTTATTTCATTTAGCCTAGTACTGTCGAGGTCAGTTTATGTCGTTGCAAATGGCAAGATTTTCCTCTTTTTGTGGCTGAATAATCTTCCGTTGTATATATACCACAAGTTTTCCTACCTCTTGGACAGGGGTGGCTTTTTACTATTTCACTCATCAAGGGAGAGACTTTTGGGGGATCCTGGCTTTATGCTTTGTCCCCTGGCTGTTTTTGCATAGTCCTGGTCTGTCTCCTTTTCCCTGTGTTTGGCTCATTAAATCCAGTGCTTAATGGTGTTAGCAATAGGCAGGTTCCTCAATTCAGGTACTGTCTGCCGCGTGCTTACCTCTCTGTATTTGTGCTTTTTTATCAATTTTCTTCACTGACTTTGAGGATTTGCTTTATATTCTTGTTTACTCACCTCTTTTCTTAAGTGCGTGCACTCACACACATGTGCATATATACACACTTTTTTATTTGGATTCAGCCTTTGTAGGTGTTTTTACCAGGGTGTTGCTGTTTGCTTGTCGGGTACATTATCCCACATAGTGTCAGAGACTGATGTCCTTAGGGAGCTCTTTAAAAACACAATTCCCTGGTCTAACCCACACTTAGCAAATTAGACTCTCCTGAGAGGTGGCCACGTACTTGAATTTTCTTAAACCCTCCCCAAGGATCCTGATGCCTGCCACTGCTAAGAGGAAATTATGATAATGAAGATATGGCCCAAGACATTGGGGAAGGCTTTATAGAGAAGGAAATTGCTTTTCCCCCTTTTAAAAAATTTATTCTCATGCTCTAACTGCCACAGTTGGTTTTATGGTATGTAAGCACCCAACATCAGCACTAATCCATGTATCCGAAGGCCCCTGGGAAATATCCAAAGGCAGCCTTCTCGCTGAGTGTGTAGCAAGATCATGTGACTTGGACTTGTTAATGCCTCCCCACTCATCTGCCCATCACATGGGCTCAGAGCCACCACTAGTCCAGCTCACTGAGCAAGAACCCACCTGCATCGTCCTACCGAGGGCATGGCTGAGCTGGCACCTGTGGCCTAGAAGTCAGAAAATGTCAGCTTTATTGGCTAGGCAAGGGGGGATTCTGTGCAGGAGACAACTGTGAGAAGGTAGGATCCCATTTTTGCCTGACCCTGAGCTGTACCAAATCCTGTAATGTCAAAAGAGTTCTGTTTGACCCTACCTTCACCAGCTTCTAAAGGACGTTCACAGCCCTGGCAGGTGTGGCTCAGTTGGTTGGAGGGTCGTCACATGCACCAAAGGGCTGCAGGTTCGATTCCCAGTCAGGGTACATACCCCGGTTGCAGAGACAAATGGAGATGGCCTATCAATGTTTCTCTCTCTCTCTCTCTCCCTCCCTTCCTCCTTCCCTAAAAAAGAATCAATGGAAATTTATCATCTGGTAAGGAATAAAAAAATTTTTTATTAATTTTTATTAAGCCTTTTACAGTGGGCCACATTTCTAGATCCATTTGAGGGGAGATGCTGAACAGTTCAGGAAGACCTAGGTTTGAATCCCAACCCCACAACTTGTTAGCAGCATGATCACAGGCAAGAGACTTCCATTTCTCTGAGCCTCGGTTTCCGTTTCTGCTACACGGAACGAAATAATGTCTGTCTTCTAAGATACTGGAAAACTTAAGTGAAGCGATGTATTGTAAACATCCTGTACAGTCTCTCGGGCACTTCTCTTTGTTATTTTTGCTGTTGCTGTTCTGGTTCTTAAAAACCCTCAGAGATAAATAGGACAAGGAGCTTTTTTCGTGTTCTTTTTTCTGTGTAGCAAACTTGATGCCTACTCACCTTGGCAACCAAGTCAGGATCAGACTTCTGTGTAAACACACTGACCTCAGTGTAGCGTCTCACAACTAGTTTCTAACAATCACAGTAAAAATCACAGTGTATTTATTCAACAGCTCCAAGTACCAGGCACCAAGCTCGATATTTTATATATGTTATCCCTGGTCCTTACAGTAACCTGCAAGCAGGTTTGACAAGGAGCCAACAGGAGCTCGGAGGATGAAGGATTCTGCAAGGGCACGTGGTAGCCATTGGCTCCAATGCAGAACAGGATTGTGTTGTTTGAAATGTGCGGCCAGCCTGCCCTTCTCCAGGCAGGTTCTGATTGGGATTGCTCTGCTCCAAATCTTTTCTCACCCTGAATAGCCTTCCACCTCCTACGCTGCCCACCAATATCTCATCCACCCTTAAGACCCAGTACAGATGCTGCCTTCACCGTGGGCCTGCCCCTGGGCCCCTGAGTCACAGAGAATCGCTCTTTTTGCTGTATTTTCATGGGATCTTCCTTCGGCTCTATTTCTGATACATTTGTTTTCATCTTGTGTCTCTTGTGCATATAAATGTCCCCTGCGCTCATTTGGAATGTGTTTGAAGTCAGCAATTATATCTTAACTCATTTTTTATTTAATAAGAACCATTCATTACACTTCATAGATGTCCATTAAATGTTTATTGAATTTGAGAATGGAAATTGCATCCCGAAAGGTTGTTAGGAGGTACTTGCTTAGGTATGTGCGTCTTTAAATCCTTCGTGATGCTAGACAAGGGACTGTTCGTGAAGGACAAAGGGGACGCCCTTTGGCACCAGTGCCTGCAAAGCTTCCCAGATTACAATTATGCCAGTAAAGGCTCTGCTGTCTACCCATGTGTTATAAGTAGGGGACATTTATTTGACTTGATCAGCTCTCCTCTACCCAGTCTTTCTTTCCAGCCCCTTTTGGCTTCTTGATTCTCACCTGTAAATTATTCCAAATCTACAGAAGGTAGCTGGACAGCTTGTTGAGTTCTGGTGGCTCTGAGCGGCAGCTGCCCCCACGTAGCGGCTCCTTAAAATGATTCATCACGAGGAGCCTTGTACCTGGGTTACAGGTCACCGCCAGTCAGAGATTGCATAAGCGGAATGGAATTAGAATCTCTCGTGGGCTCAAAGGTTGCATTTACAGCAGGTTCTTCTGTTTCTCTGATGCCTTTCATCCAATGACACTTCACTAGAAAGTTAATTGAAGTGGAAAACATCAGCACAAAACCCAAAAGCAAAACAAAGGGCTTTAGTAAACGTTTAGGAGTATTCCACACTTGGAGTGAGCATTGATTTAGAAATCACAGGCAACCCGAAAACATTGTGTTTGAAAACTCTGAAGACAACGGATAAGTCCAAAGAAATATGAAAAGTACCCGCACAACTGGGGAGTCTTGATTCAGCAAATGAGGTAGGTCAGAGTCCTTAGATCCCATGGGAGACTTGGGTACAGATGGGTCGGGGTCCAGGTCTTACGCAGCCGTGAGGTGATTGACAGCCATGGAATCCTCGGCTGTTGGGACTCGGTGTGGCCTTTGGGGTTGGCTGGTGGAGATGTCTCACGAAGGGGGAGGTCCCGGACCACTGGGCCAGGCCTAGAGCTCAGGTGCCTTGCTGCTTATTCCTAATACCGTCAGTAGTAATTGCTCAGACTGTCACAGCGCTGGCCATAACCTAGGGGGACATGCATACGCAAATCATTGCCAGGTGACAGGAGAATGGCCGTAAACGAAGGTGTGACAGAGCCGCAGCCTCTGCTTTGAGTTAGAGCCCGCCGATTAGAGCTGTGTCTCATTTTTCTCTCAGCGCCTGCACCAGCATGCTGTTTCCAGTTTTCGTTATTTAAAGCAGAGTTCGCATTTTAAAGATGTTGTTCAAGCACAGAGATGCAGAATGATACTGGATTTTTACTACCTTTCAGCGTTGTCTTTTTCATTTTTTCTTTTCACAACTTACCGTTATCAAATCTTTCTCAAGAATTCCATTCAGTTTTCAGAGGAGTAACTCTCTTTTCCCACTCATCATGAGTCAACTTACATAATATTTACTTAGCATGCTTCATTGCAACAACAGGACATGGCATCAACAGGCCTGGGCACAGATGGGTGGAAACGGGTGTGTAGATTCCCTACTAGAGACCGTTTCCTACTGAGCTTTGTCCTGTGTGCCGATGGGTCCTTCAATGTAAAAACATTCCTGGGAAGGAAGCAAGGATTGCCAGCAGGCCCTCCCTGTACTGCACTCTATTCCCTTCCTTTTCGGACCCAGGAAAGAAAGAGAGGTGAGCTGGCCCGGTGTTACAGTGGTGACAGGCCTCTGTCCAGCACGCTGCTAGTGTTTACTATGCCGAGTTCTTACTGCTCTGTCTAGGGCTGGTACGCTGTCTCAGTCCATTGGGGCTGCTCTAACAGAACACCATAGACCCGTGGCTTACAGACAGTACATTTATGTATCACAGTTATGGCAGCTGGGAAGTCCAAGGTCAAGGTACCAACAGATTTGATACCTGCTGGGCACCTGCTTCCTGGTCCAAGATGGCCGTCTTCTCGCTGCAACCTCACCTGGCAGAAGGGGCACAGGGGCTCTCTGGACTTGAGTTAACTGAGATGGTAATCATGTTGGGTAAGACATGAGAATGGGAAAGCTGTAGCCATCTTCGAGGGCTTCTCACTTGAACTTCCAAACCCGAGCTGAGGGAGTGCATCATTTTTATGCAGGTCTGCTTCTCCACCTAAGATGGGCTTTCTGTCCCGCCTTTGACGGCTCCAAAATGTGATTCTGACATATCCACCACGTGACCAGACGCCCTCTACCCGGTTCATTCTCAGGCAGCCTTGAGCCCTAAAGAGGAACAAAGGTCATCCCAGGGTGACTTCCCCTGCCAGTCAATACTAAACCAGTGACCTTCTCCAGATCAAGCCTGCGGCAACAGCTTTTTCATGCAGCCAGTTCACCTGGGACAGGCGTGCAGGAGCCACCCAGTCCCCCTCCTGAAGGCCTTAGCATCACAGCCCCCTCTTCATCTGCCGCTTTTTCTTCTTTCCCTGGTATTCCTCGGAGCAAGGGACAATGTCCTTCCTCCTCAAATGTCACCTCAACTCTGCTTTTCCTTCCCCCCTTCATCTTCTCTCGTAGCCCCCATCCCATCACCCGCTCTCTCTCCATGAACTTCACTGCTCATGGCCTCTCTCAGCACCACTTGGCAACTCCTCTCTTCGTGGTCTAGCTCCCCTAGAATGAACGCACCAATGAGACAGAGACTCGGTTTCTTGACTTTGTTGTTGGTGCTTATGACTCAGAGCCTAGAACAGAGCCTGGCACATACTCGTTTCTCAATAAATAACTGTTGGAAGAATGAGTGAGTGGATGAATGAACAAATGGATGGATGAGCACATTTAGATTGCAATGCAATCTCTGGCTCCCTGTTAAAAATAACTGCTTACACACATGCCTCCTGCTCCCCCCCCCCCACACCCCCGCCTCTCGCTATCTCCCACCACTGCCCAGCCATCTCTGTGGCTTTGCCAGACCAAATTAGTTTCTGCCTTGAACTTGGAAGCCTCCATGTAGTCTCCATCAGAAAGGAAATCAACACTATTAAACGGCAAGGTCTTGTTCATTGTCGTTGGTGATTTAGTGCCCTGCCAAGAGCAGACCATTAGCTGCCCTTTATGGTTGTGTTGCCCTTGGCTTGCCAAGAGAGGACCTAGCCTAGGACAGCGGCGAGCTGGCTTGGAGAGAGTGGCTTCGCCAGCAGAACCCAGCAGCTTTCCCCCTGTGGTGTGTGTGGCGCGTTTGCTGTTCAGCCTTTGGGGGTGGAGGTGAGAAAAGCCTTCAGGAAGCCAGGGTCCTTCCTTATGCCCCAGTCCAGTTCTCATTTCAGCGGCCTTTACTTTTAGGTTGATACTGAGTGGTGAGAAGAACAGTTTTGTTAAGAACTGAGGTTCTGGTCTCCACTCAGCTGTGTGACCTCCCCTCACTGTAGCTCACTTCCAACAGTTGTACCATGGAGAGTTTTCACTAAATGATTTCTAAGATGTTTTCTGGTGTAATATATATATATATATATCCTCATCTGAGGACGTGTATTTGTTTTTGTTTTGTGTGTGTGTGTTTTTTTAGAGAGAGAGGACAAGAAAGAAAGAAAGAGAGAGAGAGAGAGAAACATTGATGTGGGAGTGAAACATTGATCAGTTGGCTCCTGCATGAGCCTCGACCAGGGATTAAACCCACAACCTGGGTATGTGCCCTGACCAGGAATGGAACCGGCAACCTTTTGATGTATAGGACAATAAGCCACCCTGCGAGGGCGTCCAGATGTAGTATTTTAAGACCTTGTATTTTTTATGGTGTTCTGACGTCTTGAATTCTGCTCTTTCTTAGCACGCCCCCATTATACCACAGGTTTCAGTCTATCTGTTTGGTCATGTGCTTTGTCTCTTGATGAAACCACAGTCTTCCTGAGAGGGTGGACCTGTCTTACCTATAGGTGTGTCACCCAGAGTCCAACACAGTGCCCAGTACTTGTATATTTAGTGAACAATACGACCTCCCTTTTTTCCTGCACTTGGTTATCTGTTGATTGATTGTAAATGTGCAGTGAAATTCCCCAGAAGACAGGTAATTTGTCTAAATTCATAAGCCAGTCATGCATAAGTTCTCAGAATCGGATCACTTCTCTGTGCCATCTCTAACACCTCTTAGGTATATAAAACTTCTTTGAGCCCTGGCCAGTTTGGTCAGTGGTTAGAGAGTTGGCCTGTGGACCAAAGGGTCACGGGTTCCATTCCTGGTCAAGGGCATCTACCTTGTCTGCAGGTTCCCCAGCCCTGATAGTCAACCAATTGATGTGTCTCTCTCGTGTCCATGTTTCTCTTTCTCTCTCTCCTTCCACTCTCTCTAGAAATCAATGAAAAACATATCTTCCAGTGACGATTTAAAAAATAACAACAGCCTTAACCGGTTTGGCTCAGTGGATAGAGCGTCAGCCTGAGGACTGAAGGGTCCCAGGGTCGATTACGGTCAAGGGCATGTACCTTGGTTGCGGGCACATTCCCAGTAGTGGGTGTGCAGGAGGCGGCTGATGGGTGTTTCTCTCTCGTCGATGTTTCTGACTCTCTATCCCTCTCCCTTCCTCTCTGTAAAAAAATCAATAAAATATATATTTTTTAAAAAAATAACAATAGTAAACTTCTTTTAATCCCCCTCTTCTCCTAGTATCTTCACTCCCAGAAAAACAACCCTGCGCTTTGGGGTGAGACTCGAATCCCAGCTCCATCGTTTCATTACGTAGCTGTGCAGAGCGGGGCTGTTACATTGCATCTCTGGGCCTCAGGTTTCTTACCTGTTAGGGCAGTGGTCGGCAAACTGGCCTCTTGAGTATGGCTTTTCCACCAAATACCACGTGCGGGCACGCACGTACAGTGCGATTGAAACTTTGTGGCCCATGCCACGGGGCCAAAGAGCCGCATGTGGCTCGCGAGCCGCTGTTTGCCGGCCACTGTGTTAGGGGAATAAGTATACTAACCTTCAAGGTTGATCACAGAATTAAGTGGCCTCCAGCACGGTGCCTGGCAGGGACTAAGTTGATGTAAGTTGAGAACCCCTCACTCTGGGCCCTGACCCACAAGGCTCCAGTCTGCCAGGGTCAGCCTCGTCTGCCCCCCATCCTCTCCTTGGTCTGTGTCCGTCCCACTGGCCTTTAGTTCCTTGAGAGGTTTGGGTTGTTGTTTTTTTTCCTCCTGATACTAAGCAATTCTCCAGTCCTCTGAGGACACCAAGTGGGTGTCCTATAATTCATTTCAGCTCGGACGCTGCTGCCTGGAGTTGGTACAGGCAACACAGGCTTAAGGGCTCAATCCCACAAGACTTCCAGGTTACCCACAATTCTGTTCTACTTGGCTATAAAGTTGGGGGTTTCCTCAGCATTCCTCCTGAGGCAGGTAATTTGCTAGACCAACTCATAGAACTGGGGAAAGCACTTTTACTTGCGGTTAGTGGTTTCTTTATCTTTATAAAGGATACAACACAGGGACCAAATGGAAGAGATGCATTCTAGTAGGTATGGGGGTGAGGGGATGTATGGAGCTTTCGTACCCTCTGTGGGCCCCCCACCCTCCCAGAACCTTCATGTGTTCACAGCAGGGGCCCTCCGAGCCCCGTTGTTTAGTTGTCTTAGTTGTTTAGATGAAACCTGCAGACAGGTTGGCCAGTGCTGATGAACTCAGTCTCCAGCCCCTCCAGCTTCTCATCCAGGCTTGGCTTTCCTGGCCACCAGCCCCGTCTGAAGCTGCCTGGACTCCTGCCCAGAGCTGCCTCGTTAGGACAGAAGGTGCTCTTACACGTCAGAAAATTCAGTGACTTTAAGAACTCTGCACTAGGGATAAATACTGAACGTCTTCCTGTGACACCACGGGCCTCGTCCCCCTTTCGCTTCCCACTGTAAGGTTAGCACACGCTGTTCCCCCTGCCCTGACGCTCTTCCCGTCTTCTGTCAGATCTCAGTTTATACTCACGTCCTCAGACCGCCTCCTTGGCGGGTCCCCCTTTCCTGGACCCTGCTGTCATGCTGGACCTCTCCCTCCCAGCCCTTTCAGGGTCACATCCCACACCCGTGAGTGTCACTGTCACTGACCTCGCCCTGTGTCATGGGCTGAATCACATCCCCAAAGTTCATCGATTGAAGTCCAAACCCCAGCACTTCAGAATGCTTAATTGGTAATGGGATCTTTAGAAAGATTAAGATAAATTGAGGTCATTAGGATGGTGATATGACTGGTGGACTTGGAAGAAGAGGAGGTTAGGACACAGATAGAGACAGACACGGGGGGCGGGGGGAGGAGACGGCATCTACAAGCCGAGGAAAGAGGCCTCAGCAGAAGCAACCCAGCCAGCACCTTGATCTCAGACTCGTCAGAACAGGAAGGTGTATTTCTGATGTTTCGGGGCCTCTCACCCCCCACCCCGACCCCAGTCTGTGATACTTGTTACAGCAGCCCTAGCTGCCTAATTTCTATGAGGCCACAAGCTCCACCAAGGGCAGGGACCACCTCAGGGTTCATCCTCATTGCATCCCTGCAGCCCAACGTGGAGCTTGGCTCTCATCTATATTCAGTGCGTGCGTTGAGTGGAGGATGACAGGGAATCTTGACGAATGGAAGTTTCGTGGACCCCGTGCTGAGTAGTCCCAGGCCGATAATTCTTTATCCCTTAGCATCTCTGGTTTGAACTTCCTCCCTGCCCTTCCTCACTGAATGAGTACTACCATGTCCCTAATCTGCCCAGCGACCAGACTTAAGAGTATAAAGAGACTTTGTGATTAAGCTTTCTGACTCCTCCCTGGTCACCTCCACCTTCCAGGCTGTGTTTCAGAGAATGAAGTTTGTTCAGCGTCTGGCCTCTGCATAAGCAGAGCATCGATGCGCAATAATGGTGTGATCTAACAAATGCTATAAGGAAGGAAAGTGAAGCAATGGCTACATAAGACCCAGAAATGCTTGGCACTGATGATTACACTTAACGTTGACCCTTAGTTTACAGCTTACAGCATTGCATGTCACTCTTCAAACAACCTTCTCATGAAAATAGGGTGTATTTTGTCATCATCTGTTTTAAAGAAAGAAAAGCTAGAGCTCCAAACTCCAGTCGTGTCGGCCTACACGGCATGGGTAGAGACTGGGAAGTGGGAACGTGAATGTGGACCTTGGAGTCCTGCACACGCGCGCTGTGTCTGCGACCCCCAGTAGCAGGATTAGACCATTGCTCCAGGGCGCTGCTATTACAGGTTCAAAGGGGTGTCTGTGATCGAAGTCACTGAAAGATGCCAACAAATTGTTTTTTAAGAAGAGGCAGATCCGAGAAGTCCCGGGAGGAAGGTTGGGGCTGGATGCAGGCCAGCTCTGCGCACCCCAGCGGAGGTGTCCTCCGGGAGGTGACAGCAGCCGCCTAGCCCAGAAGTCGCGTGGTAGCAGCAACTTTGAAAGAGCCTTGCGGCTGCCTCCGCCCACATTCCTTTTTCCTTTTTCCTTTTTTCTGTTTCCAAAGGCAAAGATCACGGGGGAAGAAAGAGAAAAATCCTTGTTTGAGATTGAGCGGGAGTTTTTATGCCATCAATTAAGTTAACATGGGTCCACTCGGGGCTGACTTGGGGGGGGTGACAGGTGGCAGGGGACCTGTTCATACATCTTGGCAGTTGGAATCGTTATCTGGACTCGGATTGCAGTCTTTTCTGAGCCTCAGGCCTCCCTTTCCTGTTCTCCCTGGACGCCCTGGGCGGGACGTGTTCTCAGCGCAGTGCCCTGGGATTACCTGAAGGGAATTAGACTCAGAGGACCCGGTGGGAGCAAGGGCTCTGCAGTGTCCTGGGCCCCTGCCTATAGCCCAGGTGGAGTGCAGACAGGGACAGATACATCGAATACTCAGATATGTTGGAACCAGCCTTTCTACCAGCCTCTAGTGCCCTTCAGAGCCTGGCCCACAGTGGTACCCACCTTCCCCTGGGGAGAGAAATGAGATTGCAGATTATTCCTGACCTTGAGTGTCACGGTGAACACGGGCTTTTGCAACAGAGAGAGCTGAACACAAGCCCCAGCTCGGTGGTTCCCAGCCGCCTGTCCTTGACAGAGGCCTGTCCCTCCCTCACCTACTCTCCTTCCGAAAGATGGAGGTAAGCAGGGTGCCCACCTCGTGGGGGTGGTGGCAGACCCTCTGAGACAGCGCCTGAGACCATGCATCCCCATGCCAGGGCAGAGTGCTCGCAAAGAGAGGGCTGGGCTGGGAAAACCAGGCTCCTGTCCCAGGACCAGAGTGTGCACACACACACCGTCCAAGTGAGGAATCGCGTGTGCGTACGGTCTGTGAGGAGGACGGTGAAAAAACTCGTCGTTGGCCTCAATGAAGAGATCTCAGTCCTTTTGGAAGGAGCTCTCAGGTCATCAGATCTCCTCCCCTGCCCCGAGCAGAATGCCCTCCCACAGCCTGCCTGCTGGTGACCTCCACTCCCCAGGTCCCAACCCCGCTGTGCATCGGAATTAATGGGGATTCCTTGGCAAAAAAGAATCCCAGGCCTGACCCTGGGAGGATCTGCTTCAGTTTGGGGCGCTGCCTGGAAGACGGCGGCCAAACCATTTGAGAAGCTCCCCGTAGAGATCATGAAATCCAGGAGGTGGGGCCTGGGTCAGTTCCCTACGCTGCTGTATCTCCAGCAGTTGGCACTGAGCCTGGTGCACGGCAGGGCCTCGGTGAACACCTGCTGATATGTGCAGCCTCTTCCAGAACAATCCCAGCACTTAGAAGCTTCCCCAGAAAGGCGGCTCATTTCTGTGTCGGTGAACTCTAATGGCGACTTAAGATCTGGCTCTTAATAAGCCCAAATTTATCTTCCTTTCATCTTCACTCATTCGACCTAATTCCGCCTTCTTGAGTGTCGTGGGTTCTAATTCCTCTCCGAAGGGAAGGGATTGACCCTCAGCTATGGAGGTTGGTAAGGGTGGGTATTTATCTCCAGATGAAATCTGGGCTGGCTGAGCAATGGATGCACTTACCTCATCACATAACTGAAACCCAGGAAACAAAACGATGGGCGAAGGGACCTGCTTAGCCAGGGCGCCTGGATTCCATCTCAAGGGCATGCCAGGTGAACTTGGGGCACACAAACCTGGTTACGAGTCCCAGGTCTGAAACAGCTGCCTTTACCCCTCTGCAGAGGAGGGATGGAGGGACTAATGTTGACCCGGGATTGCATCCACTGTAAAACTAGGTGAGAATCATCCTCAAGTCCAAGGGGAGAAGAGGCCACGTGGGAGACGCTCACGTGTGGGAGAAACGCGAGCAGCGGTGGCGGGGTCCAGCGCTTCGCTGGTGGTGTGTGTTCCTAAACCCCTGCTCCCCTCCCGGGGCGTCCCCTGTTGAAGGGGGGCAGCTCCAGAATAATTACTAAGACCTTCACAGCTCCTAGGAACTTCCGTGACCTCAGAGGACATTTGCTGGAGCTGTGAGAAGTGCAAGTTCAGGAACAGTCTCTTTCAACCCATTCAGGGCTTTGGAAATTTACCCTTTTGTGTTGCATCTTCTCCGGAGATGTTTTATTATCCGGCACCCACTAGCCTGGGGCACCAGGGGAGCGATTCTTTCAGGATGTTTAGTAAATGGCTGTGTGATACTACATGGTTTCCTTATTATAGTCGCCCTGCACTCAGACATGCGTTGAATGATACCGTTAAAGCTTTTCTGTGTTAAAGCAGCTGATTACAATAAACATGAGGTTGGAAGGGCATCGTTGCTTTCGTTGCTGATGGTCAGGACAGCCCCTGGGTATAACACTTTAATACCCACCTGCCGGTGTAAGCACAGCTCATTTGATGGGCAGTCGTGATTGGCAGTCTCTCTCTCTGCACCTGGGGCCTGGGGATGGGAGAAAGGAGACAGCTCTGGAAGCATCCGATGGGAGCTACAACTACCTGCTCCTGGTGTTTACCTGGACAAGTTACCTAGGGTGCATCCACCGCCACCCCATTTCGACAGCTCCACCAGTTCAGTGGGCTGGGATGGTGACTTTTAGATGATATTTATTTTTCATTAAACAGTCCATTCATCTGTCTATCCATCCATCCATCCATCCATCTATTATCCATCCATCCACACTGTACTGGGTCCCAAGAGCATTAAGCTTTTTAACCAAGGAATAAAATCATCAACTTTCCCTTGGAAAGTATTTCTCCGGCTGGGTAAGCTGAGTGGAGTGACAAGGAGCTCCCCCGAGGGAAAGGTGGCCAAGTACGAACCTTCTGAGGTAACCTAGGGAAGAGGGATGGGGAGGGCATGGGTGAGCGAGGGAGGAGGTGATGAAGATAGTAGGTGAAATCTTTAGGATTTGTTCCTGGCGAGGATGTGGAGGTCGAGGAGAGCGCGGTGTTGAGGTGGATTACCAGTTCCCAGCTTCGGTGACAAGATCCACCTGGATGCTGCCAACCACACAATAAGCAGGGTCACCATTATTTAGGGGGAGATGGTTATGGGTTTGTTTTTGGTCGGTGTGAGTTGAAGGTCACTGTGAAACAGCCTAGTGATGATGGTGAGCGGATAGTTGGATTTAAGGGTGAGAAGGTCTGGAAAGTAGCCTGAGCTGGGGATGGAGATGGGTGATTACCTCCCGCTGAGGGGTGTTTGAAGCCACTGGGGTAGCTCCCATCATCCAGGGATCTAGGGATAAAATGTAGAGCAGGAAGAGGGGGCCAGGGACAGAAGTTGGGGAGCACCAACATTGAAGGGAGGTGTCCTGGGAGAAGTAAAGCAATGCCCAGAGCAGGGGTGTGCAAACTTTTTGACTCGAGGGCCGGAACAAAAGCATGGATGGAGTGTTTGTGTGAACTAATATAAATTCAAAGTAAACATCATTACATAAAAGGGTACGGTCTTTCGTGTTTTTTTTTTTTTTTAGTTTTATTCATTTCAAACGGGCCGGATCCGGCCCGCGGGCCGTAGTTTGCCCAGGGCTGGCCCAGAGGCAAGAAAGCAAGCAAGAAAGCTGGCATCACAGAAGCTAAAGGCCTCAGGAAGGTCCGAGGGAGGTGGGGGAGCAGCTCCAGCAGGGGTGTTGGGGATAATGTGGCCACATTTTGCAGATTCGGTCTGTGCGGTGTCACAGAAGAGAGAGCTTGCCCACTCGGCTCTCGCAGAGCCAAGCACTGGACACTGAGCATCGCAGTGGAGAAATGTCGGTTATGTGACTGATGGATGGCACCACCCAGGAGAACGGGAAGCTAACGCTCAAAGGCTAGAACTCCCCGAGGCATGTAGGTTACAGATTCTACAGGGCAAAACTACAAGACGTCAAGAGTTAGGGGCTTGCGCCCTAACCAGTTTGGCTCAGTGGATAGAGAGTCAGCCAGCAGACTAAAGGATCCCAGGTTTGATTCTGGTCAAGGGCATGTACCTTGGTTGCAGGTACCTCCCCAGTAGGGGGTGTGCAGGAAGCAGGTGATTGCAGTTTCTCTCCCATCGATATTACTAACTCTCTATCCCTCTCCCTTCTTCTCTGTAAAAAAAACAAAACAACAATTATATATACACATACATACATACATACTAGGGGCCCGGTGCACGAAATTCGTGCACTGGGTGTGTGTGGGGGGGGAGTGTCCCTCAGCCCAGCCTGCCCCCTCTCACATACTGGGAGCCCTCAGGCGTTGACCCCCATCACCCTCCAATCGCAGGATCGGCCCCTTGCCCAGGCCTGATGCCTCGGCCAGAGGTGTAGACCCCCATCACCCTCCGACCGCCTGATCGGCCCCTTGCCCAGGCCTGACGCCTCTGACAGAGGTGTCAGGCTTGGACAGGGGACCCCCATCTCCCCCCGATCACTGGCTCTGGCCCCCGCCCAGGCCTGAGGCCTCTGGCCCAGGAATCATGCCTGGGCAGGGGACCTCCATCTCCCTCTGATCGATTGCTCCACCCCCCACCGAAGCCTGACGCCTCTGACCCAGGCTTCAGGCCTGGGCAAGGGGACCATCATATCCCCCCAATCCCCGGCTCCGCCCCCCACCCAGGCCTGATGCCTTGGCCAGAGGAGTTGACCCTCATCACCCTCCGATCACCAATTACCGGATCGGCCCCTTGACCAGGCCTGAGGCCTCTGGCCTAGGTGTCTGGCCCGGGCAGCGGGGACCCGCAGCTGCAGCGGCCCCGCGATCGTGGGCTCCACTTTAGGCCCAGGCAAGGGACCCCTAGCTCCCGGGACTGCCAGCTTTGACCGTGTCCAGCTCCCATCGCTGGCTCCACCCCTACTTCCTGCTATCACTGGCCAGGGCGGCAAAGGCGCCTGATTCTCCGATCGTGACTGGGGGGCAGGGCAAAGGCGGCCCCAGGGCCGCCTTTGCCCTGCCCCCCAGCTCTTAGCTCCCCCCTGGGTTTCCGATCACTGTCAGTGGCAGGGGGCTTCTTCCTGCTTTCCCTTTTGCCTCCCTGCATTGTGCCTACATATGCAAATTAACCACCATCTTGTTGGCAGTTAACTGCCAATCTAGTTGGCAGTTAACTGTCAATCATAGTTGGCAGTTAACTGCCAATCATAGTTGGCAGTTAATTTGCATATAGCCCTGATTAGCCAATGAAAAGGGTATCGTCGTACGCCAATTACCATTTTTCTCTTTTATTAGATAGGATATATATATATATATATATGTATATACTAATAAAAGAGAAACATGGTAATTGGCGTACAACCGCTACCCTTCCCATTGGCTAATCAGGGAGATATGCAAATTAACTGTCAGCCAAGATGGGGGCGGGCAGCCAGGCAGCTTGAAACTAACATGAGGCTTGCTTGCTTCAGTGACAGAGGAAACCAACGTTCCCCACCTGCCTTGCAGGCCTCTGAGCCTGCAGTTTGAAACATTTTAAAAAATATAGAAGCTAAAAAAAAAACCAAAAACCCAGAAACCAGCTTTCAGCGAGCTGGGATCTCAGAGCTGGAGTTATACATTGTTTCGATTACCTACTTTCAGCAGCGGAGGCCTAAGAGCTGGAGCCTCAGAGCTAAAGCTGGCCCAGAATTTAAAAAAGAAAAAGAACAAAAGGAGCGGTTGGGAGCTTCCATCACCCGCCAGCCTGAAAACAGCCCTCAGCCCCTCACCCAGACTGGCCAGGCACCCCAGTGGGGACCCCCACCCTGAAGGGTGTGTGACCAGCTGCAAACAGCCATCATCCCCTCACCCAGGCTGGCCAAGCACCCCAGTGGGGACCCCCACCCTGATCCAGGACACCCTTCAGGGCAAACCAGCCAGCCCCACCCATGCACCAGGCCTCTATCCTATATAGTAAAAGGGTAATATGCCTCCCAGTACCGGGATCAGTGGAGCCGAGAGGCCTCCCGGCACCGGGATCAGCGTGACAGGGGGCAGCGCCCAAACCCCCTGATCGCTGTGCGGCTCAGTGTGTGACAGGGGGCAGGGCCACAACCTCCCTATGGGCCCTGCTCTGTGCCTGATACGGGGGAGCTCCCCAACCTCTGATCTCCCTGCAGCTCTGTGTGTGACAGGGTGCGGCGCCCCAACCCCCCCCCCCACGGGCCCTGCTCTGTGTGTGACAGGGTAGAGCCATAACCTCCCCATTGGCCCTGCCCTGAGTGTGAGAGTGGCGGCGCCCCAAATCCCTGATTGGCCCTGCTCTGTGTGTGACAGGGGGCGGTGCCCCAACTCCCCTATCGGCCCTACTCTCTGAGTGACAGGGGGGAGCTCCTCAACCCCCTGATGGGCCCTGCTCTGTGCATGACAGGGGGCAGCGCCCCAACTCCCGGATTGGCCCTGCTCTGTGCGTGACAGGGGGTGGCGCCACAACCTCCCCATCAACCCTGCCTTGAGTGTGATGGAGGGCGGTGCCCCAATCCCCCAATCGGCCCTACCCTGAGCGTGACTGGGGGTGGCATCGCAACCTCCCGATCCACCCTGCTCTGCGCATGACAGGGGGCGACGCCCCAACTCCCCAATTGGCCCTGCTCTGAGCCCGACCAGGGGCTGCACCTAGGGATTGGGCCTGCCCTCTGCCACCTGGGAGCAGGCCTAAGCCAGCAGGTCGTTATCTCCCGAGGGGTCCCAGACTGTGAGAGGGCACAAGCCAGGCTGAGGGACCCCTCTTCCCCCCGAGTGCACAAATTTTTGTGCACCGGGCCTCTAGTGTGTATGTGTATGTATATATATTTTTTTTGTTTGTTTGTTTGTTTGTTTGTTTGTTTTTGTTTTTTTAAAGAGTTAGGGGCTTGGGTCATGCATGGAGCTGATTGATCAGAGGAGAGGTGAGGGTAAAGAATCATTTCTTAAAGTCTTGAGGACAGTTTGGAGGTCTGTTCCCATGTCCCTGTGTCTGGTCCCATGGGAAGGGAGCCAGGGGGTCGTTCCACCTTGGGGCTCAGGAGCTGAAACATAACTTAGGCCTTAGATCGGGATGTGATCTTTAGCCTGCCAGAGTTTTGGACTATGTGACCATGTGACCAACGTATGTCTGAGTGCAGGATGGCTATGACAAGGAAAACCTATAGCTTCACCCTACCATTTACTAAGCATCCTGTCTTCTGCTGCCTCGGGAGTTGCTGATTGTCTGGGGTAGGGGAGAGGCTAGATCTTGGGGTGGAGAGGGAAAGTGGGATGATTTCTAGAGCTGGGATTGAAAACTAAATTTAACCTGTCATAAGGACTCCCCATTTCACCTGAATGGGAAGACATTAGAACAATGACTAACAAAGAAAGAAGAGAAAGGCCTTTAGTGGGACGTCTACCGTGAGCCAGGCACCGCATATGTTATCTCATTTGATCCCTGCCATCTGTAGTGGGGGGCAGGAGATAATTTCTGTTCTTGCCTCTATAATAAGGACATTGAGGCTCAGGGCGGTGATACCTTGGACAAGCCATACAGAACTGGGTCCAGGACCCTCTTTGTCTGGATTAAACACCCTTTTTCTGATGGACGATGCTGCCTTGCTCCTACCTGGCCGATGAATGCGCAGCCTGCCCTTTCCACGCCTCGTGTGCCACATGGAAGCGTCACCAATCCCTCCTCCTGGGCCTCACCTCCGACCAGCAGGAGCCCTGCCTGGAGCCAGAGCTGAGGGAGGAGGAGGAGGAGGGGAGTCCCCAGCCTGGAGCCATCCGTCTGCTGGCTGGTGACACGACACCAGGGCCCAGCAGAATAGCAAGCTTGTTCGCTCTTGTCTGGCTGTTAGTGGTGATGTATGAATAAGCAAAGAAGACAGCTTCATTTTCATAAGTTAACTTGTGCCTGGAGGAAGGAATACGGGGAGCAGTACACTTCATCATCACCGCAGGGCCGCACAGAGAACAATGACAGAGCCTTTCCTGTTAGTCACGGTGCTTTGTTGTAATGACTCCTGAGAAGACGAGATGATGGTGAGGATGCTGAGAGGCAGAGGGCGGGAGGCGGCTCACAGGAACCCGGGTCCGCTCCCCAGGAGGAACCCCTGGGAGGCTGGCTCTGGGTGGCTGCCAGGCCCAGGGTGAGGTGTAGACACGGACATCTGCAGACCGGGGTGTGGATGCCACGTGGCTGATGAGCTGGGGGAGAGGACCTGTCCCATCTGCGCTGTAACTGGCGGGGGACTGAGGGACTCTCCGCCTAGACAGGTGTTGTGAGGCAGCACCGTTATCAGAAAAGTTTTAAGGGAAACTTGGGAGTTAGGAAGTCTGGGGGAAGGCAGGGGGGCCGGCAATGTGGGACGGCAGGTGGTACATGACTGCGGCCAAGATGTGGAACGGGTATCGCCCACCTTCCCCCACAGTCAGTCATCCAGGCCCTCCCCTCCTGCAGCCTGTCCGTATCTCTGTCACCGCAGGTACTGCACAGCTTCATAACAGTTCATCTGTCTCCTCTTCCAGCTGCCTGTAGAGCAAGGGCTATATTTTGTTTGTCTGGATTCCTTAGTGTTTTGTGCCGTGTCTGACACACAGCAAACTCTCAATCAATAGCCAACTGAACCAACGTTGTGGTAGAGTAGGGATCATGTCAGCTAAGGGAGGGAGGAGACGGCTGAGACTGCCCAAGCCTGAAGCCAAGCAGACGGGTCGGTATATAGACCCAGGAATTCTGGGTGTGATAAGAGTAAAGGCGTACTGAACATTTTACTACTTTCCAGGCATTGTCAGTGGTGATGTGTGTCCATTCTGAGCATATGGCACCTTCATCATGTCCCTGTAGCATCAACCCAGGGACCCCAGGAATTATGAGCCCGCTCCCCAAGGACCCCACATTGCCTGTGTCACAGCCTCTGGGCTCTCTGATAAGGGCGCAGCTTGAGGACTGGGTGCCCAGCTCTCTGGGCTGAGGGCGCCGTGCCCTTCAGATCTGAGTGCTCTGCACCGGCATCCCGGGCTTGTTGCGTGTGGAATAGAGAGCTCTCGGCTTCCTGAATCGGTGCTGTGTGTTTCTGGGGGATCCTACAAGTTTTGAATGTGATCATGCGGAATGACAAAGTGGGTGATAGTATTTTCCCTGCCTCTAATTTATGAATCTGTGCTGGGGTGTTGATTTAGATAGGAGCTCAATAAATTGATCAAATAAATTACAGCAAATCCACACGGCGTCGTTTGAGGGAGCTGTCACCACACTGAGGAGGCTCTATATCACCCGGCGCCGAGTTCCCAGGGAGCCGCTGCTCTCCTATCAGCGGGGGCTTCCATGCGGTCAGGAAGGTCTTCATTCCTCGGTTCGGCCAACAGCGTAAGGATGTTAATTCCAGAAGGCAGTGGTTAGCTATAGAAGACAGTGGTTTTTAGTCATGAGACCTTTAGCACCTTATTTAGACTTTCTAAGCCTCAGTTTCTCTTTGTATAAGATGTGGATTTATGCCCTAGCCCAGGGGTCCTCATACTTTTTAAACAGGGAGCCAGTTCACTGTCCCTCAGACCGTTGGAGGGCCGGAATATAGTTTAAAAAAAAACTATGAACAAATTCCTATGCACACTGCACATATCTTATTTTGAAGTAAAAAAACAAAACGGGAACAAATACAATATTTGTATTTGCATGTGGCCTGCGGGCCGTAGTTTGAGGACCCCTGCCCTAGCCAGTTTGGCTCACTGGATAGAACATCTGCCTACAGGCTGAAGGGTCCCAGATTCAATTCCAGTCAAAGTCACATACCTCGTTTGCAGGCTCGATCCCCAGCCCTGGTCAGGCCTTTTCAGGGGGACAACCAACCCATATGTCTCTCTCATATCGATGTTTCTCTCTCTGTCTCTCTCCCTCTCTTCCATTCTCTCTAAAAATCAATGGAAAAATACCCTCAGGTGAAGATTAACAACAACAACAAAAAAGATGTGGATTTATAATTTCCGTTATAAACCTTGGGTGTCAGGCAAATAGAGAAGAATATGCTGGTTCCATCGCTAGCTGTGCAAACCTCAGCCCTGTGTGAGCCTCAGTTTCCTAGTCTGTAAAATGGTATTGATTCTAAGAAAACACCTTGGCGTGCACGATTAGGTTTTCCAGTGGAAGGCAGTTGGGTCTAATGCCTGACTAACCCTCCTTACAAGGCTCAGGGATTTGCTCTGGGGACAGAGAAGCAGTTGTTCCTGCATAAAGCACTCCTGAGTTGATGTCACATTGGCATGAGGCTGGCGGACACTGAGAGTAAAATCACGGCGAGAAGGTGGCCAGGAGGTGGCTCTTCTCTGTAGGTCCCGTCTCATTAAACAAGGCTCGCTTCTTCCTCTGATGTGAGGAAATGATCTCTACTCATGCCCAGGCCAGCGAGTTAGTATATAATGGGAAACATTAGGACCGGAACACTGGAAGCATAGTATGTCAATAACTGTGTGTTGCAAGTGGTTAGGGAGGGAGAGAGAGAGGGAGGGAAGGAGGATGGATGGATGGATGGATGGATGGATGGATGGATGGATGGATGGATGGATGGATGGTATTCTGTCTTTTTTGCATATTAACTGTGTGGCCTTGGGCCACTTAACTAGGAATTCTGGGCAGCCTCCATTTTTCCTCCATAAAATGGGGATACGAAAAATAGATGGGCTGCCTACGTGTGAGAATTAAACAGATTAACACAAGTCAAGCACTTAGATCAGAGTCTGGCAGCCGATAAAAACTCTGAATAATGAAAGCTCCTGCCACGATTTGCTCTGCCTCCTGTTCCGCACTCGCTGACCCACGGCCTGGCCTCTTTGAAGACCTTTGTATTCTCTGTCCCTCACAGGCCAGCAGGTCCTGGGCTTGGTGGAGAACCAGAGCGACTGGTACCTGGGGAACCTGTGGAAGAATCACCGCCCTTGGCCCGCCCTTGGAAGGGGCTACAATACAGGTAGGTCATGAGGGGCGGGGAGGGCGGGTTACAAAGGGCGATGTGAGGACTCCTGCTCCCTCCCTGGGGAGAGGAGGTGAGCCACAGCACAGGTGAAGCCACCTGGTGGCCTGGGAGCCTTCCAGCCCTTTCTCGGTGCTGCCCCTACAGGCCAAGTAGCGGTGGGACCGTGGTGTCTGCGGGAGTCTCACCACAAAGCCCCTGACCTTCAGGGCAGACCCTGGGTCTCTATGAGTGTGGCCTGTGGGTGCCTTGGCTCCGTTACTATAGACTAGAGATCACTTCGCAGTGACAAGCCCAGCGTCTCAGTTTCTTTACAAAACAGAAACCTACCTTCCTCGCTCACATGCCATGTCGTTAGATGGGTGGGACTGGTGCCACCGCCAGCATTCGGGGTTCCCCTGGATGGGGACTAACTGGCACAGGGAGCAAAGTAGCAGGTGACCCATTGGCTCGGAAGGCGTCTGGTCCGATGTGACGTGCTTTCTGCTAATATGTCGCTGGCTACAGCATGTCATATGGCCATGCCCACCTTCACAGGGTGTAACCTGGCCACGTGCCCGGAGGAGGAAAGGCAGAAATGTTAGGTAACTGGTGCTCAGGAATGCCACAGCCGTTAAACACCGTGTGTCTGAAATCAAGTCCATTCTTCTCCCCTGTTGCTAGTCCCCAACTTGTGTCCCCTCTTTTCTTTCTGTCTGTTAATAGTAGCATTCATGCTCATTCATTCTTAGTTCACCTCTGTCTGTTGAATGCTTCCTGTGCACTAGGCTCAGCGCTGCGGGGGCCAGACACAGCCTGGGACCTCATGGAGCATGTAATCCAGGAAGCCAGGGCAGCCCCTCCCCTTAGACTCAGGTCCTGCCAGTGCCTGTCTTTAAAACACGCTGGATCCTTCTGCCTTCTCCCCTCCGTCCTCTTTGCCGCTGCTTTGGGCCCCTGTTCTCAGAGGATGCAGACCCGGGACCTGTGCCAGGACTAGAACTTGGAGCTCAGGGAGCAGTCGGGTGGGGCACGGCCAGCTGGAGCCTGACCAGCTGTCCTGGGTTGCCGGGAGCCGGTCCATCCTTGCTGTTTCAAGGGACCTGGCATATATGGCATACTTTTCTTAATATGTTTGCTCACCTTCTTGGCACTATGTGTTTTAACCAAGGTCACCTCTGAGAAAGGTTGTTTCCCCAGGTAGGGATTTTCCCCTGAAGTTAGGGAGGGAATAAAACCCCTTAACTAAGTGCCAGGTGGGTAATTAATCACTTTAACTACGAACAATCATGCTTAAGCTACATAATCTTTACTCCCTGGAATGGAGATAAGAAACGCCCTAACCTTTGGAATAGAGATTGATGGGATTGAATCAACTGGTATAAATACAGATGTAACAAGACAGAAAGACTCAGAACTTAGAACAGAATCAAGAAGACAGAACCTACACGGAGCCTAGAGACAGAAGAACTTTGCTGGAGAGAGCATGCCGGAGGATCCTGGAGAGGGACTGGCCTCGGAGCCTAGAGACAGAGCCTAGCGGGAGAACATGGCAAGGGATCCTGGACTGAACCTGACTACAGAGATTGGCAGGAGAACCTGACTGGAACCTGGACACTGAACCTGACTGGAGAGCCTGGACAGAACCTGGCTGGAGAACCTAGCGAGGGAACATGGCTACAGAACCTCGCTGGAGATCCGAAGCAGAACCTCTCTGGAGATCCAGACCAGAACTTGGCTGGAGATCCTGGCTAGAGATCCTGGCTAGGCTGCTGATCAACTGAATGCTGCCTCTGTGCCATTCCTTCTTCGCCAACTCTGTCCACGCCTTTGGGGACCCCTGGACCCGCTGGGGCAGGACCCCAGCACTGGGTGGGGACCAGTGTCCTCGGGGATGGCGCCACCTGGAGGTGATGGGTGAAACTGTCCTGCAGTTCACTCTGGGAGCCCAGGGTTCAACTCTAGAGAGGTCCAACACAGGATCCCAGAGGCCAAAGGAAAAAGGAGAATCAAGCTTCCAGAGGTGAGAATTCAGAGATGGGGTCAGAGTCAGAGTCAAAGCGGGACTAGGGCGAGGAAAGAAAGGTCCAGCGTCCATGTCCTGAGCAGCAGAGGTGGCAGGTAGGGGGCCCTGTTTGAAGGCCATCCTTCCACATGGGACGTCCCTTTGCTGACATTTGCCACAGTAACCACGCACGCCCCCTGTCTCATATCCCCTAACACCTACCAAGCGTTAGTTATAACCTGAAGAGGTTACAAGTGAAGAACTTTCCCCACCTGCCCCTTCCTCTACCTCCTGGAGGCCCCCCTGGCTGTGCCGGGCGTTAACCCTCGAGTTGCAGGATGGTGGGGAATTCTGGGGAGTCCCTGAGAGGAGCGGAGGTGGGAGGGGCCCCACGGGGCTCAGAGCAGCGGCTCTCTGTAGCCGGTGTGGGAGTATTGCCGTACTTTGTTAATGGTGAGGGCAGGGCCCTGCACACCAGCTGGGCCCTGGCCAGGCACGGTGCCAGGTGCTTCGTAGGTGTTAATCTCATTTGATCCGCACACTAACCCCAGGAGCAGGTGCTATTCTTATCTCTATTTTATAAGCTGCAAACTGAAGCTTAGACAGTTGACGGATAAGTAAGGGGCCTGCAGTGTTAACGACGAGCTAAAACTCCCCAGCATGAACTTGCCTGAGTTGCGTGGTTTCGGGATCAAAAATCCTTTTAGAAAATGCAGAATCCTCCACTCTGAAGGATTACTTCAAGGGTCTCGCCGGGGCTTGGCAAGGAACCTACCTTGGAAGAAACATCCAGGAAGTTTCCTAGCAGAAGGTCCAGGTCTGCTCTGTCTTGCCTTCCAGCCAGTCCTCCCAGGGCCTCTCTGCTCGGTGCACGAAGCCGGACCTTTTAGGAACCACAGTGGGCACGTTGCCAAACTCCCGTTTCTCTTTTTGAGGGTGAGGCTCTGACCTGGGCCTTATCAAACTGTCAGAGGGCCGAGCCTCCTCCTGGACACTTGTGCCCCTTTTCTGAATCAGAGCGCCTGTTCATAACATCAGCTTTCAGGCCCTCACCCAGAGAGAGTGGATCTGAATCTGTAGCGATGAGGCCAGGCAGCTGTTATGTTAAACACACCCCCTCCCTGGCTCTGATGCATGCGAACGTTTGAGAACCTCGTGCAGGCTTTCATTGCCGTTTGCACATCAAGCTCAAATTGGACTGGAGTTCAACTGAAAAGCCCCATGAATGACGATTCGGCCAAAGGGTCCCCATTCTGGACGTCGGTAGGAGATTTATTGCGCCTGAAGCACAGGCATTATATTTATCTCTGGTGAGTTGTCTCTGATTTAGGCCAATCTTTGCATCATTTTATTTGACCCCATTTTAGTTCTCTGCTCAGGGTCATGCACAAAAATAACGAAAATGCCTTGTTTATCCCGTGGCCATGTCCCATTTTTGTAACATGCTTTGAACGCCTCTTTTACAATCCTGGGATAAAATACATAGATTACCTATATTATTATACTGTCTACATATATAATTTTCAAAAAATCAATCTAGTGCCCTGACTATAATACACAGAAGAAATGAAAGAAAGTTAATCTATATATATAAAAGGCTGATATGCAAAGTGTCCTCGGGAGTTGGACCAGGAGACCGGGAGTTCGATCGCTCGCTATGATGTGCGCTGACCACCAGGGGGCGGCATGGAATGAAGGAAGGCCCTGATCGGCCCTGATCGCTGGCCAGGCATAGGGACCCTACCCATGCACTAATTTCATGCACTGGGCCTCTAGTTTACTATAAAATAATATTGACTTCAGTGTGTAATTGCTCAGGCTTGGCAACTGTAGAAGACGTAGTGAAGTGGTCAGAGGCTACCATGCTGGTGTTCAGGATAGACTACATTAAATATTTTTTTACAACAATCCATATTCATATGTTTTCATAAAAGGATAAATAGTCAAGAAATGCAGTGATGTGCAGGAGCCATGGTTTGTGAGAGCCCATTTTTAAATTCTCAGGAAATGTGAGGTCTGATTATTAAACACAGTGATTATTAAAAGTCAAATGATATAAACTTACCAGTAAATGATTTTAAAAACAAAGGTAATAAATACTCAACACTCATTACTTCCTAGTCATATTCCTGTTATCTGTGCTTTTAAGGTTATTACATCTGCTGTATCTGTATGGTGGGAATACTGTGGAGTGATGAACTACTGCACATCTCTTCCTGCTCCCTTCAGTGACATTGCATTAGTAGCTTGAAATTTGCCATGGTGGGAGTGTTTACACCACGGAAATTGGCAGACACTACAAATCAGGGATTACTTTCTTTCTTTTCAGAAATCTAATTGTTAAACTTTTACCAGCGTACCACTGAAATATAGTAATGTATGAGATTGCCTCCCCCCATCACTTTCCCCTAACTTAAATACTGTAGCAGTTTGCAGTATATTCTTGACTTTCCTCTTTTCACATATGCAATTATCTATTTCTCTCTATATATGCATCTCTGTTTTCATTGTCACATGTGCTTTTTACTTCAAAACAAAATGTTGGGTAACGCTCTGCATTAGTATATAAAGTTGTATTTTCTTCTTTCTTCTTAAGGACTGTGCATAGTTTTTCCATTTGCTGAATGTACTATAATTTCTTTTATTTCCTATTAATCAGTGTTTTAGTTTCTAGGTTCTCCCCCTACCTATTATAAACCACATCGCACATAAACATCCTTTATATTCATATTTGTTGGCTTATGCAAGTATTTATACACAGTGGAGCCTAAGAAGTGGTACTGATCTGACAAATATTATAGATATTAAAATTTTTCATAGGCTAGAAAATAGCAAATGTGTCATGGGTCAGGTAGATAAAATTTTTAAGCAATATTTATTTATTAAATACTAATTACATTTTAATTAATTACATTTTGATTAAAATTTAATATTTATTTAAAATAACTAATATTTTAAAAAGTAAGCCACTTCATAACTAAACAGGGTTGTGTGGATATGTGTGTGTATTACGTGTTTGTTTTCTGTACTGGAAATAGTCTAAATTGCAAAGAATCGGTTTGGACCCTGCTATGGATTGAATTATGTTCCTCCAAAGTGCATGTGTGGAAGCCTTACCCCACAGTGTGATGGTATTTGGAGGGGGAGCTATTGGGGGTAATTGGGTTTAGATGAGGTCATGAGGTCGTGGGATGGGATTAGTGTCCTTCAAAGAAGAGACATCAGAGAAATGGCTCTCTCTCTCTCTCTCTCTCTCTCTCTCTCTCTCTCTCTCTCTCTCTCTCTCTCTCTCTCTCCCTCTCCCATATGAGCTGTGGGTATGTGATAACATGGGCCCCTTCCCACCCTCTGGGGATATACTGAAGGCCACCTGTACGAGTGCTGTGGGGCCAACCCTGGGAGCCTGGCCAGCTCCTCGGTCAAGAAATAGCCAAAGAGAAACAGCTTTTACATGTGAGCCCGGACTATAAACAACTGCAGAGACAGCTCAAGTTTTGGTCTCACGCAGCTGTGCACGAGCAAGTGCCCCTGCAGCGCGCCCTGTTTGCATTGTCTCCTGTGCTCCGTGTAGCCCTGTGCTGGGAAAGCCTGTGTTGTGGGAAACTTCACCGGCAGCCACCACCAATGTGCACCGAAGTCCTCGTCAACCCAGGTCTTTTCCAGCCAGGCCTCCAGGTTATTTCTGTGAAATTGGCGATACGCTGAGATTTTTTTCAAGCCTTGGCTCTTTGCATTGCATGAGCACACGGTGAGAGGGTAGTCTTCCAGCCAGGAAGGGAGCCTTCTACTGAGAGCCACCACACCAGCCCCTGGATCTTAGATTGACAGCCTCCAGAACTGTGAGAAAATGATTTCTGTTGCTTGCACTCACCCAGTCTGTCCTTCTATTACTGAACCACCTAACGCAGAAACCTCACTTCAGCTTTTGTTGATGCAGGCAGATGCTCTCTGACTAAAAGGGCCAGCCAGGCCTCCGAAGCCATGAAGCCAGGGCCGGGAGAAGCAGAGCCCTTTCCTTGCGATGGGCCACTCTCCGTGGCTCTCGCACTGCAACACTGGGACTAAACGACTTGCATGGCTACCGTGGGCACAAGGGAAAGCCATTTCCTGAGAATGTCACTGACCGCGCAAGGTCAGGCATTCTGTCCACTCTGGCCTTAGCATAGCAAGAGCTAAGGAGCTAAGGAGCGTTGTTATGCCCAGAATTCAAGATCCCCAGGATACCACGCCAGGGAGCCAGTCCGATGCAAAAGCAGAAGGTCCTTTATTGAGTTAGCTAACCCGACCCGGGCCTCCAGTCGATGCAGCGACCGGCGAACCGAGTGACACTCATGAGAAAATCAGGGCTTTAATAGTCAGGGGGGGGAGCTGGCTGTGGGCCCTGCCGATTGGCCAGGCGCCAAGTCGGGTCTTGTTACACAGGATGTGGTCATCTCTATGGCGCGCACATCCCTTGCTTGTCATTGGCTAGTTCAAAGAAATCCCGGGCGTGGCCAGCAGGGGCCTGGGTTTCCGGGAAGAAGGCACTCTTCTGAGCACATGGCCTCTGCCCCAACATGGAGGATCCAGGGTAAGATGGAGGGCATAGCCCTCGCCCTTTCAGCGTGACCCAGCCATCTGATACCTGTGCAGCTGGTTCCGTCTGCAGTGAAAGGGAAAGAAGGGGGGAGATGATCCTAGATCTTCCTGCCAACAAGAACATAGTCTGGCCTTCAGTCAGTGCACGGATGCTTTGAAGACTTGCGTACGATGAGAAGAGGCATCTGGCTTCGGGAGGTCTCTCAAGGTCACGGTGCCCATCTCTTAGGTGTGACTTGTGCATTCAGTGCATTAGCTCATGTAACCCCCACTGTACAGAGAAGCCCATGGAGGTGCAGAGAGGCTCCTTGATGTCAGGAGTTAGCAGAGCCAGTAAATGACAGAGCCCAGTCCCTTCTTGGGGCCTCAGTGCCTGAGGTTGGGAGCGAGGCTGCTGAGACCTGCCCAGGGGGATCTGTCCAGCCCCCCCCCCCCCCACACACACACACACAGGAATAGATAGCTGTGCGCCATCTTATAACCTGGTGCCCCCCATGTACTGTGTTCATATCACCAGCTCACATTCACTGGGCATCTACTCTATGCCAAGCCCTACGCTAAGTGCTTGTCATGCTTTTATCTTTTTTTTTCCAAGTACGGTGGACACTCAGTATTATTTTATTATATTAGTTTCAGGTATACAGACTAGTGGTTAGACATTTATATAATTTACCAAGTGATCCTGCTGATAAGTCTGGTACCCACCTGGCACCATACCCCAAAACAAATACCATATGATTTCATGTATATATGGAATCTAAAGAACAAATAAGTGAGCAAACAAAACAGAAACAGACGCATAGATACAGAGAACAAACTGAGGGTTGACAGATTTGGGGGGGGTGGATGATGAGATTGAGGCGCAGAGGGTGGCAGAGAAGGGCAGGCAGAGGACCTGGGCACGGCAGAGCCCTTCCCGAAGCATTAGTCTCCGTACATGGGGGGTGGGGATGCAGGGTGAAAGCAGCGTGGAAGGCTGAGCTCTGCGTACCTCAGTGGATGTTAATGCAATGCATGCGTTTCCTTGGAGCGTGTGAACGAGTGAAAGATGAAAAGATGCGTACTGTGCCCTGACTGGTATTGCTCAGTGGTTAGAGTGCTGGCCTGTGTACCAAAGTCCCCGGGTGCCATTCCGGTCAAGTGTACATACCTTGATTTTTCAATCCCAGGCCCCAGTCGCAGCGCGTACAGGAGGCACCCAATCAATGTGTCTCTCTTGTGTATGTTTCTCTTTCCCCTCTCTCTCTACCCCCCTCTCCTCTCTCTCCCCCCCCCTCTCTCCCCTCTCTCTTTCTTTCTCTTCCCCCCTACTTTCTACTCTCTCTGAAAAAAAAATCAATGGAAAACATCCTCAGGTGAAGATTAAAAAAAGGTGCCCTTCTGTGTGGGCTCTCTCTGTTTAAGTGGAAATTGCGAGAAGCTCCTTGCCCTTTCTGCGGTCCATTAGCTCAGCGCTCGGTCAGGCTCCAGCACGCATTCAACTGGTCCGAATTGCTCGGCCAGCCAAGCCACCTCGCCCTTCTTGGTAAGCAAATGAGACATCATCTCGCGCAGTGAAGCATCCAGCCAGACGGAGGGAAAGGCAGACTTGTTATTCATAAAACATTAAACACTCCACGCCAGTGAGCTGGTCAGCAGACCTGACTTCCATTGGGGGAGGAGTTACTTCTCAGCACCTGATGGAAAGTCCTTGGTGCTCCGGGCCCCCAGCCAGGCTGGGGCGTCCTCTATGCTTGCACAGACAGCTGGCTTTTCCCTGCATTGTGACCTGCTCCGTCTTGCTCAGTGGTGATTTAAGACCAAAGTCTTGGACTCTTTGTATTTTTCCCCTGAACAACTGCAGAAAACGCCTTGTTCTTACTGGAAGAGACAGCGGGCGAGGCGCTAATAACTAAGCGCATTGACTGCAGTGGCCGGGCGTGGCCGGGACGTCCTTGTTCCGTGTGTGTGATCTCCCGCTTTCTGACGGACTGACTGCCTGGGAAAGGCTGTCTTGTCTCCGAGCCGGTCCTGGGAGACATTCATCTCCTGGTGGGATTCCTGGGGCTGGGGAGGAGAGCCAGTCCCCAAGCCTTGCTCCTGCCTTAGGTTTGTCTCGCCACCTGCTGTCTAAAAGGCGCAAAATCCCTCACCTTCCAGGATCTAATGATGATCTGAGAATGTGTCCAAATCTGTCAAATGGCAATAGTAGTGTGGCCCCAGACAATAGCCTGCGGTGCTTGGGCATCAAGTTGCTCTTGTGTGTTTCTTTGAGACGGAGCAAGCGGATTTCGGGGCTCGGTGCCGTCAGGTCCTGAGGACCGCCATACGGAGGTACCGCAACTTGGTGGCTCGTTCGGGAATTTATTCTTTCCCAGTTCTGGAGGCTGGAAGTCCACAGTCGAGGTGTTGCCAGACGATGCTCCCTCTGACGTCTCTGAGCCCTGACCCTGCCTGGCCTCTCCCAGCTGCTGGTGGCCCCAGGTGGCCCCTCACTGTGGTCGCATCCCTGCAGCAACCGCCTGCAGCGAGACAAGGCCTTCCTCCCTCCTCCCTCTGCGTCTGTTTCTGTCTCTTCTCCTCTTCTTACAAGGACCCCGCCCTCCTGTAGTATAGCTCATCCTCACGTGATCGCATCTGCAAGAACTCTATTTCCAAATAAGGTCCCGTTCACAGGTATTGGGAGCAGGATTCAAATGGATCTTTTTGTGGTACCCAGCTCAGCCCACACCTGCACCGTTCCTCAACTCGTGATTTGCAAAGCATCGCTGGCTAAGGGGAACTGTTTGTAGAATCTTCTCAGGGCCGCACGGTTGGCCGGGAATTCTCCCCCTCGTTTGGTGAATGAGCCTAGAAAGAGGAAGAAAAGCCCGGATGCGTTTAAGCAGATTGACCGGAGAGAAGTGGGGAGTTGGAGGAGGAAGACAGATAAAGCCTGAGGAAGATGGGGGTCTCAGATCCTGAGCTTTGCTCTCTTTTGTTATGTTCTTTTGCGCCACCCACTTAGCCTTTCTGAGCCTCAGTGTCCTCGGGGTGGCATATGAATTCACTAACCTCTGAGGTTTCTTCCTGCTTAATATTCTTTGATCCCATAAAAAACTAGACAAGTGGGCATCGAGCACCCTCCACCCAGAAAGTCCAGCAGCCTTGAACAGTGGGCTTCTGCCCCATAAACATATAAAGAACTCCCACCAACCGGCAAGAGAAACTGGCAGAAAAATGAGCAAAAGACGTGGACAGACCCTTCCTAAAAGAGGGCGGCTAACATCTGCAGGAGTGCTGAGCTCCATTCATCCTTAAAGATACAAATGCTAATCCATAATGTGATACCACTGCATATCTACCAGAAGGTCTAAAATGCAAAAAGGTAGGCAATGCCGGTTACTCGTGGGAGCGTGGGCTAATTGGAACTCACACAGCACCAGTGGGGGTGTATGTAGGAAGAACCACTGTACACTAGCTGCTGAAGCTGGACGTGTGTACTCCCTGTGGCCCAGACATCCACGTCTAGGTGTGCGCCCAACAGAGGGGCGTACAGATGACACCAGAAGCCATGATCCAGTGTGGTTATAACCAGCTGTCCGTCAGCAATGTCATGGGTAACTAGGGTGAGATACAGTCATGTTACAGGTTATTACTACCCAGCATCAAGTGAAAAAATTTACATCTCCCTGCAATCATGTGAGTGGATTTCCCAGACATGGTGTTGAGCCAAAAGGCCATTCGATTTATGAAAAATGTAGGAACTGATGAAACTGTGGTGTAAGAGTTCGGGATAATAGCAGGATAGTGGGTGCAGGTGTGACTGAGGGGACCTAAATTAGAAGTCTGCCTACAGAAGCACAAAACCAAAAGTGCTCTGCAGACCTTTGTTAAAAAGTGTTTACCAAACCCTTTATGTGCTCAGCCCTGTCACAGTCTTGGCCAAGTACATCCTGTGCAGTGAAAGAAGAGGAGGGGCCAAGTTTTGTTCTCTTAAAGGACCACTCCCCACGACATGAGATCTGACCCCCACCCTCCTTTTGAACCAACCCTGCCTTCCCAGAGCACCCCCAGTCTCCTGAGAGCAGGGACCGCTGTGCTTTCCATCTCTGCATGTCTAGTGCCTGGCACCTAGCAGTCCCATGATAGGTATTGAATGAATGAGTGAGTGAGTGAATGAATGAGGGAGTGAATGACCACCAGCTTTTTATAAGGTTTGAGCAGCCCTTTGTACTCCATCCATCCTCACTTTCAGCAATCCCAGGATTGTCCGGAAAGGCTTCAGATAGAAGGATTTCTGGTCACTCTCTCTGCTAAAGAGCTTTGGGAAGGGAAAAAAAAAGCAAAAAAGTAGAGCGTTTCATTTATGTGATCAAAAGTGATTCGCAAATGAAATCAGCAGGGGACTTTTAAATTAAGTGCTTTTTAATAAACTCGCCTTCTATTGGGTCATGCATGAGAAGAGAACTGTCAAACTTCAAAGCAGAAGGAAGTCGCCATCATGAGGGTCATTCGCATAAACATGTGTGGGCTGAGAGCCCGCGTGTCCCCCAGGGCCTCCTGGACAGCAGCCCGCTCAGTACCCACCTAACGTTGCTCCAGTTCAGACTGGCAGAGCCACAGGAGGCGCTCAAGGACTAATAAACAGTTCATTTTCATGAATCAGCCCTTGCAGTGTCCGGGGAGAGCTGAGAGAAAATGCAGACAACACCAGGGAGGACCCGGAATGAAGGGAGAGGCAATATCCGACCAGGTTCCTGGAGGACAGAGGGCTCCTGCACGCTGATACAGCCAACACTGTAACTCTGTTTAACCGCTGTCTCCTAAACTTCGTTAACCCTGCTCCCCACAACGCCTCTCAGCATCCTGCAGCATGTCCTGCACCACACGTGAGGGGCGCCGAGGTGAGGGATAACAGGGTTCATCGGAAACCTGCGCTGAACTGTTTCCAAGGAGGCTCATAGCTCATGCCCACTTGGCTAGTTTTTTATGGAATCAAACCTCAGTTTCTCCTTCTGAGTTGAAGAAGCTTGTGGTCTGAATAGACCGAGCACATTCAAGCCAAGCTGCTTGGGGAGGGAGGGAGGGGGGGGGGGAGGGGCGGAGGGGGGAGGGGGAGGGAGGGAGGGAGGGAGGGGCAGAAACTCCCCTGAAACAGGCTTTCGTAATGGAAGCTTCAGGTGTTCCCCTTTACTGAAAGTTTTATGGGGTCCTTCTTGCTGGCACGAGGCGGTAGGACACGTGCTGAGAAATTAGTTGCCGGGCTCAGGGCAGACAGAAGAGGCGCTCTGCCCGCAGGAGGGAATGTTGGCAAAGTTACTATGAAACAGTGGCTGACTTAAGTCATTTTTGGCTCCGGACGGTCACCCGGGCTCACCTCTCCCAGCTCGCCACCCCCTCACCACCACCCCCACCCCCTCACCACCACCCCCACCCCCATGGGTGCAGCTTCCACCTCACACAGGACTGCCCCGCCCTTCCTGGCCTTCTATGCTGTTCTCCCGCCAGGTTTTTGCAAGGCCATCTGGTTATGGCCTGTGGTCTTCTGAAGTCCTTTAAACCTTTACTTTTTGTTCTCCGGGAGCTACCTGACTTGCTTGGGCTCTAAGCTGCTGATTCAACTAGGTTTTGCCGTATTTAATAATGAGCTTGTACGCTGGCACACTCACACTCGCACCAGGAGGCAACACACATGGTTGAAAGAGCGCAGGTCAAAGAGCGAGGCCGCTTTGGCCACTCAGGAGCCATGCGTGAGCCTTAGTTTCTTCATCTGTAGAAGGGGAGTAATTCCACGGGCCTTGCAGGTGTGTGGTAAGAACTGAGGCCATCTAAGTAAAGCACCTTATCTCTAGTGCACAGCAGTTGCCTGATAAATGGTAGGTATCGTCAGCATTGTCATCATTCCTGGTCCTTTCTCCCTTTTATAGTTGCCCTGGTAAGAATCAATATTTGGCTCATCCATAAAGCATGATTTCTCTCTCCTCGCCTCCTTTCCCTGCCGTCCTGGCCCCCGCACTCTCCCTACATATTCATTCAGGGAAGAAGAAACGTGGCCCTTTGATCCACAGATGAAGCGCGCTACCCCTGGACCAGATGTTCGCCGGAGAAGCCTCTGATTTTTAATTTATTTATTCATTTATTTATTTAGTGTTGGTCTGTCGCGCTCCCACCACAACAGCTGGAGGTGACGCCCTCCCGGCTGCACGCTTCCCAGCCAGCTCCGCTGGGAGCTGCTGTCAGATTTCAGGTGCACTGCCTCCCTGCAGAGCGCTGGCCTCCAGGGCGAAGGGCGCGCTCCACACTCCCCGCCCCGCCGGCCCGTAGGGAAATGGATGGATCACGCTGGAACAAATGCCAGGCAAAGGCCAAAGTCAAGCTTTTTGGGCACCATCGTCGCCCTGGCAGCGGGCATGAGCAGCGTCAGAGTCTGCCTCGGGGGCGTGCGCTCCAAAGCCAAATCGGTGTTGTTTCAGCTTGAAAGGGCCCGATTTCAGAAGGAGCCGCTTTCATCATGTTAAGCAGCGCGCACTTACAAAGCGTGCTCCCACGTCCCAGCACGCACGTCATTGGTATTAATTCTACCGGGAATTGTGCTAGTGGAGCGAGGGATAATTGGACACCTTAATGAGGAAATGTATGGTTTCGGTGACTGTTATTTATAAGCTTTTATGTACCACTTTATATCTTCAAAGGCCTTGACGATCGTAATTAGGGTACCTGCTCGGCAGCGTAGGAGGGAGGTCACCAAATAGAGTTGTGCTTCTCTTGGAAATGTTGTGTTCTCGTACAATCTGGGTGCAAACTCTTAACCTTTGATGAAACAGGCAGGTTCTGGTATCAGCCCGTATATATCCGTGTGATTATATGTAACAGCCTAACCAGATGCCTCAGCTGCTTAGGAACATAACTTGTGCATATAAGTTTCCTTGTGGTGGATTTTTCTCCCTTGATGATTTTTTTTCTTTCTGTGGATGATATCCCTTAGCGGCCACGGGCGTAACCCCGCGTCGGGACGTCACAGTCACTGGTTGTGACACCCACCCTGACGATGGACAAAAAACTGAGGACTGTGGGCCTGGCAACATCTCCAATGTTTAAGTGTCCAGTGCTTTCCACACACAGGATTTTAAGGTTTTTAAAAAGATGGGTGGCCCGGTGGGTGTGATTCAGTGGTTGACCATCGATCTATGAACCAGGAGGATACAGTTCGATTCCCAGTCAGGGCACATGCCTGGATTGTGGGCTTGATCCCCGGTGTGGGGCGTGCAGGAGGCAGCTGGTCAATGATTCCCTTTCATCATTGATGTTTCTATCTCTCTTTCCTCTCCCTTCCTCTCTGAAATCAATTATATATATATATATATATATATATATATATATATATATATATATATATATATTACATTATATATATACACATATATAAAGATGAGTGAATTCATAATAGTAAATCAATTGCTAGGTATGCACATTGATTGTCAATTAATATTTCTCAGTTTTGCAGTGTTGAGTACTGTTCCTATTGGTGCAGATACTTTATTTAGTATCATGGGATTTTACTTCCAAGCGGGAAGCAGCATATACCGGCTGATTTGAACTTACAGTTTTTTCATCTTCGTAATCATGTTAATGTTACGTTGCGATTGCCCCGTATTACAGAGAAGGCACTGGGGCCCAGGGCTTTATTCAAGAGACAGGCCAGTACGTGCCAACACTAGGACTCACACCGAGGCCTTCGTGTCCACTTGCACTGAGGTTCTCATTCCCAAAGGCGCCCTCTGCTGTGGTGGCTGCAAACAACTGTTTCCAGATTCCACGCCACCGCCTCCACCAGGATCTTTATTGTTCGAATAACCTGTGGTTAATTATAAATTCATGGGCAAAGACAAAGATCTTCACCCATGCTAGACAACTCTGCAGCCTCTTTTTGGAAGGAGAGGGAGAACGGGGTTAATCCCTCGTGAGGTCTGCTCTTCGAATGTGGTGGACAGTCTGCTCCCTGCTGGGCATTCACAGCCCCGGAGGACAGCCTGTCTGGCTTGACCTTCGCGTAGGTCATCCTCTGCTTCCTTTACGTTTCAGTGGAGATAGCGTTTATCTCAGGAGCCTTTCCCTAATGCTTCCCCCGCACTCGAGTCACAGTCAGCCGTTCTTCCTGTACCAGACCCTGTGGTTCCGACCACATCTCGCATCTGTCACTGTGTTTTCCATTTCCTGGGTTACTCATCTCCTTTCCCTAGCAGGGCTTACTCCCCAGGAACAATAAGCCCTACTAGGGAAAGGAGATGAGTAACCCAACAAGGAAAATAAAGAGGCTGCATGAAGTTGTCTGGCATGGCTGAACACATGTGTCTTTGCCCACGAATTTACAATTAACCACAGCTTATTTGTACAATGAAGACCTTCGTGTCCGATGCTGACGCGGGGGAGTGAATTCTGCTTTACACACTGTGAAGTCACCAGTTAACAGTGACTAGAACCCCGGGGGGAGCTCAAAACCTACCTCTACAAGGAATCATAGAAGAAAGAACTTCTGAGTGAGGACATGTGACTAAAGGCCGCAGAGAGTCCCCACTGGTTTGCTCGTCGGGTCAAGGGCAGCTCCCATGAGGCCCGGTGGTGGGTCCTGGGAGCCCTGATTCCCAGGAGCTGGTGCTGGCCACGTACCCATTTGGCATCGGCATTTAGCCTGCATCAGCACCCAAAGGAAATGCCTCCCACAGACTCCGCCGGCAGGGGGTGCACAGTCTTCGTTAGTCCCCACGTTCCAGGATGAAGGCCCTTCTGCAGACAGGGCAGCGAGAAGCACTTGCCAAGCGCTGGCCAGCGCTTGCCACTGGAAAGGTGACCCCCTCCTTAGCACCTCAGTTCCCACATCAACCCAAAGGCCATGAGGATGGCTAGCTTGCCTCCTCCCTGGGGATGCTGTAAGTCCGAAGGGATGAGGAAGCCGAGAGTGAATTGCATGAGCTTTGCGACATGCTTGCTCGTGAATTTTGTTGTTCGTTTGGATTCTGATTCTTGGATGGACCTGGGAATGGATAGACCTGGTCCATGTACTAAACATCCTGGGATGCTGAAGCGGGAACCAGGCTGAGTGTTAGCTTGTCAAATGTGCAGAGAGGTGGCTGAGTGGCAGCGTGCCATGGTGCCAGTTCTGCTGGGAGGAATGGTCTGATGAAAGGCGGGGGGCGGGGGGATGGTGTTAAATGGTGGCAAGACTCTCATGGGCCTGGCAGGTAGTCCAAGATCTGTGGCTTGTTCTCAGAGCACCTGAGCTGCTGGAAGCCTTAGCCTGTGAAGGGACTCGATAAAGCAGCATTTAGGTTGGCTTTTCTAGAACAAATTCAGCCATGGTCACTCCCTTACAATCCTTCACTGGGTCCTAGTTATCCTTGGCAGGATTTTCCAGCTCGTGTGGCACATGTGGGTGACAGATGTGCCAAAGGAGTGATCCCCTCAGCCCGGGGGCACCTGGATGGGACTGAAGGCAGCCGGATCAGCCCTTTCAGCCACAAGCAGCTTCCTCCATCTCCCCCAGCGAGTTACAAGAATATCATTTTCTGTTTAGGAAATGATATGCAAATGGTTGGAAAACACCTCTTTGGCATAGATACAAGGACCTTGCCCATTAACTCCCTGCTGCTTGCTCAGTCTCACACCATGGCATTGGCCCGAAAGCACTCTATTTAAACGGTGCAGCCGTCACACACTGGAGGTCTGGGATAGCCCAGTCTCACCAGGCTGCCTGTGTCCATGTTTCCCATATCCCCACCTTGTCTGCCTGACTAAACGCCAGCCCAGCTCAGCCTAGGGCCCCTCCCCTGTGTTTCCTTCATAAGCGCTGCACATTCTCGTTGTTCACAGTCGCCGCATGGAATCAGAGCGGTTTGTGTGTCTTCCACAAAAGGGCCCGGCAAAGACTGAATGGTACACACCCAGGAAATAGGTGCTAAATGAATAATTTTGTGTGAAACCCATGAGATTAGGAAAAGTATGGAAGAAACCCAAGTACCAGTCGATTTCCATGAGTGTGCACACAGTAGGTGCTCAGTAAATCACTGTTGGATGAACGAGTAAAAGAGGAGATGAGAAAGCCTCTTTAAAGGTAGAATCTCTGAGACTCGAGGATGTCTGGAAAGCAGGGGAGAGGGGCGATGGAGTCATTCCAGATGTTTGAAGACAAGTAGCACCATCAGCACAGCAATCCTCACACGGCTTTCGAGGCGGTCCCCCAGCTAAGCTCTCAGACGTGTTCCCAGCAAAACATGTGTGCAGTGCATTGGGATTAGAATGTTTATTGCAACATTATGTGTAACAGCAGCAACATAGGAAATGGCCAAATGTCCTTCGGTAGGGGAATGCATACATACATTTGGTATATTTATACAGTAAATAGAGTGAGTACAATGTATAAACTACGTATTTGAACTCTTAATGCGGTTAAATCTTAAAGACAGCATTGGGTGAGTAGAAAATATTCAGTATAAAACACTCTAAAAACACCATATGGTGTTAATTAATATATGCATAGGGAATAAAATATAAAAACATGCTTGGCAGTGAAACCCGGCCCTCTCATGATGCTGGTTACCCTGGGGGGAGGGAGTGCGCGAATGAGATGGAGGAGCTCTTGTTCTGTCTGTAATGCTCTATTATTAACAGCCAATGTAGCGATATATTAGCATTCATTAAACTGTGGTCGTGGGTGTTTATTATAGTAGTTTCTGTACTTCTCTGATGGTTTGCAGTAGTTTGTGCTTTTAAAAATTAACTCAAACCGCCCAAAAGGAAAGGCTGGTTAACTGGGAGAATGATCCGAATTTCTGTATTTAGCCTTCTGTCCCAGACACCCTCCCCTCTTCTCAATGAGCCTGGCAAACACGGTGGAATCACATCTGCCACTTAGGACTCGCCAAGTCTTCACGCCATTTAAAAGCATCGATTCTCAGCTCAGGCTGCAGAGAATGATGGATCTACAACATGCATTAAAATCTTTCACCATTGCGTGTAGCTTCTGCCCCAACATTTTCTTCTGTATATTGGAGCATCTATCCAACCTCATTAGAATTCGTTCCTGCAATAACATTTCATGAAATTCTCTTTCACAGGTTTGACTGGAATCTGTTTCCCTGAATCCATCACTATATTCTCTTGGTTTGTAACTTTGCAAATGTTTATTCCTTTTCTCTCCAGAAGAAGCAATCAAATAACACCCTGTGCCGAATTTTACTATTTTACTGAAATTGCTTTTGTGTGGGGGGAATAATTTTAGTGGTGTGCTAGAGCTAGCTCACACCAGCTCACTTGGGCCAATTGGGCACATTTCTTCCCCACTGGTGTTTAATGACATCACATTGGTAGCTTGAAATCAGCCATGATGGGAGTATTTACACCATGGGAGTGGGCAAAAGCTACAAATTGGGTTTTGGTTTTTTTATCTTGAAGGCTGGTGATTAAACATTTAGGAGCTTACCACTGGGGGGAGGGGGGTGTGAAAGTTTTCTGAGTTGTGCAGGGTGAGTAACAGTTTCCTGCTTTTACGCATGGAGAAACCTGTTGGGGTCCAGACCCAGCAGGTCCAGGGGTTCCCAAAGGTGTGGACGGAGTCGGCGAAGAATGAATGACATGGAGACAGCGTTCAGGTGATCATCATAGCCAGATTCTGTAGCCAGATTCTGTCTTTATTCTGTTACATCTGTATTTATACCAGTTGGTTTTAATCCTATCTATTCTATTCCAAAGGTTAGGGCATTTCTTATCTCCATTCCAAGGTTACTCTATTGTTCTATTAAGCTACAAGGAAGTAACTGAAGGAGATTCTTCTAAGTAAAGATTATGTAGCTTAAGCGTGATTGTTCGTAGTTAAAATGATTAATTACCCGCCTGGCACTTAGTTAAGGAGTTTTATTCCCTCCCTAACTCCAGGGAAAAATCCCCACCTGGGGAAACAGGTCCCTTGAAACATATGTTGTGCAGATGTTTCTTCCCTGAAGCGACTGTGGCAAGCAGCAAGGATGGACCGGCTTCCGGCAGAAACCAATAGTCAGAAAAGGAAAAAGTCTTTGGCCTGAGTCCCAGGGCCCCAAGAGGCATTGTGGGGGCTCTGGTCTGTGTGGTGTAGACGAAAAAGCCCTGGTTTGGGGTCAGGCAGATCTGAGTTTGGATCTGGTATAGTCTTGTACTGTCAGTTGTTCAAGTGCCTGTCTCAGCCCCTCAGTTTCCCCACCTATCGCATAAGGATGACAAGATCTAGCTTGTAGCGATCTTGTGAGTGTTAAGTGAAATAATATCCTAAAAAACAAACAAACAAAAAAACCCTAACAAAGCACAAAGGAGATAAGCACTAGGTGTAATTTGCACTTCTGACTTCTAAGTTCAGGCTTCTGCATATATCCCATTCTTTCCATGACTTTGTGTGTATGTCTGTCTGTGTGTGTAGTTTATTTTTAAATTTCGACTCTGAGCAAATTACCTTTAACTAAATGGTGAATATACTTTTTCTCCAAATACGTGCCCCTGGAATAAGTAAAAAGTCTCAGTGTTGACATTTATGTGTGATACGGAGAATTAGTTTCTTTCCAGCAGTCTTAGAAATGTATATACTGGGTCTCCACGAAGATCATTTCTCTGCCTGGCATTTTCCTCCCTGACCCTTCTGCTGAGCTAAGCATCCTGAGGAGGACTGACTTGGGAGCCCATGGGTGCTACAATTCCATCCGCCAAATTAACCGCAGTGCCTCCTGGGAAACTCTCGGCTCTGAGTGCTGTGCTGCATTCTCGCTGCAGGCTCTCACTGACCTGGTGGTAGACGGCCGCTTCTGAGCCACTCAGCTAGGCCAAAACGTATTTTTTTTAGACTTTTATTTTAAGGTTAATTAATTCCTTTTTTGGCTGCGTAATACAGTTAGTTGTTTTAACATTTAAAAAATACAAAAGGGTATATATAATGGCAATTTTCCTGGCTACACTATCACCCATTTACCCCGGTCACTCCCCACAAAAATTAATAGCAGCAACAGTAAAACACAGGAAGGTGGGGAGGAGGAGGAAGCCACCTCCGATGATCAGTTTCTTATGGAACCAAAGGCTTTGGGAGCTCGTCTTAAAGACCCAGCGCCACCACGCCCTTCACCGTAGTTCACATATGTGGGGAATCGAGGCGGGCTTAAGGAGACCAATGAAATCAGAAACACTCATAGGGCCCGTCTCCAAACATAAACTAAATTGCTAAGGCGTACCCAGAATAAAGTCACAGAGGAGCTGCTCTTTGTCTGTAAAGATAAATGGCACATATTGACCAAACACCATCCATCAACTGAAGCGAGGTAGGTTATCATAGCTCTGGGGGGAAACATGGCAGAAACCTAGTATTTATAGGAAGTATATGACGATTGCTGGGCTCTTTTAAAACTATTGTGGTAGCCCTAACTGGTTTGGCTCAGTGGATAGAGCGTCAGCCTGCGGACTCAAGGGTCCCAGGTTCGATTCCGGTCAAGGGCATGTACCTTGGTTGCGGGCACATCCCCAGCGGGGAGATGTGCAGGAGGCAGCTGATCGGTGTTTCTCTCTCATCGATGTTTCTAACTCTCTATCCCTCTCCCTTCCTCTCTGTAAAGAATCAATAAATATATTTAAAAAAAACACAAAATAAAATTATTGTGGTAAACTATGCATAGCATCAATAGGCCATTTCACTGTATTTAAAAGCATATAGTTCAGCAGCATTAAGTGTATTCACATTGTTAAGTACACCCGCCTCCAGGAAGGGCTAGGCCAGTGGTTGGCAAACTCATTAGTCAACAGAGCCAAATATCAACAGTATAACAATTGAAATTTCTTTTCAGAGCCAAATTTTTTAAACTCAAACTATATAGGTAGGTACATTGTTATTAACTTAATTAGGGTACTCCTAAGGCTTAGGAAGAGCCACACTCAAGGGGCCAAAGAGCCGCATGTGGCTCGCGAGCCGCAGTTTGCCAACCACGGGGCTAGGCCTTTGCCTGTCTCAGTGCTCGCAGCAGCCTGAGGCCTGTATTTGTGTTCTCCATTCGATGCGATTGCTTCAGGTCTCACTGAGCAACTGGCGGAGCCTGGGATTGAACCCAGGCGTGTTCAGCTCCAACACAGGTGGGCGGGGGTGCCTGGCTCTCAGCCTCACTGCTGTTTTGCTCACCCTCCATCCTATGCTGTTGCCCAGGGGTGATCCTCCTGCTCCTGGACAAGCTGCGGAAGATGAAATGGGAGCAGATGTGGAGGCTGACCGCCGAGAGGGAGCTGATGGGCATGCTGTCCACGTCCTTAGCGGACCAGGTGAGTGGCCTGGTTAGAAGGAACGGTCGCTCCTGAGGATCCCGGTGCTGTTTCTCAAGCAGACTTGGAAGTAGATGGGTCTGCATTCTCTTTCTGCCAACGGTGTGACTGTGTACCCGTGGGTAGATCTGCCTTCTCCGGCCCGTCTAGGACGACAGCTCAGCCTGTGGGTTTATTTCCTTTGTTCATGCATCTGTTCATGCCGCAGACCTGCACTGCACGCTGGTTATGCCAGGGGCTGTGCTCAGATACAGGATTACAGAGATGAAAGAAGGACGCCGGCCTTGGCCTCGGAGAGCTCAACGTTTATTGAAGCGGACTCATAAGTAAACGATAATTTGGTGTGTGACGGGGAGGTCGCTGCGTGCAGAGCGCCCGGCCTGCCCCCTGAGATTCCAGAGCGCACAGCGCGGTTCTGGACAAGGTCCCATCTGCCTTCCTGGCAGCAGAGTCCGACTTGCAGAGCGAAGCCTTTTTGCCTGGATCCTGTGCTATGACCCTATCCCCCAGGGCAATGCATGTAAAGAAAAGGGACACACTGCTTGGCTGGAGAAACCGGCTTTTAATCCAGGCCGTCTGAAAAAGTCCCGCCTCTCCCCCAAACTATGCATATAAGATCATAAAAACCCCATTTCTCATTTTCTCTGGAAGACGCAGGGCCCCGGGCCTTTGATCTGGGCTCTGCCCGGCTCTCACATTTAGATTTCGAGTTTCCCGTGGCGCTAATGGCCGTCTTGAGATGTGAAGACAATTTCTCTGGCTTCCTGCGTTTTATCCTTCCCCATTCATCCACAAAGCCAGCAAGCTCTGCGGTTTGTTCTGTGTTCAATTGTCTGAGTCGTTGAATGCTTGCAAAGTTTTCTAATACGGAGGAAAGGAGAAAGTCTGTAAGGTTACTTGACTTTTTTCTTTTTTTTTCTTCTTTTTTTTTGGGAGCATGATTATTATGCAGTATTTCCCAAGCAGCCAGAAACCAATTTCCTTTTCAAACATGAGATCCGGTAGAATGAATGAGTTAAAAATTACCCAGGTATCTGATTTAAACCTGCGAGGAAATCTGTTCTCCAGCCGCGTATTTTAAGCCAGGTCACCTTACCTTGCGTGTGTCCCCCAGAGCTGGCAATCGGATGTCCGTGACCAATGGGGATGGTTTACTCAGCCATCTCCAGCCGCGGGGCCGGCGCTCACCTCCCGGCATCTCCTGTCAGCAGCGAGTTAATAAGTATGGCCCGGCCAGGGAGCTTGGAGAAGAGCCGAGAGAGGTGAAGCGTCTTTAGAAGAAGCCCGGGCTGGAAGGGGAAGTGGGGAGTGGGCACCCAGGAGCCATGGCCTGTGGGGAAGCCCAGGCGCATCCATCATCGAGTCCACCAGGAGCCCCAGCAAGAGCTGCCGCCACCGCAGCTCTCGTTTGTCTCAGCCCCTGAATCCGCAGCTTGTCATCCTGCAGGTTCCTCTCCGGGCGGCGGGGGATGGATCACATGGGCCCCTCGATGAGGTGGGAAAAGGGGCGGAAAAGCGACTTCATTTATTGGAGGCCGACTCAATGGCAGAAACGCTCCCCGCCCGCCCGCACGTGCGCCTGCCATATGGTGCGCTCTGAGGCCAGCAGGACCCGTGGGCTGGGGCATCCCCCATCTCTGTCCAGGCGTGAGCTGGGGCATCCCCCATCTCTGTCCAGGCGTGAGCTGGGGCATCCCCCATCTCTGCCCAGGCGTGATTGCGTGGTTCCCAGAGAGAGCAGGCGGGGCAGTGCCCCGCTGTGTGAGCCAGCCCGTTTGGAGTGCCCACAGGTGCCGCGGTGCCTGGAGAGCCAGCAGCGTCTGCGGGACCCACCTGACCGTGTCACTGTGTCTCCGGCTTTTATCCCCAGGACATTTTCAACGCCGTCATCAAACAGAACCCCTTCCTCGTGTATCAGCTCCCCTGCTTCTGGAACGTGCAGCTGTCGGACCACACCCGCTCCGAGCAGTGCTACCGAGACGTGTCTGATCTGAAGGTAGACTCGGGACATGTGGGCGGGGGTTTTGGGGGGAGGGAGTGAGGTGCCCTGCAGTGGCAGAGGGAAGCTGGCTGGGGAGCACCCTTGGGGGGGGGGGGCAGTGGTGAATGGCTCTGAGCTTTGTGTGCCTGTGGTGAGAGAGATAAGGTGAGGGGACCAGAAAGAACGTGCCTTTCTCCTTTGTTGTTGTTGGGTTTCTTTTTTTCTCTTCTTGTTTGGGCTTTCTGGAAAGCAGAAGGTCTCCTGGCATCAGAACCAGCTTGTGCGGTTATTCTTGCCACCTGCTGCCGGTCGTTTTGGTTCATGTGGGCTCCCGAAATTCAGTCAAGTAATTCAAACAAAAACATTCAGTGAGGGCCTGTTCTGTGCCAGGTGCTGTAGATATGGATACAAATAACATACTTCCTACTTTCAAGTCCTTCATGGCTTAGAGGAGAAGTGAGACATGTAAGGAAATAAATGTAAAAGAATATGACAGGTGCTATGATATGTATGTGGGTAGGGGAGTGGGTGCAAACATAAATGTCTCATTCTACCTCCGGGAGAAGGGATGGTGACAGCAAAGCCTTCCTCATGGGTCTCTAGGTACCAAACACAGCAGTAGGGCCTGACAGTAGAAAGATAACGGAGACAGGCTGTGTCAGTTATCGTCTGCTGTAGATAATGCTGCGTAACAAACCATGCTAATAGTGGCTGAAATCAGCAACTGTTTATTTAGTGGGTGAGTGTACAGGTTGGCTGTATGGTTGTCTGACTTTCCCAACTTAACCAAATGCGTATGTCCGAGCGGACGGCTGGTGGCTGTCCTCCAGTGTCCCCCACAGCCCGTCAGCGGGCCTGTCTGGTTTGTTCTGATGGCAAAGCAGAGGTGGAAGAGGAAGCCAGAGTGCACACAAGGAAACCTTGAGTCCTTGTTGCTGGGATTCTGTTGACCAAAGTAGCCATAGGACTGTGGCCAGACGTAAGGGATGTGTCAGAATTCCTGGCCCACAGTTGGAGGAGTGAAGAACTGACCTCAGCTATTAAGTGGTAGATCGAGGATTTGAACCCAGACCTATCTGACACAACTGTGTTTTTCACTTCTCTGGCTGTATCAGAGAGGTAATAGATACATGCATCCATCTGGAGTTTATTTATTTAAAATGTATATCCACCGTCCACATGACACTATAATAATGATAATTGCAAGTTTAAAAAAAGCAAAAGGGGCCCAAACCTTGCTTTTCTTGTTGGTGAATCTTTTTCATTGGCTCCTAGCCCGTGTCCACATGCGCACGTTATATCTTATTTATGGTCAGAATGCTCATAGAATTTTGTACTCTTCTATTCCATAGCATTTCTGTTACCTTAGTTGTTTCCAAACTTTTACTACAAATACAAACTGTGCTGTGAATGAAATCACAGTTAAAAAGAAAGAAGTTTTTTTTTTTTAAATGATCTTGAAATCTATTGCAAAATGTTAGAAACTAAAACGGAAGTGCCTGCATTATTCATTTTCTCAATCAGCATTTATGCCATTCCTTCAATATGTCTTGTTCTTGTTAGTCATAAAGAAAATAGATGATATACACAGGAATATGTCCAAGAATAGTATGAACTAGAAGTTCAGAGGGGAGGAAAATAAAACCAACCCTGTAGAGAACACCTAAACATCAGTCCATGAAGTCTGAAATAAGCAGAGGCCAGGATGAATGACAAAGTGTAAACCCAGAGAATAAGCAAAAAGCAGCTAGATATGGCACTTGTTACCAAGGGCACCTGCTGATCCGTGGTGTTTTAAAAGTAGGTGACTATCCCTGGCAGGGTGGCTCAGTTGGTTAGTGTCACCCTGTGTACCAAAAGGGCTTGAGTTCGATTCCCAGTCAGGGCACATACTACATGCCTAGGTTGTGGGTTCAATGGTCGGGGCATGTAGGGGAAGCAACCAATGGATGTTTCTCTCTCACATCAATGTTTCCCTCTCTCTCTCTCTTCCTTCCTCTCTCTCCCAAATCAATAAAATCATATCCTCTGATAATGATTTAAAAAAAATAGGTGACTATAATTTATTGTTCAAATGAGGGAACGCCATCACGTGTTACACTGGGACAAAAGGCCTAAATCCCAGTCAGACCAACCATATGTACCCCCATCCTAGTCAAAGGCTATGCCTGAGAACTTGGGCCCCCACAGGAAGAGAGACAAGCATGAAGTCAGAGTCCCTGAAGAGTGACATCCTTAGGGTTAAACAGTTTAAAAGTTCCTGGTGAAGAGGAGACAGCTGTTGTCCGTTTTATCCTTGGCTTTAGGTGAAATAGAGAGAAACGTTTCCCCTGAGAATTTCTCACTTCAAGCCTGTGTTCCTGTTATTTGGGGGCACTGAAATTATATGCATTGGGGCAAAAATAGAAAGAAAAAAATGAAAAGTTGCCAGGTACCCGGCAGAAACAAAAATCTGATCTGGAAGAATAACTCTCAAAAACTAGACTTCAGAATTCTTTAGGTAAGTTTTCAAGAGAAATGAGTTCTCAAATATCAATCACCAAACACACAGGAAATAAGCCACCATGAGAGAGGGCAGAAACTGCAGACTGTAGAATTAAATCTCAAAGACTGCAGGTATTAAACATAAGTATTTCTATTGTGTCTGAAATATAAAAGAATATTGATAATAGGATGGAGGAATGAGAGATTCTCAAGTGAATAGGCCTATTTGGCTCAAACAGTACTTTCAGGAGTTAAAAACATAAATTTGGAAATTACAAATTAAATGAACAGTAGATTAGACTCCGCTGAAGAAAAATCAGTGAAAATGGATGAAATATTTGAAGAAGTTATTCAAAACAAGGTGCACTGAGAAAAAAGGATAGAAAACTAAGAGAAGGTAAGACACTGGGATATGTCTGACTAGACTCTCAGCAGGAGGTAATAGAGACAATTGGAAGTGAGGAATCATTGGATGAGATAGTAAGTAGGAATTTTCCAGACTGTTAAAAGGTATTCATAAATACAAGAAGGTTTCATACCAAGCAGTTTAAAGAGAAAGCCATACTTAGACCTACAGTAATGAAATTGCAGCACCCTAAAGAAAAGTGATTTGAGAAAGCCAGGGAGAAAAGACAGATTCTTTGCAAAGAAATTGCACGTGTATGATAAGCATTCTTAGCGGCAGTGGAAGTCGGAAAAGAGTAGAAATAATATCTTCAATGGGCTGATAAACAATAACAACAAATTGTATACCTAGCAAAACAACTCTTCAAACATATAATATTCAGATGAGCCAAACCAAAAATAATTTACTACAAACATATGTAAACAAAGAAATTTCTAAAGGATGTTCTTTAGGAATATTCCAGATTCAAGAAGGAGTGTTGAACAAACAAATTAGAAATATTGTGGGAACTCCAAACAACTTATAAATAATAGTAATCTATATAATAAAAGCCTAAGCAACCCTTACAGTGGAACGACCAGAACAACTGGTCACTATGATGCACACTGGCCACCAGGGGCCAGATGCTCAATGCAGGAGCTGCCCCCTGGTGGTCAGTGAGCTACCATAGGGGGAACGCTGCTCACCCAGAAGCCGGGCTCAAGGAGCAGCGAGCCGAGTGGTAAGGAGCAGCGAGCAGGCGGGTGGTAAGGAGCGAGGGGTCCTGGACTGCAAGAGGGATGTCGCAGGGGAACATCCCCCAAAGGGTTCCAGACTGCAAGAGGGCGCACACTGGACTGAGAGGCACCCCCCCCCCCCCCCCGTGCACAAATTTCATAAACCGGGCCTCTAGTGTGGTAATAATAATGTATAATGTAGGTTTCAAAAGGTTATACCTAAAATATCACACAATGACATCATGTAATCAAGAGAAAAGTATTATTGGTATTAAAGTATTCTCAGATCATTGTTTTGTAGTGGAGGACAAGATATTAACTTTAGCAGGTATACATGCTAATATTTCAAAGTTAAGCTCTAAAAAGATGCACAACTTATAAAATCATGGTTGGTGGGATGGTGAAAGGCATAGGAAAAACTACAACAACCAAAACAGCTCGGTCATTTTTTTTAAATGCAAGAAAAAATGTAGAAAAAGTGGGGGGAAATATAAAGCAGGAAATCAAGTTAATAGAAATAAGTTTAAGTATATCAATCAAATAAACTAATTTGGGGAATGAAAAGATAAATTGTCAGATTGAATAGGAAACAATGTCCAACATATGCTATTTATAGGAGACATACCTAACACATAGCAACCTGGAAAGGTTAACAGTAGAATTATGGGGAAAGATTATCAGGTAAATATTATCCAAAAGAAAACTGGGGTAACTGTCTATAGCAGACAAAGCATTGGTAGGTATACACATAGTCACAACTTAAAAATGAAAAGCTCACCAAGAAGATACAAGAATTCTAAACATGTATAGACTTCATGCTCTAGCATGTATTTCATATATATATATATATATATATATATATATAGAGAGAGAGAGAGAGAGAGAGAGAGAGAGCGAGCTCTCAATAGAACTCCAGGAAGAAATGGACAATTCTATCAGAGTAGAATTTAACATATTTTTTTAAAATATTGAGAGATCAAACAGACAAAAATCAGATTAAACATTATGGAAGATTTGAATTACAAATCTTAGTTTATTCAGTAAATAAAGAACCTTGTACCTAACAGAATATTCATCCTTTTCAAGCTCACATTTATTAAAAATTAACTATACACTAAACCATAACACACATTGCAGTGCATTTCAGAGAATCATATTATTCATATATATAGTTCTCTGAATACAGTATAATTAAATTAGAAGGCAGTAACAATATTTTTTAATTCATTTGATTACAATTGAAAACAACACTTCTAAATTACTCATGATTCTAACCAAATCAAAACTGATACTGAAAACTACTTAGAACTGAATGAAAGAAAATATGTCAGAATTAGTGGAATGAAACAAACGTGTAAGAAAATGTGTAGCTTTAAATGTTTATATTCATAAGAAAGGCTGAAAATTGAGAGGCCAAGTTTACAACTTTATCTAATAAAAAACATTAGGATAAATTCAAAGAAAATAAAAGGCAGGACATAAAGAAGATAGGAGAAAATGATGAACAAATTGTTCAACAAAGTCAAGATTTGGTTCTTGGAAAGGGACCAGTAAAATAAAGCTATGGCAGGACTCGGGGAGAAACAGAGAGAACTCAGCAAGAAATGAACAGAGAGGCAGACATGCAGTTATGTGTTCGTTCCCAAGTGTTTTTGAGGCAGCCATTCTTCCAAGTTCTAGGAGTACAGCGAAGGTGAAAGCAAACAGCAGCCTCCCATTTGTGGAGCTTCTGAGCCAATAGATAAAGCAGAATTGTGGAAGATAAGAGACGACCATGAACAACATTATGTCAAATTTAAAACTTATGTGAAATGAACAAATTTCTAGAAATGTATACTTTACAAAAATTGACTTAAGGAAAAAATATGAGGTCGATTATCTTCTAGCTATTAAACCTTCTTACAAAGAAAACACATCCTTAGATGGTAAGTAGAGACAAGCTCTACCAATTTTTTTTTTAAATCAAAAGATATTATCAATTTTAAGTAAACTCCAGAGAATAAGAAAAGAGGCACACTCTCTAACCCATTCAATGAGGCCAGGATATACTTGAAACCAAACTTAGACAAGGTGGGCATAAGAAATCTGTGGGCCCATTTCATGCATGACTATAGATGCAAATACCTTAGGCAAAGTATTAGCAGGCCTTTTCCGCCATGTATAAAATAGATAATACATCATGGCCAAGTGGGTGTATTTCAGGGAATAGGAGGGTGATCGAGCACTGAAAAATGCACGTGTCATTCACACTGTAGATTAAAGGAGAAACACCATATAATGATCTAAATAGATGTAGGTAAATTATTTCATAAAATTAGATATTCCATTCATGACCAAAAATATTTGCATAAATAGTATCTATTAAAAAAATAGAGCAAAATTTTGCTGAGCATTTGCTTAGGGATATGCTAATCTATAATAATAAAAGCATAATACACTAATTAGACCAGACAGCCAAATGACCTTTCGGACGAAGCTGCAGCAGCAGGGGCTGAGGCATAGTGGTTAGGGACAATCAGGCAGGCATAGTGGTTAGGGGCAATCAGGCAGGCAGATGAGCCGTTAGGGGCGATGAGGCAAGCAGGCAGAGATGGTTGGGGTTAATCAGACAGGCAGGTGAGCAATTAGGTGCAATCAGGCAGGCAGGCAAATGGTTAGGGGTGATCAGGCAGGCAGGTGAGCGGCTAGGGGCGATCAGGCAGGCAAGCAGAGCGGTTAGGGGTGATCAGTCAGGCAAGCGGAGTGGTTAGGGGTGATCAGGCAGGCAGGCCAGTGGTTAGGAGCCAGTGGTCCGGATTGCGAGAGGGATGTCCGACTGCCAGTTTAGGCCCGATCCCACAGGTATGCAGTCAGACATCCCCCAAAGGGTCCCAGATTGCAAGAGGGTGCAGGGCCGGGCTGAGGGCCCCCCCCCCCCCCGTGCATGAATTTAGGGCACCGGGCCTCTAGTTAAATAATAGAAAGGAATAGGGACCCCAGGACACCACCACACATTTATGAAACTTTGACCTACGAGTAGGTGGCATTACTGGCCATTGGAGAAAGGATGTGCTTTTCCATAATTGGTGCTGAGACACCTGATTACCGACGTGGGAAAAAATGAAAATGGAACCCTATGTCACACAGGCACCAATTTGATTCCAATGGGTTAGAGACCTAAAAGTGAAAGACCAAATTAAACTCTTAATTTTAAACCATTTGGAAACTAGCCTATGACCTCAGAATAGGGAAAGATGTATTCAACAAGACACCCAAAGCGTATGTTATAAAAAAAGGATCGATATATTCAACCACATTGAAATTAATAATTTTTATCTAAGTGGCATCAAAAAGAAAAAAAAAGATGTTTTCAAAACATAACTGGCAAAGGGACTAGTAAACAAAATACAGGATAGTGCAAAAGTAGGTTTTCCGTTGTTCGTGTGGAAAATAATGCAATAAATAATAAATAATAATATAAGAGGAAACTCTGTTTCATATACTCACAACTGTAACGCTACTTTTGCCCCACCCGGCACACAGAGAACTCTTAATAACTAATAAGAAAGCAATGTGTACTAGTAAGGGGTGTATAAAAAGTCATTTCACTGCATTGCAAAGAAAGTGGCCAATAAACAGTTTGAAAGATGTGCAACCTCTTTGTTAATCAGGGAGTGAAAATTAAGACCACAAGTCATTTCCCCTCCACCCCCTTGGAAGAGCAGTGCTCTCGAGTCTCATTGGATCAGCAGGGACTCTCGGTCCTGTTGGCAGGAGTGTAATGGATACAACCAAACCGGAAAAGCACTGCAGCTCTATGTTAAGGAATTAAAGTAGTATAGATTTTACAGTCTAGGGCTTGGATGGAATTGGTCAAAACTTGAGAAATGGGCCCAGCCAGTGTGGTTCAGTGGTTCGATTTCCAGTCAGGGCACATGCCCGGGTTGTGGGCTCGATCCCCAGTAGGTGGCATGCAAGAGGCAGTCAATCAGTGATTCTCACCATTGATGTTTCTATTTTTTTCTCTTTCCCTTTCTCTCTGAAATCAATAAAAAAATAAGTTTTTAAAAATTGAGAAGTGGATGCTTTCAGGAGAAAGTGCTCCAGGGCATGGACAGATGACAACAGATTGAAACAGTGCCCGTGTCCTCGTGAAGAGTGACATTTCTTGGCCAGGCAGGGGCACGGGAGACTTCTTCAACTCTCAAGTCTTCTTTCCATATCAAAAAATAAATAAAAACAAAACTCCCACACAAAAAACAGTGCAACTCAAAGCATTGGCAGGCTGATAAAAGAAGGAAATTCAGGCACGTGCTACAGTGTGGATGAGCCTTGAAGACATGCTAAACGAAAAAAAGCCAGACAGAAAGACACAGATACCGTGTGATTTTACTCATATGAGGCACCTAAAATAGTCAAATTCATAAAGACGGAGAATAGAACAGCAATTGCCAGGGGCTGGGGTGGGGGCGAATGTGGGGTCAATGGGGTCAGTTTCAGTAGAGGATGGAAAAGGTCTGGTGGTGACGGTTGCGTAGCAATGCGAATGTACAGAGCGGCACTGAACTATCCTTACACATGGTTAAGATGGTAAAGTTTTGTATGTGTTACCACAATAAAAACCATCCCGGGTGGGGAAGGGGGCCTTGGCAAGTGCCCTGGGAAGGTGATTGTTGGGAGGAGTAGTGTGAGTTGCATTAGCCAAGCAGGTCTTCGTGAGCCACGACACCGGGCGGGTTACCTAAGAGCCTCCAGATTGGCAGCCACAAAAAGGAAGAAAGAGGCACCATTGGCTAGAGGGAACTTTCATTGGTGAACTTCACACTTCGACATCTTACAGATGCAGAGCTCGGTCTCCAAGTGAAAGTGTGTCATGCCTACCCACCGCAGACCTACCTCTGTGTGCATGTGCCTGTATTTATTGAGTGGCACTCTATGCCAGGCACTGTTAGGTCTTAGGGATGCTGTGGGAGACAAAACCATCGGTCAGGAGAGCTTACCTGTTGGTGCTTACCAGCGGAGCTTACCAGCGGATGGCTGCCCCACTTGGGCATTGCTTAGTGGTTGCTTAATTATTGTCCTGTTGAACCTATCAAAATAATCTATGCACTCTTTTTACCAACCTATCTATATATATAAAAGCCCAAGCGACTGGAACGACCAGTAGCTATGACGCACACTGACCACCAGGGCGCAGATGCTCAATGCAAGTGCTGCCCCCTGGTGTTCAGTGTGCTGCCACAGCCAACCTCCCCCGGCTGGCCAACCACCCGTGGTCCCTCTCCCCCAGCCAACCAACTCCTGTGGTCCCTCCCCCCGGCTCCTGGGCTGGGACTGGGAACCAGGGTTGGGTGGCAGAAAATGCAGTGCCTTTCCCAGGGGGGCCAAGGGCCGGCTTTCTCCTCAGGGAGGTGGCCAAACTCCCATGCCCTGTCCCTTCCCCTGGCCAGCAGGTCCTGATCAGCCCGCCGCCTGTCTGCCACAGTGGCTGCGTGGAGGCAAGGGGAGGAGGAGGGGAGGAGGCGGGGAACCGTGCAGTGGTGGGGCGCCCACAATGGCAGCGTCTCTGTCCAGTGTCTGTTCCTTCCGCACCCAGCCCCAAACCATAGCTTCCTCTCTGGCCTGGCCTGATCAACCAAGCCCTGATCAGCCCTGATTGCCGGCCAGGCCTAGGGGCTTCACCCATGCACGAATTTCGTGCACCGGGCCTCTAGTATTATGTATAAATAGAGGAATTTCTATGAAATAGCAAAATGACAAAAATAGAAGCAAACCAAATTTAAGTCGTATTTTTTAGATTAGCTTTAAAAATAATCCAGAAGTCATTTAACCCACTCATATCTTATTTTAAAAGTCTGCCCTGGCCAGTGTGGCTCAGTTGGTTTAAGCATTGTTCTCTCCATCAAAAGATCATGGGTTCTATTCCCAGTCCGGGCACATACCAGGTAGCAGGTTTGATCCCTGGTGCGGGAGGCAACCGAGCAATGTTTCAGTCTCACATTTCTCTCCCTCTCTCTCTCCCTTTCTCCCTTCTCTCTCTCCCGCTCTCCCTCTAAAGGCAATAAGAGCAAGTCCTTGGGAGAGGATTTAAAATGTTACACAGAACCCTAAAATATTGCCGATATCTGAAAGAGAAGCTGCCCTGGAGGTGGGGAAAGGGTTGAGGGATGAGGGAGAGAGGTCGGCAGGCCCGAGCCCCACCCTGGTCATAGCAGGACCTGGACATTGCCCTGGAGCCAGAGGCCTGGGCTAAGAACTCAGCATATCCGTAGGTTTCTTCAGACCAGCCAGGGCCTAGGGCTCCAGGCCCCGGTGCATCTTTGTCATTTTCTTCATCTTCCTTCTGTTTTTTCCTGCCCTCATTCATTTTATTCTGTGCATCGAGTTCAGCATGTCTGAAGGAAGCCTTCCTGTTTGCTGGTTATGATGGTCCTCCCTGAAGAGGAGGGAGATCCACCCTGAACCCTGCTCTTCATCCACTCGCAACCCCTGCTCCACAGGGCAGCCAACCTGAGACCCACCTGTGGGACACACATGTGCCAGGGCAGCTGAGCGAGCATGTCAGTTCGGGCGGGCGAGAATCATAAAACTGTGTTAATGTCGATCTGCCTGCCTCTCCCTCTCCCTCTCCCTCCAGGGCCAGGACTTTTTCTCTGGTGGCCAGGCTGTGTTGTTGCATCAACAACTCCTGATGCCTTTTCTGTGGTTCTCAGTGTCCCTTCTTTTAAGTGGAGCAAGACCTTAAAGACGGGAACAAAGCCAATCGAAGGAGAGTCCTGGATTCTTGCGATTTTCCCCTCACTGTTTTCAGCCCTCTCACCCAAACCTCCTCCAACGGCAGCCAAATGTTGCAGGAACTTCCTTTGATCCTATTGTTCCCCAGTGTTTGACTGCCTTTCATGGAATAGCAACTCTCTTTTTGCATTCATCTAATTAAAAGAATATTTAATTACATTTCCAAATACAAGTGGCCTAAAAACATAGTAGTTGGTAATAAACACAGCTCACTCCTGGTGAGCATGGTGTGCAATGTGGAGGGGCAGGCACCCTCCCACTTCCCGCGAGAGAGTAGCTTACGGCCTTGGGCGTCGAGCCTGAGATCAGCAGAGAAATGTGTGCGAAGTAGAGGGTGGTTATGAGAACTTCTAAGGGGAGAGATAGTTTCATGGAGGTGTCATTTCTCCCGCCCCTTTTGGAGCCAAGCAACCCTGTAACTTCTCACGACAGCCCACCTCTTACCGGATGAAGGACTCGCGTAAATCACTGTACCTCTCCCGGCTCATGACATTCTCCACCCATTGGGGGCCGTCATCCTGGTCCCATGCTCAGGCCCCTGAAGTGCTCCACAGAAATGCACTTGACTTTGCTTCCATCCTCTGTGTTTCGAAGACCTTCCCTGTCATCTCTTCAGTCCTAAAGCATGAGGACTCGGCCCTCCCTGGGTGAGTCTTACAAAAGGGGAGGACACTCAGAGGAGTGTGGCTTAATCGTCTTCACCAGGAGCAGCGAGGGGCCGGTGGCTGGTTTAGGGAAGGGAGAACGGGAGGTAGCCTAGAAATTGTGTTGGAGCCCTCGAGTGCTCAGTAGACTGTTAGAGAAGGAAGCTCTGGCCAGAAACAGTGGGTAATGGCCAGGAAGTGACAACCAGGGCGTCCATGAGTTACTGGAGCCCACAGTTGAATGAGCCATGGTTCCTGCCCCCAGGAAGGTCATGGTCTAGGGAGAAGTAACCAGGTGAGCAAATAGAAAATTCCAGCACAGTCTGCAAAGTGCAGCGATGCCAGGAAGTAAAGGGGCTCGGAGCGCAGGAGGAGGACCCCTGTCTAGGAGGGAGCACGGCGCAGTCTTTCTTGGAGGGATTTCTGCAGGAGGTCTGAGCCGAATCTTGATGTCCAAACTCTGCCCCTTCCTCGTCTTCTGCCCTCATGTCACTCCTCAGCCCCCAAGCACGCGTGCTCACCTCTCCCCAGGCCTGTGGAAACCTGGGAGAAAGGAAGGATGGAAACCCACACACAAGTGGGGATCAGTGAGCTGGGTGCTGGCAGGCAAGCAGCAGGGGCCACACCACGGCTTCAGAAACATCTGCCCAGATGCACGGCGCCTTTGTGGGGTTGGCGGGAAACGCATCTCGGGGCACGCAAGCTGTGACTCAGCCTCAGAGGACGAAATGGGGTGCTCCGGGAAGATTGGGTGGGAGTCCAGCTCCCACCGTGACCTCACTTCATCTTGACAAAAGTCTCACAAGGGGACGTTTATTTGGTCTCCTCTGTGCATCAGAAAATGAGGAATCACGCACATGAAGTCACTTACTCGCCCGGAGTCGCTCAGCTAAGTACAACGGGGCTGAGGTCCAGACTCACATCTGTCTGACTCCAGGTGCAGAGCTCCTGGCTCTCCCTGGGCCCGGGCTCCTGCCTGAATGTACTTTCCCCCGGGAAGCATTTTACAGGAGATACTGAGTCCATAGGACTGACTGGTCTATGGGAGCCCTCTTGGGGTTCAGTGGGTCTTTGAGGGCTAACCAGAGCAGAGACCCTGGGAATGGCACTGTCTCCTGGAAAGAGCATTTGAATGTTAAGCGACGGGCTCTGAGGCTGGATTTTTGACTGCCATCCACTCATGAATGGGGAACTGAGCGCACTTAAAACTCCTTCAGGGGAAGAGAAAAAGCAAGGGGAGACATGCCATCCATGTGGGGAAGTGGCGTGTATTCCTAGAAGCATCTGCAGCATTTGCATAAGAGGAGCAGCAGGTAACTCAAGTTTGCAAACATTTTACAACACTTGGAGAGGGGTCGGGCTTCCCCTCTTTTGAGGAAGGTGGGCGGCCACCATACATGTTGAGCATGTTCCAGCCAAGCAGACTCCAGTGAAAAATGAGGCAGGGGAAACCCGAGAAAGAGTAATAAAGATGATGAATGGGCAGGTTGATGTTGGAGGATTAGGATGGAACGAGGAAGGGAAAACGGTTGCCTGTGGGAAGAAGAGCTGAAGTCTAGAATTACCACTTCCCAGCCAGACCTCTCTGTACTGCAGGCCCGTGCCGGTTTAATTGCATTGCACAGCCCACATCCAAGGGCTCTCGGCGTGTTACTGTCTACACACCACTGCGGTCGGGAAATCTAGGGATCCCAGGATTAAATATCAGGCAGCTGGCCTGTGCAAGGAGCCTGGCTTTGGGCGCTGCGGTTCTGTGGCTCCTGCTGCGGAATGCTCATTCCCCCAGCAAGCACCGCGGAGTACTTACCCACTGTGGACGGGCTGTAGGGCTGATGTTGGGTTCCTTACCCTCTCTTGACCAAGTGTCCTCATCAGAGAAAGCTGGGAAGTAATCACCACTTCAGACGTAAAGATTAAAAGGGTGATAACGTGCCCAGCCGTCATGGTTGAGCGTCGGTCTATGAACCAGGAGGTCACGGTTTGACTCCTGGTCAGGGCACATGCCCAGGTTGCAGGCTGGATCCCCAGTGGGAGGCATGCAAGAGGCAGCTGATCGATGATTCTCTCTCATTATTGATGCTGCTATCTCTCTCTCCCTCTCACTTCCTTTCTGACCTCAATAAAAATACATATATTTTTAAAAGGTCAGGATAAAGTGAAGCGGTTAGTATCAGGCTATGAGACATGTAGTGAGCCTAGCATTCGTACTGATTATCCCATTCTCTAAGAATAGTTGGCAGTTGGCTGGTGGGCAAAACGTGTAGTAAGGGCTTTTCTTCTTCATTCGTCCCACTGCTCCCATTTCAGAGGCAGGAAGTGGGGGCTCAAACGGGGAAGGGGCTTACTAGAGGTTATGTGTTGGTTGGTTGTCCATCATCGTGTACCCCAATACTGTCTTGGAAAATAACCTGCTCAGCAAAGGGGACTTTGGGTCATTTAAGTCTTAGTGTTTTGGCCTTCCTCAACACTCATCCATTCTTTGCTCATTTGGTAATTGTCAGAGCTTAACTCCTTTGGGGCTTTCTGATTGAAGGGACCCCTCGCTGGCTCTGTTCATGTGGCTGACCAAGTTCAGATGCCATGATTCCTGGAAACATCAGCAAGACCCCTGGGAGGAGCATGATGGCTCTGGAGAGTTGACCTTACAGTAGCAGTGTTGGGTCTATGTATTCAAATAGTTTTAAGGTAACTGCTCATGGGGTTTGTTTAAAACAGAAGCGAGCTGGGGAGGGGGGAGGAGCAGGGAGTCCTGTGTACTATGCTATCTTATTTATACCAAATACCATATTAGGAAGCCTGCAGCGTGCATACCTGATGGGTTTTGTGGATCCCCAGCATTTCCCACACGCATTCTATCTCAACACACAGCACAGGGATACCTGTGGGACAGGCTCTTCCGAAGTCACTGTACGAAGCATGTGCCTGGACAGCCTGGGCTCTGTTCAGAAGAAAAGGATTTGAGAGAGGGAGGCACCAGTTAAGCAGCGTTTGGTGGTTGGACGCCAAACCACTGCCGTTTCTGAGTATGTAGAAAGGAGGGCTTTGGTAGGTATCAATCCTTTTCTGCCACAAAATCCCAAAGCGACGGAAACCATTTCATGCGTTTCTTTTCTAAAAGCTCTACCTATATCACAGGCTCTTTCTAAAAATAGTTACTATCCCACCCACCACTTTTATGTGGAAAGAGCAGATTAAAGGTGTGTATTTTTTCCCCAAAAAGTGTGAGACGCATACCACTGAGAACCATTTTTTTTCCTAAAAGCATTGATGAGTAGATCATCTTCCCCAACGCCATCGACTAAGTCCTTGGCCGTGAGTTAATGAGGGGAGCTCTGTGCTGCAGAGGCTCAAGGTCATTCCTCGTGTCCTTGGGAAGTATTGTCAGAATTCTGTGATGCTTCCAGTCTTGCCTTTATAAGTGTTCTGGGGCAATCCAGTAAAGAAATTCAATCCGGGGTGCTCGCTCGGTAACCTTACTTGGCATCCTTTCGTTACACCAATTAAAGCAAAGGCGCCTTTGCCAATGACACATACACACTTTCCATAAAACATTGCCATCATTCACAGGGGAATTAACTGTTTGGGCTATAACTTCCCCAGGACACCCCACCTGTAGTGCTCACTGAAACATCATTCGTTGCATATTTCATTATCCACACAGAACCCTGTAAACAGGATAAGCTGACACATGTCAAAGCCCTGGGCACTTCGATTGAATTCCGTGGTACTTTGTTCTAATACCAACCAGAGACCTCGGGCATTCCACATTTTTTACCTAAGACTCTTCCCATAATATTTGCTGACCAAGGAATTTGCTTTGATTCATTATCGTAGTATCTCTTGTGCGTTTTCCAGCCCTCTTTTTTGCCAAGGCAGGCAAGACAAGCATTTCCTTTATTGCATTTTATTATCTTTCATTTTTATGTATGAAATCTCCAAAGAGACTGCTAACCTCTCCTCGTGGGGTTTAGTGAACCGTCAAGTCCGGGATTATCACAAGACTTGAAACATCACCCAGAAGATGGGAGGCTTGGCTTCATATTGCGGCTGCTCTGGTTTTAAACGGCTTGCTAACCGTTCATCTTTGCATCACATTAAGTGCTATCGGAAGGCACAGCACACACACGGGCGAGGTTCTTCCTTGACGATGGAGGTTGTAAATCCATATTTGAAATAGTCTTGAGAGCCTAAATTCTTTGGCCAGCTTCTTGTAAGATCTAATTAGGTGGGCATTTCTGGACTTGGTGAAGAGCTCATGGGAGCAGAGCTAGCTCAGCTATTTGCTCACTCGTTACGTGAGCTGGTCTCACTGGTATTCACAATCTGTCATTGCTTCGTAGGATGCCTTTTTTGTAAATGTAAAGTTGCATTTGGACAAATGTAGACTTACAGAAAAGTTGTAAAAGTGATATTGAGAGTCCCGTGACCCCCTCAACCAATTTTAGTTTCCCCTAATGTTAACATCACATGTACCAACGCTGAACACGTACTAACAAATCAAACAAAATAGAAACAGACTCATAGACACAGAGAACAGACTGACAGCTGTCAGAGGGGAGGGGGTGGGGGGCTGGGTGAAAAAGGTGAAGGGATTGACCACAAACTGCAAGGCTGCTGCTGCTACGTCCCCTTTCCCGATGAGGGATGGTCTCCGTGATTTAGGCAGCTTCATGCAGGCCACCCAGCTGGTCAGAGCTGGGCCTGGTGCAAAGGCCTGTCTGCTCGTCCCTCTCTACCACGCATCGTGATCCTGAAGATGACAAGGAAAGGGACTTGTGAGATGTGTCCTCTTGAAATACTCAGCGAGGGGAGAACAGAGGGAGCTGAAACTCCTTCGAGAGAAAAGGACACGCTGGCCCTTAGACAAAAAGAAGGGGATCTGTTTCTCCTCCCTGCAGCCCCCATCGCAGGGCTGTGATAACTGATTTGCTGTAGACAGGCAGGATGTGAGGGTTATTGAGAAAGGCATCAGCGTGATTTTCGCTCTTGAACCAAAGGGCAGCTGTAGAATACTAAGGACCTGCCGGGCACAGCAGCACGTGGGATGAATAGTAAGCCATGCTCCCTGCCTGCCCAGAGGCTCACGTTCCAGTGACACCAGGTGTGAGCCTGTAAATAAATCATTACAACAGCGTGCAACGGGCTCTCTAATAAGGTTAAATGCAAGTGTCCAGGGCACTGAGGAAGGACCCAGCAGCTGCCTTGGGATGCTGACAGTGAGAATCTGATGACCCGATTTGTAGAGGCTGAAAAAGAAATAGAGGGTTTGCCTTTCTTAGTCTAGCACAGAGGTGGGCAAACTTTTTGACTCGAGGGCCACAATGGGTTCTTAAACTGGACTGGAGGGCCGGAACAAAAGCATGGATGGAGTGTTTGTGTGAACTAATATAAATTCAAAGTAAACATCATTACATAAAAGGGTACGGTCTTTTTTTTTTTTTTTTTTTTAGTTTTATTCATTTCAAATGGGCCAGATCCAGCCCGCGGGCCGTAGTTTGCCCACGGCTGGTCTAGAACTCTGGAGAAGGCAGCTGTAGACATTGGTTAGTAAACAGCAATGTGTTGACCTCTCTCCCTCGTAGCCACATGATGGCTGCCATGATTCCAGCCATCACATCTCTGTGTACCACAGAAAGGTGAATGGGGTGGGAGGAGGATGGCACCTTAGTCATTATTAAGAAATCCAATATATGCGTCTCCATGTATCTTTTTGGGCAGTCTTAGGTCATCACATTGCCAGCACTAGCTGCAAGGGAGTCTGGGAAATCAGCAAGTAGGATCATCATCATTAGCTTAGATCATAAATGGATCATGAGCCATTCCTGGGGTTGGGGTCATTGCAACTACCAATGAAATTAATGTTCTATTGGAAATGAAGGATGGGGTGGAAAGAGAGAGACATACTAGCAGGCAACCTTTGGCCACTTGTCCTGGAAACAAGAAGTGTGTTTGAGCTCAGCTGTGAAGGGTGAGCAGGCATTCAGGTGGCAGAGAAGAAATAAAGATATTCTAAGAGGGAGAACATGTGCAGAGGCACTGAGTCATGAAAGACAGGTTCCGGAAACACCAGGAAGTTTGTTAGCCTGGAGTTAGAGCTGGAATGAACGTAAACTTCCCGTCTAAGGAGAATAGATGTTCTTCTGTGGATCCTAGAAAGCCCATGGGGTCTTGAGACAGAGACCCATCCTCCAGATACTCTGTAGCTCAGTAATTGGAAGACATAAAGCTGTGTTCTTACTCACCTGGCATTTGCACACAGACTCTGGGTCCTAAGTACTGTAGAAGCTGACGTTCTGGCTGAACTCTTCCCATAGCCTGTCCTTGTACCTCGATCTTGTTTCTATCTTTGAATTCTTTTTCTTGAGCTTTTGATGGGTGATAGAATCTCTCATTTCTCCTTTAATCTTGTGGACTTCCGCTGTCTTCCCAGGTGATGTTTAAGTTTCCTGGATGGTAATCAATTTCCGACCATTTCTCTGGCTCACTGCAGGTGGACTCCGAGTCCGCACATGCACTCATCCGTCACCGATAGTTCAGATCCAACTAGGTCACAGCCGTGGGGCCCCTGGTGTCGGACAGCATCTGTAGCCCACCTGGCATGCAACCTGGGTGCCTCCCTCTCTGCTTCCTGCCAAGCTGGGGGTTCAGCCTGTGTTACCTGCAGCTTCAGTGTCCCAGGGATGCCTGGGCTCCCTAAGTTGGGCAGGGAAAAGTGGGGTTTAGTTCTGATCCCGTAATCTTCTGTACATCTTAGGTTCCTTTATATAAACAGAGCCTCTCAATGGTTGCAGACATGGGAGAAATAAGAGGAATAGACTCCTAATTTCTATCTCCTGGGGTTCAAATGCTGGCGATCCCACCTTCCAGCTGTGTGACTGGGGGACATGTGCTGAACTTGCTTCCCCTGTAAGATGGCGTAAGGAGCATACATACCACTTAGTGGTTCTCAACCTTCCTAATGCCTCGACCCTTTAATACAGTTCCTCATGTTGTGGTGACCCCCAACCATAAAATTATTTCCGTTGCTACTTCATAACTGTAATTTTGCTACTGTTATGAATCGTCATGTAAATATCTGATATGCAGGATGTATTTTCAGGGGTCGCGACCCAGGGGTTGAGAACCGCTGAGAGTGTTGCATAAAGAACCAGTGAGCTATGACAAGTGTTCAGACCCCTGCTTGGCACATAGCAAGCCTCCAATATATATATTAGCTGCTAATAATAATGATTATTATTACTGTGCTGATGGGCCTCAGCCAGAGGAATAAGTTATGATAGGTTTTCACCACCACCCGTTTGGGAGACTCACTTGTCTTTGCCAGTTCCTTGCAAAAATCTATTTTGGGCACATTCTCCCGTGTCATTCCATCTCACGTGTGAAAGCTTGTCAGTAAAGGTCACCTGCCACCAGCTCGCTGCCCCCAGGTCAGCAGTGATGGGTGACTCTGTCCCTCCAGGGGCCAGGAAATGACATTTCTCAGTAGTCAGACCAGCGCTGATCTAAATCATCAGCAGTGGTGATTCTGAGTCGGACTTTCAGAGGCAGGCCTGCGGCTTCGCGGAAAGAAACATGGCCTGGGGGACGGACACTGGGGCAGGCTGCTCCCCCTGCTGTGTGACCTTAGGCAAGTCACTGTCCCCCTCTGGGCCGTGGCTTCTTCATGCTTGAATTGGCCCAGCCCAGAAACAGTCGGGAACAGCCTCTCTCTGACATCTCTTTAAAAGCACGTGTCATACTTGTATTTTCATACGGACAGTTACTTCATGATCTCCGTGTTCCTCTCTGCGTTCATAGCCCCTGTCAGTGTGTGGCACAGAGTCCGTGCTCATTTTAATATTTGTTGAATGAATAAATGATGTGGTAGAAAGAGAAAGATTTGAAAAAAAAAACCAGACCTGATTTTGTTTTAGAAATGGCTACTTACGCCTGGCTGGCATGGCTCAGTGGTTGAACCTCATGTCAACCTATGAACCAGAAGGTCACGGTTCAATTCCGGGTCAGAGCACATGCCTAGGTCTCAGGCTCCATTCCCAGTGGGGGCGTGCAGGAGGCAGCCAATCAGTGATTCCCTCTCATCATTGATGTTTCTATCTCTCTTTCCCTCTCCCTTCCTCTCTGAAATCAATAAAAATATATATTTTTTAAAAATAGAATTGGCTACTTACTAGCTGAGTGACCCTGTGTTCGTCTGAGCTTCAGGATTATCATCTGTAAAAGGGATAATAATAGAAACAGCCTTGCCGCGTTGTTTGAGGATTGAATGTGAAACCATATGTACACACACACACACACACACACACCACCACCACCACCACCACCACCAAGGAGAACCCTGGCCCACCATCTAGCATAGAATGGGTATGGGATAAACAATAGCGGTTATTTGCTTCTCTAGACTAGCACAGGGGGATGGAGTATTCTGTGTTCTGATGATAGAAAACTAGTTGAAAAGGCAAATCTGAATATGCAGCCATAGACTCTGAGTGGGCTCACTGGTCCCAGAGCCACTGGGTTGCAAATAGTTCCGCAAAACCCCCTTGGCCTGCCAACGACCCCACCACCTTCTCGCCCCCCTTCCTTTAACCTTCACTGCTTTTTCTGTATATTTGCCTGTAGGTGATACCCAAACCCAGCTCCCTGGGTAGACACAGAACAGAACGAGGGGTGATGGGGTGAGGGATGGCCTGATGTGGGTGGGGAGACGAGGAGGCGGGCGTCCCTGTCCTAGCTCCGACCTGGTCCATGTGACCGTGGGCAACCCGTCTCTCTAAGCCTCACTCTCTCACCTGGGAAGTGCTCAGCCCATTGACACAGGACTCGATAGTGGTTAGGAACCTGGGTCTCAGGTTTGGCTCAGGCTTACTGTCTCAGCTCTGCAACTCACCAACGGGGAGAGGCAGGCCAGTCAAGTACCATTCCCAAAAAAACAGACAGTGGGATTCGAGTGGGCTTATTTGGAGGGATGAATGACAGTCTCCTCAGTGTGCCTCGCAGACTTGTGCATGGTAAGTTAAGACTGTTGACCGGTGGGCCAGCCCTTATTCTCACTTAGTGTCCATTTCTCCCTATTGATGCAGCCCACATCTCCTGAGCCAGACGGGCATCCGTCAGCCGCCCTGCTGGCTCAGCACTTGGCGAGCACAGACTCTTGCGCAGCAAAGACGTGATCCCATTGGGTGTGAGGGACACGGCTCGCGTGCCGTTATTTTCATGCCTGGCCAGGCCCTCCTAGTGTCTGGTGGGTGTCTTCTTAGAGGAGCATCCCCTCTCTCCTCTCTCGACCCTTCAAAAGGCACAGGAAGGAAACTTCGATTTCATGTTCCTCCTTCCCAGCCAGTGCCTCTTCCAGGGAGGCCTGCTGGCCCTCCCTGCTCTCTCCTGCAGGCTACGTGCCGCTTCCTTCCTTACTGCTCAGCCACTTCACGCTGGGAAGGTAGGGGGAAGCTCAGATAGCACAGGCTGCTGGCCCCGTCTTGGAGGGGAGAAGAGCCTACGCATATGGGGCCACCCAGGCACACAGGTGCAGTGCTGGGCCACGCTCTGAGTACTTTGTGAAGTCGGGAAGGCTGATCCCCACGTGGCACATGGGGAAACCGGGGTCCCAAGATATGAAACCAGTTGCCCCAGGACACACACAGCTGCGAGCCTAGCTGGGATTCGGACCTGGGCTACTCTGACGTCCCCGCTTCTTGCTCTGCTGTCGCACCGTTGCTGGGGACAGGCGGGCAGGGGTGTGGTTTGGGTGCTGTTATTCACTGTCCCATGAGAGAGAGACCTGGGCTTGCACTCAGTATTTATCCGGCCAGTGTCAAGGGCTGCCGCTGCTGCACATCCATGGGGACCCGAGAGAGGCAGAGTGAGACGGGCCTCAGACCTCTCTTTAGGCAGCAGCCCCGGGCCCTGCTGCAGGCGACTGTGGCTGAAGGGTAGTGGGAGTCCGGAGGCCCAGTGCCTGTCCTCAGGATCACCGCCGTGGGAGGAGTGAGCGAGGACATCGGATCATAGAGAGGAAAAGGTGGGGGTTATTTTAGTTCCTCTGGAATGTGACCAAGCGTGCGGTTTTCTAGCCTGTTCTTTGTGGCATAGAGGAAAGAACACGGGCTCTAGAGTCAGACTTATTCACACTGATATTAGAATTCCAGCTCCGGCACCTACTGGCTCAGTGGTCCTGGCCAAGTAACTTCTCCACAGTTTATTCTTTAAAATTGCATTCCTGTTCTGGTCATCACAAGGGTTTTAGAAAGACAAAGAGTGTAAAACCGATGGTGAGGTGTTCTGCCCTAGACACGCTCCCCAGCGGAGGGGTGAGCAGTGCCTCTCCAGGTGCCACCCCCTCTTCCCAGGCCCTGTCGCCCCAGGAAACTCCCACTTGTCCTTCAAGCCCCAGTCCCGGCATCTCCCTCTATGATGCTGCTCTGAGCAGAATACAGCTGTACTTCCCCCTGACCCTCCCTCCGTGATTACATCCTGTTACCTTCTGGGGACCCGTCCCCCAGCCGACCTTGAGTGAGCTGTGGGTGGCACTGCCAACAAGGGCCTCTGCTCATCTCCCAACCAGGCCAGTCCACTGTGGGCACTTCACCGTCAGACCCAGCATTTCCTGGGCTCTGGCCTGTGCCAGGCACCACTTACTTCACTTACATAGCAGTGATTTTCCCAGCAAATCGGCTGGAGGCGGAGACCACACCAATTATTTGAATAGGGAATTGGATCTTTAAAAATGATAACTAGATACAGTGTTCGCTTAGTAACTAAAAAAGCAAAAATAGGGTGTTGCAGGGAACAGTTACCACCTGCAGGAGGAATAGAGGTGGCAATTATTGGAATATTGTCACCTGGGGCTGGACCCCAGCTCTGGGGTGGAGTCAGCAGCCAACGCCAGAGGCAGCGACAGGGCAGAGACGGGAGGAGGGGGCGGCTGGTTCTGAGTGTTGGAAAAACTGCAAACATGGATTTCCCTGCTGCGGAAGGAAGGAAGCGCTGCTGCTGGTGTGAAAAGGGGGTGGCGTGTCGCTCACAGGAACAGGGAGCCCCAGGAAGGAGTGAGTTCTTCCTTCTCCTCCTGACTCGTCTCCCTCCCTTGGCCCCTGTTGGCAGCGCCTAACAGAGCAGCTGGCAAAGCAGTGACAGGGTTTGCAGGGTCCCAGCTTCATCGCCCCAAAGCAGGTTGGGGCGGAGAGGTGAAATCGTATGCACTGCCACACGCAGGAGCTGTTGCGATTCCCATTTCACAGGTGGGGAAACTGAGGCACAGCGAGATGGAGTAACTTGTCCAAGATTAAAGAGTCCCTAGAGCAGAGCCAGGATTTGAACCCAGCAATCTGGCCTCAACTGCTCTTCCATAAACATTGAATGAATGAGTGAATGGATGGATGAATGAATGAGTGAATGGATGAGTGAATGAGTGGATGAATAAATGAATGGGCAAGCCCAGAAATAATGCGTCCCCAGTGCCCCGCGGCGGCTCCTGCAAGCGTGAGGTCCGCCCAGCCTGACTGCCTCCTCGTGCCCTGCCAGGTCATCCACTGGAACTCCCCCAAGAAGCTCCGGGTGAAGAACAAGCACGTGGAGTTCTTCCGCAACCTCTACCTGACCTTCCTGGAGTACGACGGCAACCTCCTGAGGCGGGAGCTGTTCGGCTGCCCCAGCGAAGCCGACGTCAACAGTGAGAACGTAAGTGGCTCCGAGGTGGGCAGCGTGGGGCGGCCTCTCTGCTGGCCTGCGAGGACCTCCGGCGTGCCAGGCTGTGCGCCAGGCTCAGGGCACGCCCGAGATGAACGAGACGCCATCGCTGCCCTGGGGGTCCCCCGTCTGGTGGGGGCGACGGGCAGGCAGGCAGATCACTTCCATGCTCATTGCCATGGATGCAGAGGGGGTTCGCTTGGCCCAGACTAGGCACAGTCTGAAGGGAGCTGCCAAGCAGAGGAGTGAGAATAGGCTAAGACACTTTGGAAACAGTAGACCAGCAGTTCTCAACCTGTGGTTCGCGACCCCTTTGGCGGTCGAACGACCCTTTCACAGGGGTCGCCTAAGACCATCCTGCATATCAGATATTTACATTATGATTCATAACAGTAGCAACGTTACAGTTATGATGTAGCAACGAAAATAATTTTATGGTTGGTCACAGCATGAGGAACTGTATTTAAAGGTACAGAAGGGTGAGAACCACTGCAGTAGACAGAGGCTTTCTCCACAGCCAGGATTCAGTGTGTGGCACCAGAGATCTTCACCACTCACTGGCTCCTTTAGGGGTTAGCATGGGTGAAGGAAGTGTTAGGTAGGTGGTCACAGGCATAGCTAGCATCAATATTTTCTTATTTCTTCATCGTTTATAATTATTTTCATGTTCTGTCTCATATGGTGCTCATAGACACCCCTTTCGCCCTTCCCCCCAGTTAGAGCTGAAGAAATTTAGGCACAGAGAGGTTAAGCAGGTTGTTCATGGTCACACAGCAAGCAAGGAGCAAAGGTGAGACCCATTGGAAGTTCTGAGGAGCAGGATGTGGGGAAGCAGCTCCTGTAGAGGAAAAGCAGAGAATGTAGGGCCAAGCTGACCTGGTTTGGGCCTTTTTTTTTTAATTGTTTAAAGTATTACATATGCCTCCTTTTTCCCCGATTGACACCCCCCCGGCCACTCCCGCACCCAGGACAAGCCCCCACCGCCCCAGTGTCTGTGTCCATTGGTTATGCTAATGTGCATGCATACAAGTCCTTTGGTTGATCTGGCCCCTGTTGGCAGCACTTAACAGAGCAGCTGGCAAAGCAGTGACAGAGTTTGTAGAGTCCCTGCTTCGGCATCCTCTCCCCGCCCCCCGCCCTCCTCTGCCTTCTCTCTGAGGTTGGATGGTCTGTTCAGTGTTACCTTGTCTCTGGATCTATTTTTGTTCAATCAGTTTATGTTGATCATTATATCCCACAAATGAGTGAGATCACGTGATATTTATCTTTCTCTGATTGGCTTATTTCACTTAGCATAATGCTCTCCAGTTCCATCCATGCTGTTGCAAATGGTAAAAGTTCCTTCTTTTTTATAGCGATGTAGTATTACATTGTGTAGATGTACCACAGTTTTCTAATCCACTCATATGCTAATGGGCACTTAGGCTGTTTCCAGATCTTAGCTGTTGTAAATTGTGCTGCTATGAACATATGGGTGCATATATCCTTTCTGATTGGTGTTTCTGGTTTCTTGAGATATATTCCTAGAAGTGGGATTACTGGGTCAAATGGGAGTTCCATTTTTAACTTTTCGAGGAAACTCCATTCTGTTTTCCACAGGCTGCACCAGTCTGCATTCCCACCAGCAGTGCACGAGGGTTCCTTTTTCTCCGCATCCTCGCCAGCACTTGTCATTTGTTGATTTGTTGATGATAGCCATTCTGACAGGTGTGAGATGGCACCTCATTGTTTTTTTGATTTGCATCTCTCGGATAATTAGTGACTTTGAGCATATTTTCATTTGTCTCTCAGTCTTCTGAATGTCCTCTTTCAAAAAGTGTCTATTTAGGTCCTTTGCCCATTTTTTTATTGGATTGTTTATCTTCTTTTTGTTAAGTTGTATGAGTTCCCTGTAAATGTTGGAGATTAAGCCCTTATCTAAGATAGCATTGGCAAATATGTAGTGGTTTTCTTGTTGTTTTGTTGATGGTTTCTTTTGCCGTGCAGAAGCTTTTTATTTTGATGTAGTCCCATTTGATTATTTTCTCCTTAGTTTCCATTGCCCTAGGAGCTGTATCGGTAAAGATATTGCTACGACATATGTCTGATATTTTGCTGCCTATGGAGTCTTCTAAGATTTTTATGGTTTCCCGTCTTACATTCAAGTCCTTTAGCCATTTTGAGTTTATTTTTGTGTATGGCGTAAGTTGGTGATCTAGTTTCTTTTCTTTTCTTTTTTTTTTTTTGCATGTATCTGACCAATTTTCCCAACACCATTTATTGAAGAGACTGTCTTGACTCCATTGTATGCTCTTGCCTCCTTTGTCAAATATTAATTGAGCATAGTGGTTTGGATCGATTTCTGGGTTCTCTGTTCTGTTCCATTGGTCTATATGTCTGTTCTTGTGCCAGTACCAGGCAGTTTTGAGAACTGTGGCTTCGTAATAACAGCTTGATATCTGGTAATGTGATCCCTCCTACTTTGTTCTTCTTTCTCAGGATTGATGCAGCTATCCAGGGTCTTTTTTTATTCCAGATGAATTTTTGGAGAGTTCGTTCTAGGTCTGTGAAATATGCCGTTGGTATTTTAATGGGGATTGCATTGAATCTATAAATTGCTTTGGGTAATATGGACATTTTAAATGATGTTGATTCTACCAATCCATGAACACGGTATGTTCTTCCTGGGTTTGGCCTTTTGGTTCTTCCTCCAGTTCTCTACTCAAGTCAGTATTTGCCATCCTCGCCAACATTTGAGTGCCCATTCGGCACTGTATTCCAAACGCTAAATAAAAATGTTCTCCTGCCTCTTTTTTTTTTCCCTCCACGGAAGAGACTCAAATACAAAGCCTTGCAGCATAAAGCCATCGGTTAATCATGTCATCATGGGCTCCCCTGTCGGCCAGTGTCTTAGGAAGCGGGACTTTCTTTATAAATGACTCACTAGCTTTTCCTACCATCAGCCTCCCCTGGGGTCACGGGGTCGGAGGGGTTGGGGGAGAGTACCCCGTGGTCCTCAATAAGCACCTGTGAATGCCGCCATCTGCCAGGCACCCGGCAAGGCCCTGGGTTGAAATTAGAGGCTCGCCCAGTCCTGGTACATGTATCAAGTGCTAGAGACGCCTAGAGCATCGTCCCCCAGCACTCTGGCCCTTGACGCTGTGGGAGCCACACTCACCACCTTTGCGGTTCCTTCTGCATCCACCCCAGGCTCACTCCACCCGCCCGGGCCTCTGTGCTGGCTGTCCCACTGCCCGGACCCCCCTGCCCCTCGGTGTAGGAGCATCTCCGATGGGGCACCCTCCTCAGCCTCCAGGACCCCATGGTCACTCCGTGATGCGCCCTGTCTCCTTTACATCCGAGTATATGCACCGTCCACCAGGATTCGCTTCATGTGCTTGTTTCCTAGTTTTTTTCCCAAACCTAAGACCAGAATCGGGGGCCATGAGATGAGAGACTTTGCCTCTGTGGTGCCCTCCCCGAAGGGAAGCAGCACGTGGTCACCACTCAGTAAATACTTGTTGGATGAATCGAGTACATACGGGGAAGCATGACGCGCCAGGTAAAGGCAGAGCAGACGAAGAAGTGGAGAGTTCAGGGAGAACATGCCGGGCGTTGGTGTGAGGGCGTGGGCACGTGGGAGAGGGGCGAAGGACGGAGCTGACAGAAGGGCCTTGGCTGGGCTCAGCCGTGTAGACTCCACCGAACGGCTTTCATCTTGGTCAGATTACAGTTGAGAAAAATGACTCCGTGTGGAGAATGGAATGAAAAGGCCAGGACTGGAGGCGGGGAGACCACTTAGAGACAATTGCCGCATCCCAGGCAAAACGATGACGGTGGGGCTGAGACCGAGGCCGGCAGCGTGGGGACAGAGAGCACAGACGAGTTGCTTTGTGGGCACTGAGGACAGGGGAGCAGGCGCCTCTGGCACTCACAGCAGGTCCCTGCGCCCTGCTGCATCCAGGCTCCTCCGAGAGCGGCCTTCGGGGCAGGGCGGGGCAGGAGAGGGTCTGCGGCCTCGCACCCTGGAAGCGCATCTGTAGGGCGCCCACCTCCTGGTCCTTAGCAGCATGTCAAGTGTTCTGTGCAAACACAACCGGAGGGAAAGGGCACGATCTTGGATCCGGCCCAAAGCGGATGCTCCCAGCTCCGGGGAAAGAGGTCGTTAGCGCCCTGACAAGTGCGCAGATGGTGGTAGTCGCAGTGAATGAAGTCTGAACCTCCTGGGCCTACAGATCGCAGATGAGAAAGGGCTCCAGCGCATTATCTCAAGGCTCAGTCAGCCACTGGACATAGAGCCGTTCAGACAATCCCAACCTCCGGGCTAGGGATGCAGGGGAGCATCGCAGACCAAGCCCGGCTCTCCCAGTGCGGGTCCAAAGCCTTAAAATATATAGGTTTGAGCCACTTTTGGTGGGAATCTTGCTAAAGTACATGCCCTTCCTTTGGCCACCAGATTATACAGAACTCCATGTGCAGTGGCCTCGCCGGTGGCGCTGAGCAGGCTGAGGGGGCGGGAGTCGGCCTGAGGGGGAAAGATGCGGCTTTTCCTGGCAGGAAATGGCCTCGCACTGCGTGCTGCTGGTTCTGCACATTCCTTCCTGACAGCTGTCATTTTCACTCTGTCAGCCCCGGAGCAGCCCTTCTGCGCGCCCCTCTCTCCCCCGGCAGCCAAGAAAAGAGAAGCCGGGGGTATTGAAGTCAGAAAGGCCAACGGGAAAGAATTAGCCACTATTGCATTCAAAGTTAAGTGATCAAACAGCAAATATCCATCCAAAAAGTGCAAAAAAGAAGAAGAAAAAACCACAGAAGATTGGGCACCAGTGAGTGCCTGCATTTATATGGGATTGCAAGTCCATCGGCAGTGAACGCAGACTTCCAGCTCCCTCATCCCGTGTCCGCAGCAGACGTCACTAATGAATGGCCCCACGCGTTCTCTGTCCAAACCCCAGTGTCCTAGCCAAGCAGCACTCCAGGGACCCAGTGCCAGTCTCCAAACAGTAACACGGGGCATGCGGGAGCCTGTGGGCAGCCCTGCCCCCAGCGTGAGCCCCTCTGGTCCCCGTGCACTGGGACGCTGCTCTGTGCCCTGCCCAGACCTGCCTCCTGCACGCCCCCCACTGGGGATCAAACCCTCATGTGCCCTTGACCAGAATCAAACCCAGGACCCTTCAGTCCGCAGGCCAACGCTCTATCCACTGAGCCAAACCAGCTAAGGCTTCTCTGCATCTGCTGGCCTTTGACAGTGGAGATTTCCTGCAGAGCAAGAGAGAGGGAAACGCAACTCTAATCGCCACCTTCCAGGGAGGTGGGCGTGAGTCACACTTGACAGATGAGGAAACCAGCGCTCACTGGAGAGGAGCTACTTGCCCAGGGTCACGCAACGCCTCCGTGGTGGCGCCACGATTCGAAACCAGGCCCACCTAACTCTAAGCGGCAAGCCAGGGCCTTGCTTCGTAAGTGGGTGTCGCTCCACGTTTACAGCGAACAGAATCACTACAACTCATTCCCTCATTCTCCTCGTCGTGTTTACTTATATAACCACGCTGACTCCCACAAGTTGCTGTTGTCTCCATTTTATGGAGGAGGACATGGGCGCTCGGAGAATTGAAATCGTGGGACGGGTTGGTGGTGGTCCCGGGACTGGTATTAACCTTGACCCACAGCCGCGTGGCCTTTCTGTAAGTAAACAAAACACTCCCAGACCTAAAATTGCCATTCCCGCCCCTCCCCCAGCGCTCCCGGCCCCCAGAACTGCTTTATTGTTCTCCGTGGCCCTCGTCCCCTATCAGGGTGTCATATTCTTGACGAATTTGTTTTGTTGATCACATCTCCCCCCACGTGAATGAAAGCTCTGTGACTATGTGGATTTCTATCCGCTTCTATTCATCAGTATGTTTTCATGCCTCCAAAAGCCTGCCTGGCTCCTGGTGTGTGCTCAGCAGATCTTGTTCAACAAATGAACTATTACAAGTCCTTTTCTCGAAGCATCTGGGGTGCGAGAGGAAGTTCCCTACACCCACAATCAGAAAACCCGGCCCCGGGACTAGATCTGTGGCACTGGGCATCACTTTCACCTTCTACAAGCCTCAGTTTCTCTGCCTATAAAATGGTCACAAATAAACCCAGGCCAGGCGGTTGGAGGGTTGACGGGGTTAAGGCAGTGGTCGGCAAACTGCGGCTCGTGAGCCACATGCGGCTCTTTGGCCCCTTGAGTGTGTCTCTTCCACAAAATACCACGTGCGGGCATGCATGTACAGTGCTATTGAAACTTCGTGGCCCATGCGCAGAAGTCGGTATTTTGTGGAAGAGCCACATTCAAGAGGCCAAAGAGCTGCATGTGGCTCCCAAGCTGCAGTTTGCCGACCACTGGTAAGGTATGCAAAGTGCTACCAGCCATAGGCGGTAGGTTGGCCAGGAAGCTTGTCCCAGACCTGCCCTTCCACCTGCTCTGAGGTCCCTGCTCATCTCTGAGAGGAGGGCTCTGACTCACCTCCCTCAGCCGCCAGGGTGCCGGGCTACCTGCGGGGCCATTCCCCAACACCAAGCCCACTAAGGAAAAAAGACAACGGCCTCACCATGGCTCAATTAGGAGTTAAAAATAAGACACATACAAACAGATTCCATAAACATTTCCCGACACCACCGCGCGAGGCCGTGCCAGGAAACAGATGGCTCTGTGGAAACAGCTGTATCCCAGAGAAACCCCAGGGAAAAGCCAGAATGCATTATCGCGCTCACGGGTGAGCCGCACGGCGCCAGCTCTTTCATCACGCCATGGGCATCAGAGCCCGGTGGACAGCGCCCAGAGCCCTATGACAGCTGCTGCCCAGGCCGGCCTCCAGTGACCTTCCGGGCTTGTTCATTCCAGAGCCTGAAGGACCCCAGCGCTTGCCGGGTGGCTATAGGCTGGGGTGCAGGAGGAGCCGTGGGGGCAAGCTTCTCAGTGGATATGCCTGCGCCCCTGCACGCCATCGTGGCCTGTCTGCTTTGTTCTGTCCAGCTCCAGCTTGCACACCTCTCTCTTCCACACCCCAAGGCTCCAGTTGTAATAGTCCTCGGGTGCAGGGCTCCCTCCTGGGCCTTTCCGGCAGCCTCCTGCCCTCCCTCCCTTTGGCCGGGTCTCCCTTCTCTTACCAGCTCCTTATGCAGAATGCAGGGGGCAGCTCTGGAGCAAAACCCGCATAAAATCTTAGGAACAGTAACTGTGGGATTTCAGGCCATTTACTTAAACTCTCTGTGCTTTGGTTTTCCCATCTGTAAAATGGGAATCATAGTCTACCCAGTAGGCTTCATGAGGACCCAAGAAGCTAAGTCAGGAGCTAGATCAGTGGCACATAACACAGGCCCCTCCCCCACCCCCGCTCCCAAATTGAGTTTTGTTTGTGTTATAAACGCCCAGTATTATAATTACCAACTTGCTTATTTGTTCCCCCTCCCAGACATTATGAACAACTTAAGTACAGAAACTGGGGTTCCTTCCGCATTCTTAGCACAGGGCTTGGCATGTAAGCGCCTATGAATTGTGTGTGAGGTTCACATTAATACTGATACTTGGGACCGATGGAGACCAGGCCTTGTCCTTTATTTCCTCAGAGCCTAGGTCAGAGCTGGGCGGAATCTCTCTGAGCCTTGGCTGAACAGACCTGAACCCGTGCCTCTCCTCTGCACAAAAGCATAAATCTGGCCCCTGGTGAAAAATGTTTGGGTTCCTGGAACTTGGTTGATTAATGCACACAGCAGGCAGTCAGCGAGCCTGTAATCTTTCTCTACCTGCATGGCTCCATAAAACGTACCCGCTTCGTGGAAATCACAGGTCAGAGCCTGAAGCAGGCTTCAGAGGAAGAGAGTCAGAGCCCCAGCCGCTCTGAGCAAACCCCTGGTGCTCCGGTTTCCTTCTCCGCCAACTGAGGACACGAGGGCAGCCCTGCCTGCCTCCTGCAGATCCAGGGAAGAGCAGATGACGTCACAGGTGTCCAGGCCACTGAAAAGGGAAAGTCGGTGGAACTTATAAAACAGCATTATTGAGGGTTGTTTTGCCCACCAGATGTTTCCAGCCATTGTTCTCAGGCATCAGGAGAGGCGTCAACAAGAAATGGGTGGCTTCAGGGGGCTCCTTACTTGGTCCGTTGTGTTCTGCCCCCAACGCTTACTGTCTAGAAGAGTTCAGCTGGGAGTTTTAGTTAAGGTAACATGAACAATTCTAAAATGGGCTCAGCATGCGAGAGATCTTTGACTCACAGAAAGTCTGCATGGATGTTCCTGATTGGCAGATGGTTTTTCTCCAGCATCCCAGACTCCTTCCATCTTGTAGCTCTGACTTCCATGGAGCCTTGGACGTTCTTGCTCTGGCTGACAGTGAGGGCTGTGCATGAGACAGCCCTGAATGTGGTGCCTGTGGCAACCAGAACCTGCCCACATACTACTGACCAGAGCTTGGCCCAAAACTGCAGGAAGGTCAGAAACACAGCCTGGCCGTGCCCCCCTGAAGAGAGGAGAATGTGAATATTGATGAGCATGGCAGGTCCCTGCTTCTGCAGGGGATACATGCATTCATTCCTCTCCAGTCATAGAACCATCTAGCTGGCGTTAAAACTAGAAAAGCCCCAGAGATTACGAAGGCGCTATAGTGAATTGTAACGTTCAAGAACTCGGATACCTGGAGGAAATATCTCAGCCACTCCGTTCACCCATCATTTGACCTTGAACAAGTGGCTAAACCTTTCAGGTGATGAATGTCTTCATATATAAGGCAGGACTGACCGTGGTCCCTCATGCATAGAGGCTGTGTGAGTATTAAATGAGAATGTGCCTGCAAAGTTGTCAGCACCGTCCCTGACGTAGTGAGCGCATGACCTCTGAGAGTTCTTTCATGAAGCCCAAACTCCTCGTCTCGTTAGGAAGTGGGAAAACGACTCGCTCAAGGTGCATAGCCAATGAGTGTCAGAGGGATGGGTCTCAGTTCCCAGTTATCCCCATAATCTCTCTCTGTGGTTTTTCCGACTTGGAACAAAGTCCTTTTGGCCTGAGCCCAGGACACACTTCCAACTCCTCGTGAGCCCTGGCAGCTCAGAGGTCAGTCTAGGCCACTGTCCTTCAGGATGGGAAGGAATAAAGGCAAACTGCTTAAAGGGCATTTTCCCTGGAGCCAAATCTCCTTTTTGCCTCAGCTGACTGCTCAAAGAAGCAATTTAGCAAATGCATTTTATCTCAGGAGAATCTGTCTTTTGTTTCTGTGACTGGCTTGTCAGGAGCCCCGGCCTCCCGCTCCCTCCTGGAGCGGCTGAGTGGAGTGTGGAGTGTGGAAGCATTCAGGTCCTGCTAATGAAAGCCCGCCCCCCGGCTCAGCATCCCCCTGGAGAAATGACTAGACGAACCCTGGCTGAAAAGGAGCCCGTTTTTAAGCGTCTTCGTCTTCCCCTTGGATAACATCAGCCATGCAGTCGGCAATAAGCAGCCCTAGATTAGAATTTGAAAAGGTACATAATGGAATCACGATAGCGTTGCTCAGGCCTGTGCAGCACTCTACAGTTTGCAAAGCACTTCTACATGCGTCTGCTCATTTGAGAAAATTGCAGGGAATTAGTTAAATCCTGAAAAGTAGGAAGAGGCCAATAAAGTTCACCTGCGAATCCACCCCTCAAAGGAAAGCTTTGCTAACACGGTGATGGATTCCATTCCCTTTGGTCTGTTTGTGTGTGTGTGTGTGTGTGTGTGTGTGTGTGTGTGTGTGTGTGTGTGTGTGTGTATGGCGGTTGTCTGTCTCTTTGCTGCATGGGGACATCCCCGAGTGTGCATTGCCATGACCTGCTTTGTTCCCCGAGCACTGAATCTTCCACCGGCTCATTCGGCCCTCGCGTCCATCCCCCAGAGCTAAGTCATCGTGTTGTGAAAAGGCCCACAGTTTTCGAAGACCGGATTCTGGAGGCAGACGGCCTCTCTCTAGCTGTGTCACTGGCCGATGACCGAAACCTTCTGAGCCCGATTGCTCCTGCTGTAACACAGAGACGTGTGCTGACGGGGCCCATTAATAAAGCCAGGCACCTGGAAACACTTGGCACTGCACCTGGCGCACAGTAGGTGCTTAGTCCATATTAGCTAATTAGAGCTGCCATTCGCCACGTTGGTAATATGTACAGTAGAGCTCAGGGGAGGTGTCTGGGGGTCCAGAGTCCTGGAGAGTATGACATTGTAGGTATGACTACACCCCTGCTGGGCTTCCCACAGACCCAGTATGGTTGGTAGACAAGAGTATCAACTAGACCAGTGATGGCGAACCTATGACACTCATTTTTTTTGGTTGATTTTTCTTTGTTAAATGGCATTTAAATATATAAAATAAATATCAAAAATATAAGTCTTTGTTTTACTATGGTTGCAAATATGAAAAAATTTCCCTATGTGATACGGCACCAGAGTTAAGTTAGGGTTTTTCAAAATGTTGACACGCCGAGCTCAAAAGGTTCGCCATCACTGACCTAGACCCTACCCCTTAAGCATGGGGGTGGCCACAAGGGCCCTGGGGCTATAGATGCCACCGAACCGCGTTATTGATCCTGTGAAGTTCATAGATACGGGCTTCTTAGCCCCTGGGATTATGGATAGACCTCCGCCACCCAGGGCAGGCCGTACTTCAGGTTCCGGGAGCACTTTCGTTGGCCACTGTTTCCTTTATTAACATGAGGCGGCCGAGTGTGTCCAATACAGGCTGATTGAGCACACAAGGCACCTAGAGGTCCTAGGCTCAGGGATTCAGAGGTGAGTGGGGCAGCTGCTGCCTTGAGGAGTCCACTGTCTGGGTGCTTTTCAGAAAAGAACTCTTGGAGCCATGTTCCTAGGCATGGCGTGCCCGCTGACTCGGGGGTGTGCCCATGCGTGCACAGAGGGGAGGAGAACGCCCATACACACATGCATTCCTCGTGTCCTGGCCCCTCGTGTTTCTTTCTCATGTGGTGAGTCTTCTTTTGATCTTCATCAGGAAAGTTGTCAGCAAGGATGTGGGTCTAATCCTGCAGCTCAGAACGGGTCCCTCGGCTCATGGGGTCATAGCTGGAGCAGGAATTCCCGTGTCCTGGTTGCATGCCTTTGGTAGAGCTGCAGCCTTCAGGTAGGCCAGGGCATGGGATGGAACTCGAAGAGCTAAAGAGCATCCCGATTGCATCCTCCGCGCCATTAGGAAGTCCGATAGCTGAGACTGTCATAGGTCCCTGGACCTCAGTGAGCCCCAGACTTTGGAGGACCTATGGGCGCCCTGGCATTGGACACGGCCTTCTGGAGAATGCTACACGCACTGACTGGGCTGAGGCCCGAGAGGCCACCGTCCCCTGCTACGCGGGACGGCTCACATAACGAAAGGCACCTCACTAAGTGCCGGTGCCCCCCCTGGCAGTTGTCTGTTGCTCCGACCTGTAAAACCTCGGTGGTGTATGGGAGGTGTTTACTGAGGCAGCTCTGCTGATCCGGGCTGGGCTCGCTCCCTCGTCTGGGGCTGTTGGGGAGACTGTGGCTCACCCTCGGGCTGATGGCCCAGCACCTCCTCACGGCAGGAGTGGAGGTGCATAACCGTGGACTCCCCTTGAGGGCCCCCCTCAGGACTGGGCAGCATGGCTTCCCCGCCATTCGATCATCCGCCAAAGCAAGTCACAAGTGCAGCCCAGGTCCAGGTGTGAGGGAAGTGGTGATGCTGGGAGTCACGTGACAGTGGGGAGGGTGTGAAGAGGAGAACTGCGCAGTGAGCGGAATCCTCCGCATAGTGTCATCCATCAAGCGATGGTCTCAACCGGCGCTAGGTTTTACAGGAGCGAGTTAGCATATTTTCTTGTTGACAGCTACACTATGTATTGGTTTGGAGATTTTATGTTTCTTCTTGGAAAAGTGCTCCGTTACTTTCAGCCGGGTTAGTCCCTCTAGCCAGGCACATCTTAGTCCGTGTTCAACTACATGTCCTCATGTGATGGACAAGGCTGGTGCAACAGAAATAATGTTGGAACCAGCTGTGTGACTTTCACCAAAATCGTTCACGTTTAAACATCAGTTTTCAAATACAATGTGCATGTGACAAATCTGTGCATTCTACATGCACGGTGTGTCGTATCCTCACCAACGTGTACACGCGTGTAATCTTGACACATACGTTTCCCTCAGCTGATGAGCCTCTCTCCCACCTGTCCCCAGTCCGCTCACTCCGCGCCCACACCCACTGGTCCCACGCTGGTCACTGCCAGCACTCTTTCACTTCCCCCTGCACTTCTTCACCTACATGACGGGCACAGTGACGCCTGCCTGGGAGGGTCGAGGTGGGGTTTGCAGGCAACCGGGGGTATATCAGCATCTGAGCCAGCAGGTCGGGGCGTCCGTGGATCTGCGTCTGCTATGTCTGAGGCTGAGCCCTCAGTCCCTGTTGGCGGGTCAGCTTCCTCTCTTGCTAGTTGGGAAGGAAGGAGCCGAGTGGAGCTGGGCGGAGAAGGCCTACAGGCAGGTTCATGAGCGAGAGGTTCTGAGGGGGAAAGAGAGGCTGGCGCTGAGGCTCGGACTCAACCTGGATGACTTTGAGGGAAAGGCTTTGGTGTGGTTTTGCTCTTCTGGTGCAAAGACTGGAGTCTGTGGCTCTGGGAGAGAAAGGCATCAGCTCACACGAAGGCACTGCTCGCTCGGTTCCTCACTCTTTTCTGTGACAATTTCCCCCCTCATGTTTGAAAATGTTGCGCTAGGTCATCCAGGCAGAGTGTTTGCTTATAGGGCGTTTGTGGATGGTTATCCATTCATCCCTGATCACCACTGTCCTGCTGAGCTCAGAGCGGTCTCCCTTCTCAGAGGCTGAGCTGCCCTTCGTGGTCCCCGTTTTGAAATCGGAGTGACTTGCACGGGGGGATGGAAACAGCGATCTTGTCCTGTGTTCGACCGTCAGCGATGTTCAATGTGACAGACTCGGGGGGAGGGCAGGGCCGAGGGGCGGGCTCCCGGCCCCCTGGGGTTTTCCTTCTCGTTGCCACGCCTCTCCCCTGCCTCGCAGCTCCAGAAGCAGCTCTCGGAGCTGGATGAGGACGACCTGTGTTACGAGTTCCGGCGAGAGCGCTTCACCGTCCACCGGACCCACCTGTACTTCCTGCACTACGAGTATGAGCCCGCCGCGGACAACACGGACGTCACCCTGGTCGCGCAGCTCTCCATGGACAGGTAGGGCAGACCGGCCCCCTCCGCACAGCCCTCACCCGGTCACCTGGAGAAGGGAGGGAGGGCCTGGGAGCTGAGGCTATTGGGGCCTGGTATGGTAGGGCTTGCGTCCCACCCCCTCTCGGCACAGAAAACCAAGGGCTCTTGTCTTTCCGTGACGGTGGTGGCTTTGAGGATGGAGGGAAGGGAAATGCGTAGACTGGACCCACAGTCACCGCTGGAAAGCAGTTGATGTTTCGTCTCCTTCCGCATGGATCGACCCACTGAGCCTTTCGCAGGCAGGACCGACGTGGCTTCTGCTCTTAGTGGCCCACAGTCTGATGCCCTGGTTCTCAGCCTTGGCTGGGGACAGTCTGCATCATCCGGGGAGCTTTTAAGACAAATTCATGCCCAAGCTCCATTGCAGGCCAGTGAAGTAGGACTGTGGGGTGGAGACCTGGCCTTGTTCTAAGTTTGTGATGTGCAGCCAGAGTCGAGAACAGGGGGCTAGTATATAAGCAACAATGAACAGCTACGTGAAGCTGTGGTGAGTGCTTTGAAGGACCCGGGAGAGAGAATAACAGTGTCAGGTGAGGGCCTTCTGCAGGTGGTATGGTCAGGGGGAGCCTTTCTAAGGGAGGACATTTCTGCAGAGACCTGGAGGATGAGAAAAGAAGGCAGGCGTAGGAGTTGCTGAGAAAGCGGATGGAATAGCAGGTGCGAAAGCCCTGTGGTGGGAAGGGCCTTGCACGTTCCACAGCCTGATAGAGAATGAGTGCAGCTGCCGTAGAGCAGGCCCCTGGGAGGGAAGGGCCTGAGATGGAGGCGATAGAACTTGGAAACTCATAAAACACTGGGACTTTATTCTAAATGTGTTGAGAAGTTATTTAAGATTTATGCACAAAGTTGTTAGATCTAACTTGAGTTTTTTTTGAGACCATCTCTCTGGCTGCCAGGAGGTGAGTGGTTTCAAGGCCCCGAGGCCACTCCCTCAGGGCCCCACTTTTCTATTCCTGGCTGTCCTGGGGGCCCCCTCCCAGCACTGCTCACCAGCTTCCTTGTTGATTTACTCATGGCCCATAGTGGCTGCCCTTGCCCCACCTTCCTGCATGTCATCCCTCCTCAGCTCCCACAATCAGGAAAGCAGTTTGGCTCATTCTGTCCCCACGCTGCCGGGAGCCAGTCCATGCTTGCTGTTTCAAGGGACCTGGCATATATGGCATACTGTTCTTAAAATGTTTGCTCACCTTCTTGGCGCTATGTGTTTTAACCAAGGTCTCCTCTCTGAGAAAGGTTGTTTCCCCAAGTAGGGATTTTCCCCTGAAGTTAGGGAGGGAATAAAACCCCTCAACTAAGTGCCAGGCGGGTAATTAATCACTTTAACTACAAACAATCATGCTTAAGCTACATAATCTTTACTCCCTGGAATGGAGATAAGAAACACCCTAACCTTTGTAATAGAGATTGATAGGATTGAATGAACTGGTATAAATACAGATGTAACAAGACAGCAAGACACAGGGCTTGGAAGACAGGACCAAGAGAGACAGAGCCTAGGCACAGAACCTACACAGAACGTTCTCTAGAGACAGAAGAACTTCGCTGGAGAGAGCATGCCGGAGGATCCTGGACAGGGACTGGCCTCGGAGCCTGGAGGCGGAGCCTGGCGAGAGAGCATGGCAGGGGATCCTGGACTGAACCTGACTGCGGAGATTGGCAGGAGAGCCTGACTAGAACCTGGTGACTGAACCTGACTGGAGAACCTGGACAGAACCTCTCTGGAGATCCTAAGCAGAACCTCTCTGGAGATCCAGATCAGAACTTGGCTGGAGATCCTGGCTGGAGATCCTGGCTAGGCTGCTGATCAACTGAACGCTGTCTCCGTGTCATTCCTTCTTTGCTGACTCCGTCCACGCCTTTGGGGACCCCTGGACCTGCTGGGGTTGGACCCCAGCATCTGGCACCCGAACAGGGACCCCTAGGTAAGCGCCCCGCACTCGGGACGGATAGGACTCCACCGTAGGAAGAGGGTGGATAGTCTTCGCCGACTCAGTCCACACCTTTGGGAAGCCCTGGAACAGGATTCCCCTAGGTAAGCCCCACCCCCCATTGAGAACCCCACACTCGGGATGGATAGGACTCCACCAGGGTACTGCAGACCCCTCTATAGAAGATAAGTAGGGTAAGAAGGTGGATAGTACAGAACTTAGATTGAGAAGATGTGCCATACTGAGTCCAAAGAAAGAAGACTCTGTATTCATCCTTAGATTGAGAAGATGTGCCATACTGAGTCCAAAGAAAGAAGACTCTGTATTGATCTTTAGATTAAGAAGATGTGCCATACTGAGTCTAAAGGAAAAAGACTCTGTATTGATCTTTAGATTAAGAAGATGTGCCATACTGAGTCTAAAGAAAAAAGACTCTGTATTGATCTTTTAACATATATGCTTGCTAGCAGAGGAATTAAGGTTACTCCCAGTCAGACAGAACGTTTTGTACAAGAAGTATGTCCATGCTTTTCTGAGGAAGGAAAGGTAAATGTAACGGCATGGGAGAAGGTAGGCCCAAGGAGCCTTATCCTTAACCCCACTGCAGCCTTTCTACCCTGGGAAAGTGCAGGATTGCCAAGCTTTCCCTGGGATGATAGATCAGGACTCAGGTAATAGCGGAAAGCGCCAATCCTACTCTTAAAATGGATATAAGAGAGCATTTGAGGTTTTTCTTTTTAATGCTTGCTTTTAAAAAATAAAAAAGGGGGAATTTGCCGGGAGCCGGTCCATGCTTGCTGTTTCAAGGGACCTGGCATATATGGCATATGGTTCTTAATATGTTTGCTCACCTTCTTGGCACTATGTGTTTTAACCAAGGTCACCTCTCCGAGAAAGGTTGAATCCCCAGGTAGGAATTTTCCCCTGAAGTTAGGGAGGGAATAAAACCCCTCAACTAAGTGCCAGGTGGGTAATTAATCACTTTAACTATGAATAATCATGCTTAAGCTACATAATCTGTACTCCCTGGAATGGAGATAAGAAACGCCCTAACCTTTGTAATAGAGATTGATAGGATTGAATGAACTGGTATAAATACAGATGTAACAAGACAGCAAGACACAGAACTTAGAAGTCAGAACTCAGAAGACAGAACCTACAGACAGAAGAACTTCGCTGGAGAGAACATGGCAAAAGATCCTGGACTGAACCTGACTACAGAAATATGGCAAGAGAACCTGACTAGAACCTGGTGACCGAACCTGGCTGGAGATCTCAGACAGAACCTGGCTGGAGAACCTAGCGAGGGAACATGGACACAGAACCTGGCTGGAGATCCTAACCAGAACTTTGCTGGAGATCCAGACCAGAACTTGGCTGGAGATCCTGGCTAGAGGTCCTGGCTAGGCTGCTGATCAACTGAACACTGTCTCCCTGTCCTTCCTTCTTCGCTGACTCCGTCCACACCTTTGGGGACCCCTGGACCTGCTGGGGTTGGACCCCGGCACCACGCCACCTCAGCGATGCCTGTCTGGCCTCTGGGTGCAATTCCATGGGCCCTTCTCAGGAGTCAATGAGTTCATTCCTGTAAAGTGCTGAGAACAGGGCCTGGCACGCTTACCTGTTCGATAAATGTCAGCTGTTATTAGTCACGAGTGATGGAAGAACGCGCAAAGGGAAGAGCCAGCGCTCGGGCAGGAAAGGTACCCAAAGTCGTCTGAGGGTTCTGGGGAGTGGGCGGGCCTTGCATCTGTGCATCTGAGAGTGAGTCGTGCAGAATGAGGGGGAAAGATCCAGGAGGAAGCCGATTCCTTGCTTTCTGATTCCTACTGCGTGTTAGCAATGACTACTCGAAGCACTAAACAGCTTCTTTGGCTCGTGGATCTGTGGCTCGTGGTTTCCTGGAGCTTCACCGGCCTCCAGGACCCCATGCACAAGCACAGAGGACTTGCGACCTTAACAGGCAACAGGCAAAGACAACATGAGACAAAGGGGAACGTGAAAAGCACAGAGACTCTAGCACCAGATCAACCAGCCTTTACCACTGTGTGATCTCAAACACTGACCCAGAGGCCTTCCCTTCAGACCCCACGCATCCCCCCACCCCCACGTGGAGGACCCACAATTCCCCTAATGCGTTGTGACAAGTACTGCCATCCTGAGACACCTCAGAGACCCCGGGAACCCCACACCCCAAGGAGAGACACTTAGCAGGACATAAGCAAAAGTTACCACGCGGTGCCACAGCCGATGAGGATGTACAATTCCCCTTTCCCTCCATGCTGCACAGCGGTTATGATGCAGCCGCTGGCTGGTGCCCATTGGATCGATTTTTAATTTAGGAAGCATTTCAGATGTGTCTATAAACCTTCGAGTCAGAAGTAGGCCCTGCGTGAGTGCCACAGGGAGCTGGGGGCTGCAGGCTCCAGCGCCCGCTCCCTCCAGCAGTCCCTTCAGGAAGAGTGAAGGCCCTATGGTGCTGGCAGGTCTGCTCCGGGACCTCCCTCCCATCCTGGAGGCCCACAGGACTGCTGAGGACAGAGAGATCCCATTCTGATCATAGCATCCTGGCCACCAGGAGGCACCTTCTCTTTCCTGTCCCTTTGACAACGTTGATGAAGAACTGATGTTCTCTCTCCTCCTCTGATTTCGGTCTCTGGAGAGAGGCCTCTGGAGGAGAGAGAACATCAGCTGAGCTAACAGAGCTGTGTGGCTCCGAAGGGCCAGGCGACACAGCATCACGCGGGAGCTTGTTGGACATAGATTCTGGGGGCCCGGGAATGTGCTGTAAGAAGCCTCCTCCCACGTGATCCTAAGCAGCTGACAGATGAAAAGCACCAGTTGGAGAGCACGAGGTAATTCTTCAGTACCAGCCAGAGTGAGCTGCTCCTGGGTGGGGCTTCCTCGCGTGGAAAACCCAGACACAGAGTCAAAAACCGAGCCAGTGGGCGAATCCACTGCAGAAGCTGGTGGGCCCCTTCATGCCCAGGCGTGCCTCCCACCTCCACCTCCTTCCAGTAGCTCTTCTGTCCTCAGATTAGAAGTGACCCTTGCCCTTGACTCCCCAAATTTCAAAGGGTGTGCAGAGTCCTCCCTTTTGCAGAAGATGACACAGGGGTGCAGGTGGGGTCATGCAAACCCCCAGATTGGCAGAGTGCAGCAGGGGCCAAATGCACCCGTCGGAGATCAGGCTTCGTGGAGAATGTCATGCCTCCCATACCCGGCTCCGGCCAATTCGATTAGCAAGTGTCACCACGTATGAGAAACGGAGGGCATCTTACCCTGTGAATATCTTAATCCTCCAAAGCGCAAGCGGAAGCAAATCCTGCAGAAAGAGAGGACGCTCAGAAAACCGTGGGCACAGGATAGGGGTGCCTATTTCTTTTGTTTAGAAGCATAGAAATGCAAATGCATGGAATCTATTTCCTGGTAATTGTCCAACTGAAGTGGGCATTCTGACCGGGAGACCGCTGATTAGGTGCCTCTTGCTGGGTAGGGAAAAAAGTAGAATAGGTTTTGCTTTTTCCTAACCATGGATTTTGTGTAGCAGGCACTTCTACTGCCTTGAAGAAAAAAAAAGACACAAAAAACTATCTTTATAGATTTCTCTTCGTTTTCACAGAGCTTTCTCTCTGGGCTCTGTTCTTCCCCAATTCTCCTTGGCTGGTGCCTCTCGGGGAGCCTTGCAAATGGCTGTGGCCCTGGCACAATAAGGGCTCTGAAAAGTAAAGAAGGAAGGCATCCCCCCAGGCGCATTTTTTTAAAAAATATAGTTTTACTAGAGGCCCAGTGCACGAAATTTGCACACTGGGGGAGCAGGGGATCCCTCAGCTTGGCCTGCACCCTTTCACAGTCTGGGACCCTCTGGGGATGTCCGCCTGCTGGCTTAGGGAAGCAGGCCTAAGACGGCAGTCAGACATCCCTCTCGCAGTACGGGACCCCTCGCTCCGTACTGCTCGCTCCTGCTTACCTCTCAGCTCGCTGCTTCTTAGCACTGCTGCGGAGGTGGGAAAGGCTCCCACCACTACTGCTGTGCTTGCCAGCCATGAACCCGGCTTCTGGCTGAGCAGTGCTTCCCCTGTAGAAGTTCACTGACCACCAGGGGACAGCTCCTGAGTTGAACGTCTGCCCCCTGGTGATCAGTGCACATCATAGCGACTGGTCATTCTGCAGTTCGGTCGATTTGTATATTAGGCTTTTATTATATAGGATTGATTTCAGAGCAGAAGGGAAAGGGAGATAGAAACATCAGTGATGAGAGAGAATCATGGATCGGCTGCCTCCAGCACGCCCCCTACTAGGGATCAAGTCCACAACCTGGGCATGTGCCCTTGACCAGAATCAAACCCAGGACCCTTCAGTCCACAGGCTGATGCTCTATCCACTGAACCAGGCACACTTTTGTCCCCCACATTCACGTGGTTTTCCATTCACTTTACCAAACACCCAGTATTATTTTCTTCTCACCGTCCCCAAGGCCCTGTCCCTGTACCTGTCTACACATGTCTGCTCCAAGCCCAAGAATCAAAGTTGACTTTGTTATTGGTGGAGTGGGGTTCTTGGGGTGCCGCTGGAATAAGAATTTCAGGAGGCCCCCACGGGAGGATGAGATATTGTAGAAAGCTTTATTTCTGTGGAATTGCACCCCTGAGTTCCCCCTCGTCCTGCCGTGGAAGGAGTGTAGCTGTGGTTTCAGCGGGGCTAAGGTCAGAGTCAGTGTCCAGAACGTCTGCTCCATGTTGGAGCAGTGTCCAGTCCAGCATCAGCCTGACTGTTTGTGTCCCTGCTGTAGCCCATTCGTCCATTGCATGTGGTGTCCCCATGGCCACATGGTTATGGAGGGAACACGACAAGTGCAAGGAAACCAGAGCAAAGCCAAAGGAACCAGAGAGCCAAGAGCGAGAAAGTTCCTTTGTGTAGGGGATTATGTGTTCCCGAGCTTTCCCAGACTTGCATCAGCCCCACCCCTTCCAGCCAGTGATTTCTGTTCTCAGGTTTGACTGACAGGCACCTTTTCTATGTCACCCCAGCTTCACTGTGATCTGTGGGGAATGGGCCGGTGTTCCCCGGGGAGTGTGAAATTGCATCTTCCTGGTGAAGCTGCCCAGATGGCCGTGCTGTAATGTCTGGCCTCCCTCTGCTCCTTTTCTGTTGTCGATAACTAGCTAGTTACAGTGTATCAGCTGGACCTCTGGAGCCTCCGTTCCTTCAGAAGAATGGGGAGAAGGTGCACAGGGCTGTTGGAGAATGCTGGAGCGTGTCTGGGGCATGGCAATGAGTCAGATAATTGCAGTTATTATGACTCTTGCGTTTACTGCTTGTTTTAACGCTCCTTGTAACTCACGGCCTAGGTTTGGCTCCATCTTCTGTGGCTGGTCACTGCCTCAGGAGCTCAGCAGCGCTCTTTATCTTTCCTGAGAGGAGGAGAGGGATAGCAGTTTTGAGCTGGAAGGGAATCCTTAAATCATTTAACATCATCTTCACCACCCTGTTGAAAATAAAGGTGTATTTTGGGACGTGACTTTCTCAGTGTCACTCACTCTATTAAAAGCAGACAGAGACCAGAGCCAGCCAGGCAAGTGGTTTTATGCCCATCTGGTCAGTAAAGGAGCTGAGGTTTGGTGATTTGCCCCCCGTAGCACCGTGATTTGGGCTCAGGCTGGTTGACCAAGTGCCCGTGGGGGAGGCAGAGCCCCCCTGGAGGGCGGGTGGAGGATGCGCAGATGGGGCCGGGTCCCCGTGGCTCACCTTCCTGTCTCTCACAGGCTCCAGATGCTGGAGGCCATCTGCAAGCACTGGGAGGGGCCCATCAGCCTGGCCCTCTACCTGTCGGACGCCGAGGCCCAGCAGTTCCTCCGCTACGCGCAGGGCTCCGAGGTGCTCATGAGCCGCCACAACGTGGCCTACCACATCGTGTACAAGGAGGGCCAGTTCTACCCCGTGAACCTGCTGCGCAACGTGGCCATGAAGCACGTGGGCACGCCCTACATGTTCCTGTCCGACATCGACTTCCTGCCCATGTACGGGCTCTATGAGTACCTCAGGTGAGGGCCCGCGGGCACAGGCGCGTCTGCCAGGACCACACCCACCCCTGGGCTGCCCCCAGGTCTCCTTTTTCCTGGTGAACAGATTGGAAGGAAGCCCAGTTTGCCTCCTGGGATGTTAGGGGCAGAGCGTGGTCTCGAAAGCATCTCTTTTGCCCCCAGTTTGACGTTCTTTTTTTAGCTCCTGTGAAAACCCCATTCCTCGCCCGGTTTGGGGGTCAGACTTCCTTCATCCAGTCATTCTAGAAAGGTCACGGCCTCGTCTGTGGAACAAATCAAAGTGATGCTGGTGGCTAACCCCCGTGGGGTCCTTGCTGAGAGGCAGGCACTGTTCTGAGTGAGTGACACGCAGGGTTTCGTCCCCTCCCCCTTCGGTGCCTGCCATGGGTTCTAACTATTATCTTCATCTTCCCAATGGGAGACTGCGGGGGTGAGATGCAGGCTGTTCATACGGGGTTCCACACCAGGCAATGCAGGGGCCGGGGCTCAGTGCGGGGTGGGGGGTTGGGGTGGGGAGACATCTGACTCCGGGCACTGAGCTCACTCACCTCCACAGCTGCCTCTCTGCCTCTCCGGTGAGTCTTCCCCCCTTGCCCCGCATGGGGTGGGGGGGGTGAGGGGAGGTCAGGCATCGGGGGCTGGAGATACTGAGCTCGTGAAAGGCATAGATGGCCGTGTAGGGAGTGACATTTATTAGGAATAGCAATCTGAACTGAAGGGACTGTAGAATCCATTCCGCCCTGAAGTCCCCCCATGAGAAAGCTAAACTCACAAGGTGTAGATGGTCAAACATTTGAGTCCTTTATCACTGTCATTTGTCAACGTGAATTATCTCCGCTACCGAGTGAGTGCTTGCCTGGGCCCAGGCTCCATGAGAGGTGTTTGCACATATTAATTACCCGCTGGATCACACCTCAAGTCCAAAAGGCAGGCGTGGTGAGACCCCTCCCCGCCCTTTACCACTGGAACAGTGAGGCTCGGGGAAGCTAGTCATCCACCCAAGTCCACACAGCGGCTCTAGGACTTGAGCCTGCATCCGTTGGCTTCCAGGTCTGCAGGCTTCCCTGTGTCGGTACCTGTCTGATGCACTGGGGTCCCCGGCCGTCCCAGGTGCAGCCAGAGCTGCGCTCTCACCCTCCCTTCCTCTGTGTGTGTATGTGAGTGTCTGTCTGTCTGTCTCTCTCTCTGCGTCTCTCAGTCTCTCTGCCTTCCTGTCTCTGTCACTCTTAAAAAAGCTTCCAAAAGAGTTGAAACCGTTTGCAGTGAGGCTGGCGTGTGGGTGATGCGGGCGCCGTCCTGCCCTGCTCTCTGGAAGGCAGCGTGTGCTCTGTCCACTCTGCAGCGGGTTTGCATCAGGGCTGTCTTGGGGTTCAGAGCTTCAGCCCCTCCCCTTGAGCAGGAGGAGCCCCCTTCCAGCCTCTCCGTTAAGAATGGCAGCGTGAGCGACCTCGGGGCAGCATGACCCTCCTTCCGGGAGGACGGGCGGCATCTTCCCGAAGAGCATGCGCCCTGGTCCAGAGCCCTGTGAACCCCAACTCCTGACTCCAGGGGACACTGGGAATGGGGCTGTGCTGCTGCAGCTGGGCCTGGAATCCCAGTGTGTGGAGTGAGGGCGCCCCCGTGTGGCCAGACAGAGCTGCAGCCCCTGGTTTCTGTGGATTCTGCTGCTGGGCAGTTTGCAGGAGGACCGCTCTCCGGGGCAGGCAGGGCTCCCAAAGGACCAGACGGTGGGAACTAAGAAAAGAGAGGCTTCAGGACCACAGCCCATCCTCCACCCTCTGGGGCTCCACGGGAAGGGGGACCCCACCTTAAAAGCCTGCGTTCTCTGCTCTCCCCGTCCAAGCACTATTTTATTACTTTGCCTCATGGCATCATGTTTTGAAAGACATCGCACGTGCACTGTGTGTTTGTATGCTTCCTTCCTGTGTTGTGCTGATCAAAGACATTGCTAACACTAATCGAGGCCGTGCTCAATGCGAGGCGCCCAGTGTGCCCACTCAGTAACACTTACTTCACCCAGAGTCGCCAGGCGTTGTCATTGGCCGTGGCCACCGGGTCACGGTGTGTGTGGTTCAGGGGTTCTGAAGTATTGCCCAGTGCTCCTAAAACTCCACTCCTGTCTTCATGGGCCCCCTCTCAGACAGCTGGTGTCTCTCCACTTTCATTGTGGAGTTATTGTCGGGGGGCAGGGGGGATGGGGGCAGGGGACGGGGCAGGGGAGGAGAGCAGGGCCAAGGGCTTCATAGTTTTTGAGAGGAGCTAGAAATGTGGATTTTCATGTTTTAGTTTTTAATGTTGACAACTAAGTCTTTAAAAAGGCATCTTGTTGAGCGAGACCAACCTATCTCCAGGCTGAATGGCACCTCCCACCCCCACTCCAGACTACCCGGGTGTGACCTCTGACCTAGAGAATTCCTTGGCAACAGACTTTTGAGAATCGGGAAGGAATGTGATTCTATCGGAGGCCCCACAGAAGCACGCAGTGCCCTTCTCAGAGGAAGATAAACGTATTGACTTGCCGCTGGTTTAAGGAAAAAGATTCCCATTGAGTGGGATGGATTCGTTTCTGGTGCAAACACTGAAAGTGGATGTGCTTCACAACCGGCCTGGGAGCGTTGGTTTGGGATGAGATTGGGGATACTGTTAGCTGAGGAGGGTGTGGACGCCAGTGAGGCCAGGGGACGCCCCTAGAGACTGACTTCCCCCGTGTGGGTTTGCAACAAGATGCTCTGCCCAATCACTGTGAGAATATTAATATTAAAACGATAGTTACAATGTATCGAGCCCTGATCATGTGCCAGCAACCCTGCCAGCTGCTTCGTGTGTATTCTCTCTATTCCTCACCCCTGCTTGTGAGGTCAGTGCTATCACAGGTGACCAGACGGAGGCCCGGAGAGGTAGACCTGTGTCCAGGAGGCAGCTGGCCTGCCCTCTGTGATAGCTGCCCATGATGGAAGGGGCCAGGTCACTCTGAAACCCCAGGATACAGGGCAAGCTGATATGCAGCCCTCTGATTGGACCCCCAGACACTTACATCACCCTTTTGGGGAGCCTACTTGGGCACCAAAGAAAGTTCAGCATCATAGCTCCCTAAGCCGTTGCTTGGCAACCAGCTAATATTACAACAAAAACAAACAAACAGATCCATTGGAAAATAATGAAGGCAGTCAGATGCAGGGACATAGCCACAGAGTTTCACTAAAATCTCTCTCCTGCCCTTTCACCTTGTCTTCTGGAGAAAGACGTGCCGCTGTTAGTCTTGGTTTCGGAAATGTCGCATGGAATCCGGCGGGGCCGCGGCAGCCCTGCTTTGAGTTCAGGTTCGGGCACCGGTACCCAGGGTGTGACTTGAGGCGGCTTCGTCTCCCCAACCCTCTGTTTACTGGAGTAATAAAGGGGCGAGTAATAGCCCCTGGGCGGTGTAGCAGGTGCCCACGGAGTGAGTTTTCTGTCCTTGGGCCTCTCACAGCACTCGGCATCGAACGTCTTTGCCAGGCACCCACCCCCAAACCGGCCACTGTGAGTGCAGCCCGGCTCACTCCATATCACCATCTCCATTTTCTTTCTTACAAAATGAGAAACTGTATGCTCATGTTTGTTCAAGGAAATATTTAGTAAGCACTTACTGTGCGCCCGCAGCAACAGTGCTGCGCCACTCAGACCTGCATTTAATGCTGCGGACTCCTTACTCAGCACCTGCTTGACCTGGACCAGGGCCCCTAGCCTCTCCAGCTGTCTCCCTCTGTGAAACGGGGATCACATCACTCCTTCCCTCTGGGGATTCTGGGGAGAGGAAGTGAAATAGCACGTGGAGAGCACCTACCACAGGCCTGGGCGTTCCTCCTTCCAGGAACATGCATCGCAGGTGTGTCTGCGTGGCCGGCTCTATTCTAGGCCCTGGGGGTTCCAGCACTCAGGGTTCACGTTCTGGGGGGCGCTCCAGCTGGAAGCCCTGGGCTATTCTTGTCATCAGTACGGACACAGAGAAAGGATCCAGGGGCTCAGGTGACCCAGCGCCGTGGGCTGTGGGCAGGGAAGGCCCTGAGGACAGGTGATGGGGCTCCGGCTTGAAGCACCGACAGGCGTAAAGGCAGAAGTACCCAGGCACGTTTGAGGAATAATCCGGAACAGCAAAGGGATCGCCAGTGGGAAGCCCACGCTGCCCTCCGCGGGGCACCGGGCAGGCTTCTCGCCGCCTGCACTCCCCGTGCGGAACCCTCACCCTTGTTCGGGGCCTGACGCTGAACCGTCTGCTGTGCCCCACGGACGGTGCCCGGCTTTCCAGGGGCAGAGGCTGGGCAGAGTCTGTTCCGAGCTGTACGGGAGCTACAGTCAGCGTTCCTCTGCTCCCGGGATGACGCCTCGCCGCCCTCCCGACCCGGGTCCCCGCTCGGCACGGCGCTCTGTGAGTCCTTGAGGAATGAGCACAGGAGTCTGAGCGAGGCCGGCAGGGACGGCACAGAGCACGGCCAGCTGGCTGCCTGCCATCGCAGGTGGCGTTTCCTTAGGTTAGTTCAGCGTTTCAATCCTCCCGTACGTAACTCCCAGTGTTGATTTCGCACTTACGGTGTGCCAGGCACTGTTGCCACCCCTTTCGCAGTATGTGGTCATCGAACCTCACAATTCACTTTACAGATGAGGAGGATTAGCTACGTCCCCTGCCCACAGGCACAGCGTCACCAAGCGGACACCTAGCTTACCCGGGTCTACCCAGAGGGTCCCGTGCTTGCCGTTTACCGACCCAGCTGCCTGGTGGGCCCGTCTCCATCCTCCCCATGACGGCCATGTCGTCATCACAGATGGTCTCTATCAAGTGTGTTCTGTGCGTTAGAGCACAGCCTCAGCCCCTCCGTGAGACAATCCATTTAATCCTCACACATCCCGCAGTCCAGGCACAAACCCTGCTCCCGGCCCTGGAGAGGACCGTGGCACGGAGGGGTCACCTGCCTAGCGTGCCGCTGGGGAGTGTCCAGGAGGACATGACTCTGGGCCGTCGGCCCCCGAGCCGCCTTCCTCACTGAGGAGCTCTGGCTGCCCGGGACCCGAGGCCGCACAACACGCGGCGCCCACGAAGAGGCGGCTCCCCGAAGCGCTGCCCCAGCCGCTGGCCGTGAACACGGGGCAGCGGGGTAATGGAATGGGGGCGATGTTGGTAATACAGAGGCAATGGAGAGAGTCCCTGGCCCAGAGCGTGGCACCGTGCACTACGGCTCTTTTCTCCTGTGATGACCCCAGAGCTCCTGCCCACCGTCTCTTTCCTTCCCGCCCTCCTGACGGGCAGGCTCTGCCTGGAGGTGTTCACGCCATCGAGGCCGGAGCAGGACCCCGCGGGGCTCTGCCCCTCTCCGACCTCACCCGTTCTGCGTGTGTTTCCAGCGGGCAGCCTTGGCCCCCTCATTTGCAAGGCCTGGCTGATGTCCCCACACCTCCTGGAGGCCTGTCCGCCAGGACTCCTTTCTTGGCAACTGGAATGGAATCTGAGTAAACCCTGTTCCCTGGCCTCCGTTCAGGGATGTGTCTGAGAAAGGACTCAGCTGGGCTCCGCCTCCCTCTGCCGCCGCCTTCCCCTCTGCCCGAGGAGGTGGCTGAGTGCTCAGAGGCCTTGTTCAGGTGACCTCCCCCGGCTCTAGGTGAAAGCCTGCTTACGTCTATACTGCTGAAGCGAGGCGGTTTAGGGGGTGGGGAGACAGCTGGGGGAATGAGGCTTCTCACAGCCTCCCTAAGTCTCACACACACGCATGTGCACACATACAGGCATATGCATGCACATGCATACAGGTACACACATGCATACATATAGGCACATTTTCTTGCAGTTGGCCCACCAATAAGCTGAGCTGGGAAAGGGGTGGGGACTCACTTGTTAATGAGTTATTCCAAGCCAGGCACTGTGTCAGGCTCTCGAGGGATTGTCATTTGTCTTCCAGCAGCCCTGATTGACAAGAGATAAGTGTTATCATATCATACCCCCTTCACAGACCAGGGACCTGTGACCAGGAGAAGTCGAGCCTGGTGCCCACGGTCATCACAGAGGGACGGGCATCATTTGAACCTGTGCTGGCTGCTCCCAATCACTTGTATTTGCCCTGCTGTCCATTATTCCAGCAGGTTCTGAATTACTTCAGTAGATGCCGAAGGTTTCTTTTAAGAGTATTCAGTCCAAAATTGTTATAGTGAATATATGACTACTTGGACAAGAAGCAGGGTAGTGTATCAATCCAGATTCTTCAGAAAAACAGACCAATAGGATGGATGGATGCTTGGATGGATGGAGAGAGAGAGATATATTTTAAGGAATTCTGAGGATGGGCAGGTCTGAAGTCCATACGACAGGCTGGAAACTCAGGCAGGATTCGTATGTTACCTTCTTGAGACAAAATGGAAAGCTCAGTTTTTGCTCTTAAGGCGTGCAACTGATTGAATGAGGCCCACCCACATTATTGAGGGTAAGGGCCATTCCTTAAAGTCAACTAACTAAAAATGTTAATTCACCCACAAAATACCTCACAGCAATGTCTGGGCGAATGTTGACCAAACAGCTGGCCGCCATAGCCTAGCCCAGCTGACACATACAGTTAACCTCGGTAGGCATCAATCACTGTGTGGTCAGAGATTACAAGCAGACAGCCATGCCGGCCTGGAGACCCAGGGGCCAGTGGTCTGAGCGGGAAGGCAGAATAAAGTACCACGGTCATGGCCCAAAGAGACGCTGAGAGAGAGCCAGGGACTGGTGGCAGCACTGCAGTACAGCAGTGACCACAGCGGGTGACCCAGTCTGCCATGCGCCAGGTGTGCCAGGCCGTACATACGTACGTGACGCTGACCATGTTCAGTCCCCACAGCAGCGCCGGGAGGGAGGTGGGATCGCCCCGTTTTGGGGAAAAGGAACCTGAGGTTGTGAGAAGCTAAGTTACTTGGCCATAAAGCGACAGACCAGGATTCAGGTTCTGTCCGTTTTTATAGCAAGCCTCGTGCTCTGAGGCCCTCTCCCTAGACCTTTCTCCCTTTCCAAGTGACAGCCACAGAGCTGGGAACTGGCAGACACATCCAGGAGAGAGAGGAGGGGACTCGAAGCAGCAGAGCAGGCCAGGCTTGGCCAGGAGTGGATGAGAGGATGGAAACGTCCCACCCTCCAGCACGTGGGTACCAGTAGCCCTGGGTGCAGGCTGCAAGGGGAGGGTCACTCTAGATTAAAGGCTCAGGGTCTGGAGGAGGCAAGGGATTGAGGAGTCACAGAGATGGGACTCAAATGCCCACATTGGTCATTGTGTCATCAGCTTATGTCCAGCTGCTCCTGCGTGGCCAGCCCAGTGGACCCAGCTGCTGGGCTCGAGCCCTGAGCAGCCTTGGAGACCTGCCTACCCTACTTGGCTCTGCCAGGCCATGCGCCGTGAAGTGGGAGAGGGTCCCCAGCCCTGCCCTCCCTTCAGTCTCCAGGGAGAGTCCGCTTTCCGGCTCAGAGACCAGTTCTCGTCTGGACTCCAGGGAGGATCGGCAAGCTGCCTGGCCTCCCTGGGCCTCGGTTTCTCCAAACGTGAACCCAGAGGCTGACTTGGGCTTTCCCTCCGGCACCTCCCTTTGCCGACCACCTCCCCGCCCTCACGTGGAGACAGCCATCGCTGGGCATCACCGGGCCCCTGACTCTCCCGCCCTGTCTTGGCAGGAAGTCTGTCATCCAGCTGGACCTCGCCAATTCCAAGAAGGCGATGATCGTCCCCGCGTTCGAGACGCTGCGCTACCGGCTCTCCTTCCCCAAGTCCAAGGCGGAGCTGCTGTCGATGCTGGACATGGGGACTCTCTTCACCTTCAGGTGAGTGGCCCCCACGCTGGCCCCTGGGGTGCCCAGAGCTCTCCTCGATTCCGGAGACCCACACGCCAGAGCCGTTGGTCAGAAGTCTGTGGCTGACCTCGGACCATATTAAGGCCAAAGAAAGCACCACTGGCCCCAGGCGGGGTCCTTGGAATATGCTCTCTCTTCCCCGTGCCCGGTGCTTTGTTTCGGACGTGGGTGATGGGCATTATGTGTCCAGATGGGAGGGTGGGAAGGCTGTAGGGAGTTCAGCTGATTCTTGCTGACTCAGTTTAGCCACCTGCCTCCTGGCCTTGAATTCGCTCTTTTATTTGTGTGTGCATGCATTCACCTGGTAAGTGGGTTTTATCCTGTCAGCACCATGGGCGCTGCCTCCCTCATCCTTTTTTGGCGAGTGCATAATAAATACTACCTTACACCATTGTTGGTGCGTGCAATGTCTATTGCTGAATAACAAATCATCACGCACTTAAAAGCTTGAAACAATAGAAACGTATTGTAGCACCGTCTCTAGGAGTGAGAAGTCCAGACACAGAAAAGCTGAATGCTCTGCTCAGGTGCCACCTGGCTCAGGTGTGGGCGAGGCTGCACGTGGTCCTCCTCCAGGCTCCCTGGTTGTCGGCGGAATTCTGTGTCCTGAGATTGTAGGACTGAGGTCCCCATTTCCCGGCTGGTTCTCTGCCACGTGGCCCCCAGAGGCAGCTGACACATGGTTCTTTGCTTTCTCTGGAGCCAGATCTAAAGCCTCACAGGATTCGGGCTGGCTCACCCCAGGAACCTCCCTTTCAATTAATTCAAGGTTAACTGATTAGTAACCTTAATCACACCTACAAAGATCCCTCTTGCCGTAGGAAGTAACACCATCGCAGGGGTGATATATCCACTGGATCTACCTCGAGGGGGAGAACATTTTAGAAAGGTAATGTCGCGAGGGTCACCTTAGCCCTCAGCCTTCCACCGTGGAGTAACTTGGGTAGAGGCTAACCCGCAGTTCGTGGCTTATCAAGTCTACGGAGCCCCCGTAGGGCCTCATCTACCCTTCCACAGGGAGGGTCTCCTTGCAAGGAAAGGATGTAGATCAGTTTCCTAGGACTGTCGTAACAAAATACTACACACTGGGCGGCTCGAAACAACGGAAATTTACTCTCAGATCTGGAAGCCAGATGTGCCCGATCCAGGTGTTGGCAGGTTCCTGCTCCCACGAAAGAAGCCTTCCCTGCCTCTGTCTGGCTCATGGTGGCTGCCGCCATCCTTGCTGTTCCTTGACGTGTGGGTGCCTCGCTTCAGTCCTGCCTTGTCTTCCTGCGGCCGCCTTCCCCGTGGATCCCTGTAGTCAGGTCACCTTTTCTTACAAGGACACCACCCTGATCCAGGGTGGCCTCATCCTAATGTGGTCACACCTGCAGAGACCCTCTTTCCAAAGAGGCCGCATCCACAGGTCCTGGGTGGGCACTGAGCCTACCTCCTGGGGCAGACACAGTTCAGCCCCCGGCAAGGACTGTCTCAGCACCCACCTCTTCCTCCTCTCAGTCGCAGCCCTGGAGAGCTCAGCGTCCTTCCTCCCACTCAGCGGCTCTTCTCCCTGTGTCCCAGGTACCACGTGTGGACAAAAGGCCACGCGCCCACCAACTTCGCCAAGTGGCGGACCGCCACCACGCCTTACCGGGTCGAGTGGGAGGCCGATTTCGAGCCGTACGTGGTCGTGAGACGGGACTGCCCCGAGTACGACCGGAGGTTTGTGGGCTTTGGCTGGAACAAGGTGGCTCACATCATGGAACTGGACGCACAGGTGAGAGGAGTGGAATGGTGTGGACCAGAGGCGGGGGTGGGAAGGGGGGAGCCTCGGTCTTCTAGCTGAGAGGGGCCTTGGAGATAAGAGAGCGGAGACCTGAGAGGGAAGGAGATGGGCTCAGGGACCTGGAGTGAGAATGTGGCCGTGCTAATCCTCGGGCTGTCGTTTCCCAAACTATTCCTCTCTGTCCTTGGATGAGAGTTGGGTTCAGACCAAGACCCAGGCAAATATGGGTGTCTCGTGACAAGCCGTCTCACCCCCTCCTCCTCACTCAAGCCGGTGGTAAAGACAAGCAAACGATGACCTTTCCCACTCAGCCTGTGAGTCATAAATGCCACACAGCGTGCAGCTAAGATCCAGCTGATTATTCCGCCCCATAACCAAGGGTGATATTTTTAGGCTGTAGTTACCCATGAAACCCTTCCATTCATTCTGCCAGTGCTTACCGAGCACCTACTTCAGCAGCAGTCTCCTGCAGGCTTCTAATAGGTTAGACCAAGCCAGGGTCTGCCGATTTTTCTGCCACGGAACAGATAGTCAATTTTGGGGGGGGGGGGAGGGCTTTGTGGGTCCTAGGGTCTCAACTCTGCTCCTGTCGTTCAGTCATAGACAGTATCTGAAGAAATGTGTATGGCCATGTTCAATAAATCTTTATTTTTAAAAACACCACGCAGGGAAGCCCTGGCTGGTGTGGCCCAGGTGACTGAGCGTCATCCCGTTCACCAAAAGGTCACTGGTTTGAATCCCAGTCAGGGCACATCCCCAGGCTGCCAGTTGGACCCCCGGTTGGGCATGTATAGGAGGCAACCGATCCATGGTTCTTTCTCACACAGATGTTTCTCTTACTCTCCCATTCCCTTTCCCCTCTCTCTAAAATCAATAAAAACATATTTTTTAAAAAAACACACAATATAGTGGGCCAGACACACTGCCATCAGTCAACCCCCTGTTAAACAAACAAAAGCAAAACTAATCTGGTTAAGTCAGGAGGATGCCTGGGCCCCTCCACCCCATCCTTTGCCTCTTCGTATGCTGTTCTCCAAGGCGCCTCCTCATGGAGCACAGTGGAAGTGTTTCTCAACAAGAGCGCCCCAGATTCAAGGGAAAGGATGGATGCGGGGTGCCGGCTGCCCCGGAGTCACCCCAAACGCTCTCCAGCAGGTCCAATGCGTTTGGGGGCAGTCCCAGGCGTTGTCCATCAACATCTGGGTCTGAGAGGCCTTGGTAGAGACAGAAGGCTGTAGAACAGTGTCCGTACTTAACAACGGAAAGCATGACCTGTAGTCTCCACACGTCCCATCAGCCTTGGAAGGGGCCCAGCGCTGCTCCCAGACAGAAGTGTGTAGTCTGCCTGGGCTTCTGCTTGGAGGAGAAGAAATGTGGCATTCACACAGCCAGCAGCGTGTGGGGGGGGGGGAGGTTGCGGGGGGAGAGCTGGCTCAAATAAAGCCTATTTTCCAGCACTGAAACCTGGGCTACGTTTGTTTTAGGCGATTTAGACAGAACCCTTGAAAAGTCCTCGCTTCTTTTCCTCTCTTTGCCAATAGCACACACCAAACATGATTTTGCCCTTTCCAGCGATTTCATGAAATAATGGGGACACACCTGATGGGTAATCCAGCCACACCTGTAGGGGCAGGTGGATTGGTAGGTCTCTTTGTCTCCACATGAAATGTCTCAGGCAACTAAACCTTTTCTTTTCCCTCCTTTTTTTTAAAAAAAAATGTATTTTTTATTGACTTCTGAGAGGCAAGGAGAGGGAGAGAAACGTCAATGATGAGAGAATCATTGATCGGCTGCCTCCTGCACACCCCCTACTGGGGATCGAGCCTGCAACCCGGGCATGTGCTCTTGACCAGAATTGAATCTGGGACCCTTCAGTCCACAGGCCAACGCTCTATCCACTGAGCCAAACCAGCTAGAGCTCTTTTCCCTCCTTTCTCACCATCAGCTGTCATTTCTTGCTGCCATCAGAATTCCTCCATCTGGATTTTCCCTTTCCCAGTTTATTCTGCCCTGGGCCGGGCAACTAGATGACCAAGATTGATTAGACATTATGTCCCAAACCAGCGTACATAGATGCTGAGTGAAGGTGTGCCGGACTCTCCTTTGAGTGACATGTCCTAGATGTTTGTCACCTGTTTTGCTGTTCAGAGACATTTTTGTCTTTTGGTCTGAGTTCCTATCTGTATCCTGTCACATAGAGGACACCATATGGGGGTGTGACTTGTAATAAGATGTGTAGGCGAGAGTTTTATTCTTGACGAACTTCTGTCCATCAAGACGGAACTTTTTCTTTGTCCCTTCTCTGCCCCCTCCTTTGTGCTGATCTGTTGAGGCTATCGGGTCAGATCACACATCGAGTCCTGTGAGAAATCACCTAAACAGACCTCGTTTCATTGAGCAGGATAATCTCTCTTTCCAGAGCAGCTACACGGGCACGTGCTTACATTTATCAAGCACCTTTTATGGGCCCTGAACTCTGCCCAGCACCATGTCAACATCATTCCTCATCTTCCAAGGTCGGCATGATCACTTTCACTTTATAGCTGAGAAAGCTAAGGCTCAGAGAAGCCAACCACTTTGTCCTAAGCCAGGGGAACGCTGCGTTGGTGCTGTCCGTGGTGCTGCCCTCCTTGTTCATGTCCGGCCTCACTTCATTCATTCCTTTAGTCATTAAAGCATCCGGGTGGATTCATCGCCCGTTACCCAGGGTTCTTGCAGGTGCTCAAGCTGCTCTTGTCTCCTTCCAGGAATACGAATTCACCGTGCTTCCCAACGCCTACATGATCCACATGCCTCACGCCCCCAGCTTCGACATCACCAAGTTCCGTTCCAACAAGCAATACCGCGTCTGTCTCAAAACCCTGAAGGAAGAGTTCCAGCAGGACATGTCCCGCCGCTATGGCTTTGCCGCCCTCAAATATCTCACGGCCGAGAACAACAGCTAGCACCGCCAGGGAGAGACAGACATTCTGCCGGGGGGAGAGCCACTTGCTGTGTGGGGCCCAGCCTTGGAACTCACAAGGAAGCAATGCTTTTTTTGGTTTGTTTTTATTTGTCTCTTTGGCCCAACGAGGCTGCCTACACCACAGAGATCTGGGACAAGGATCCGTCCAGGCCCGCTCTGCCCCACAACCCAGCATTCCCAGAAGGTGGGAAAACGAGCTCGTCCCCAGGGTCTCTTCCAGAATGGGACACGCAGGGGTGAGAGGGAGCCCTGGGGTTATCCTACCACAAAGCCACACAACCAGGCAGGTCTGTGGAATGTTCTCGTCACTGTTTAAGAAAAAGGAAGTGAGGGTACTGGGCGTCAGCCATCCCAGGAAATAAAGGCAAAAGGGTCTTTTCGTTCGTCAAACCTTCGTCTTTGCCCTGCCATCTAGCTGAGTACCCAAGATGAGGGCAAGCCAATGATTGGAACCAACCATCTAAAAACGAATAAATAAATACCCCGATGGGGACACTGTGCGTGGCGGGACCTGGAGGCGGGGGTGTTTGGATCTTTGTCCTCAACGTCACTCTTGTTTTGATTTGTTTTTGTTGGGGGTGGGGGAGTGAGGCGGATTTTGTTGGTTTGTTTTGGTATGGGGATCCAAGATAGAAAATCTGACCTTTTAAGGCTCTGACGGAAAAATCAGCTGCCTCAACCCACACCCTCTATCCACAGTGGCCCAGCAGGGAGGAGGCGAATTCAGCCAGGGGTTGAACATGGGCAGCCTTCTCCGGGGTCATCACCGAGGCCCCCGTGACCTTGAACTCCCCCCTCCCCAGGGCTAAGGTGGACATAGGAAAACCAACTGTTTTACAAGCGGTCACATTTTCTATGGGCAACGACTGATTCCTGGGGGAAGGGCTTCGAAGGGACTGGTTCGGTGCACGTGAAAGGTGCGAGCCTCTCAGGCCTGTGGAAGGACTTCCGTAATCCGTGCGAGCGGATGCTGAAGGTGCACGTGCCCATTCGGAGATGTTCGAGACGAGTACGTGGGCTCCTCTGTCTTTGTTCCCACCTCACTGCGGTGGGGACGAGGTCACGACCTCAGGCTCCCGTGGGACCTGCCCAGAGGGTAGGCAGGCACCTTCACTGTTACACAGATTGAGGAGACACTGGACTTTTTACCCATTTTCTTGAATCTTCAATATTAATGTTGTGTTTACAATGATGAGAATGAGAGTCGATGCCCTCCCCTGCGGGGCGGTCTGTATTGAGTTGCGATGTGCCCAGCGAACGCTGCATTCAATAAACGGAAGTATGGACTGTTTCCTCCCGCCCCCTCCCACTCCTGTAAGAAGCTGCGGGGACACACTCAGTGTAGCCAGCAAACTTGAGAAACAGCAACTTTCCACTTCTGTTGCTGTTTTATTTCTCTCGTCATCTGAACCTTAACCTTTTCCTCCTTCCCTGAGGTTAGATTTCACTCTATCCTCTTAACCAGAGGTCCTCAAACTTTTTAAACAGGGGGCCAGTTCACTCTCCCTCAGACCGTTGGAGGGCCGGACTATAGTTTAAAAAAAAACTATGAACAAATTTCTATGCACACCGCACATATCTTATTTTGAAGTAAAAAGACAAAATGGGAACAAATACAATATTTGTATTTGCATGTGGCCCACAGGCCGTAGTTTGAGGACCCCTGCTCTTAACACTCACAGCATTTTCCATTTCCCACTTAGTTTCTGTCTGAACACAGATGTTTTAGATACCAGATGGGGGCAGCAAGGTAATCATGGGCATCAGTAGGAAAGTGAGCCCCCACCCCTTCGACCTGGTGGTCCTAGGACACCCATAGCAACCTGGTTTAGGAGACGGTGGGCGTGTTATATGGTCAGATGGATATTTCACTCCGATTTATTTTTTAAAAATTAGGAAAACAACTCCTAAGGCTAATCCTGAAACCAATGTAAATAAGTTTATGTGTGTGCACATATCTATCATCTACATATAGTACATATAACCTATATGCAGTATGTACATTACAAAGTCAATCCATGAATAGAGTAAAAAGTAAAACATTCCAAAAGTTCAGATTACATGGTAAACCCCCTTTCTCCATTGGTGTGTGGGAACCAGCTCACAGGCACTCACTGCATGCATCCCTTTTCTTCGATGTTCAAGTGACATCACATCTGTAGCTCAATATTGGCCATCACAGGAGTAATTATACCACCAATTAGGGCACCAGTACCTGCGAGCTGGTTGTTAAACATTGACCAGCACGCCAATGCCTTCTCTTCCCTGTGTATACACACACGGGCCCTCAGACATTCTCTCCTTTCTAGAGAAGGCCACTGTTAACAGATGTATTGATACAGTGTTTGGATTAATGACTGCCAGCTACTTGAGCTAAGTAGCACTGGTTCCTCAGTGTTACAGATCTATTTTTAATTCCTTAAAGCTTTTTATGTTTTACATTTCTTTTCCATGGCCCCTGAATCGTACCCAGCCACCTCGCTCTCACTGGCAGTCCTATGGGTTTTGTCGTGACCATATTATTCATCATCCAAACTGGGTTACCTCCGAGGATGAAGGGAGGTGCTAATTGCTTTGAGACAATAGGTACAAACGGAAGAATGGTGTAGCTTCATGGACACCAGGTTTACAAGTGCCAGAACCTGACACTACACACCAACAGGAGAGAATTCCATTTCCCCAAAGACAGGTGCCTGACACATGGAGGTTGATCTCACTTAAGGCCGGAGCTCGGATGTTGGCTGATGTCCAGGTTCCATGTGGAGGCTGAGGTCTGCAGAGCCAGCAGCGTGGATTCCCAGAACTTGCCTTGGGAACAGCCGTTCATGGCCAGCCCATGTGGGGAGCTGCAGCCATTTGGACAGAGGCAATGGCTGTGGGTGCCGATTCCTTCCTATCCGTTCCCTAGGGGAGAACAAGCGTGTATACGGGTGACACTGGTGTTTTTCCATGGGTGTGTGTTTAAATAGCCGACGCCATCTTGGCATTCAGCTGAAAGAAAAGGTTTCTCCGTAATATTCAGAATCTAACAGAGCTAAGATGTATTGAGTAACACCACTATGTGGAAGGACCTTTTGCATGCATTAGCTCACTGAGTCATTGTAGCCAAACAACAAAGTGGATATTACTGTTTATAGATGAGGAAACTGAGTGAGTGCTGGGAAATTAAGTAACTTCCCCAAATTCACATAGTCCCTATGTGGCAGAACCAGAATTTAAACTTAGGCCTATTTGTTTGAATCCAAAGCCACAAAGCAAGCAATGTTCCTTCCTTCCCCCAACTAAGAAAGAAACGGGTTAAATATCGGCAGACAGAAGGATAGCAAGGTTATTAGATTTCCAGACTTTTTCCTTCAACATCCATCTAATTACACACACAGTCTAGACAGCAACCTCTCCTGTTTGCTCCAAATCTTGCTATGCTCCTGGACTTTCTGAAAATTCATTTGAAATAGACCCGGGCAATCTCTAATCCCATCTCGACAGCGAGATCGACTCTGGGGGGCAGTAATTGATTCCCTGAAGGCTCCGGGTTACGTCCCAGATGACAGGGCCCAGGTAGAGACACTGTTTTCAGCTCCCCCTTGGACCTCAACTCAGCATCTGCCTCCAGGGACCTCCGAGTCTGTAGGGCTGGTTCAGAGAGCACATATGTGCTGAGCTGACTAATGGCTTCTTTGTGCCCCATCGTGAAAGGACAGACCCTACTCTAATTCTCTTCCTTTCAAAGACTCCACTGTCTTTGAGTTAAGACTGCATTTGTGATCACCAGGCCTCTAGGGAGCTCTGTGTCGGTGGGAGAAACGTGAGGAAAATCCACTCTCTAATGTGGCGTCTGCACGCCATTGGTGGAGGTGATTGCAGCCTCCATTTAGTGAACCAAGGCTTCAAGGTAGTTGGCACGTACTAATATAAAGAAGGTATTATTATTAAGTGAATGGAACCAGCACTCAGAGAAATTATGTGACTCGTCCAAAATCACACAGGTTGTCCATGGAGGTGTCCGAATTTGAACCCAAATCTGGCTGACTTCAAAAACCTCTATCTTTCCACTCTATGCTGTTGTCTCCTCAGATGATACTGAAATCAGCTTGGCTACTGGACTTGTGCAGTCATCTTCATGTAGGTCCTGGTTATATCTTTTTTCCCCTCCTTGCTTTTTTAATCCTCAGGTTAATTTCCCAATGCCATGCCATTGAAGTTTATGAAATGTCAGTTATCTGCTAAATGCATTCTAAGAAGTCTCAGACCCATGGAATCTAATGTCAGAGAGCCGCCATGGTCTTTGTCTTCATTCATTTAACATAAATGTTCTTATTTATGTTCCAATTTCAAGGGATGATTGGTGACAACTAACAAAAAGATCATGGGGGCACCACAAAAATGTAGGGTTTCTCATTATGAATTTGGATGGAGTTGGTCATTGGTTTGTTCCAACACATACAGATAGTCTTGAGACACAACGTCTTCTGGAATGAAGTTCTAGGAAGTGCTCCCAAGGCGTGGTACCAAGACCACCTGATCGGTGAGGCTGGGATGATGTCATGAAATGATTGACAAACTTGCTCAGAGCAAAACTCTTCATCGGATTCCTGGGTAAGTTGTGCTGCTGTGCTTCCGAAGGAAGAAAGGAAGGGCGGTATCAGAACAGTTTCCTTGCAGTCATCATTATTTCTTTCTGCATGCCACAAATAGTAATGTGCATCCGCTCTGCGATGAGCACTGCGGAGATGACAGTGAACCAGGCCTTATCAGCTCTCATGTGATGGACAGTACCTAGATAGCTGAAAAGTGAAGAGGCAATGCTAAGGTAGGTTTCGCCTTATTACATTCATGCAAACAATTTCAGTTTATTGTTAAAGTTATAGTTTCAAACAGAAGAGTCACAAATAGCACCAATAACTTAGATGCCCATCATTCAGATTCACCAGGTGTTACATTTAGTCACATATGCCTTATATCTCTCTGTCTACAGTATTTTTTCTAAAGCATTTGAGAGTGAATTGTAGGTGTCATGCCCCTTTAAATCTGAATATGTATTTTAAAAAAAAAAAAATAGGGACATTATCTTATAGAGCTACAATGCAAGGGTCCAATGCAAGAAAGTTAACGTTGATACCAGACTATAGTCTAACACACAGTCTACTTTCAAAGTTTGCCAAATGTTCTAATAATGTCTTCATAGCAGGAATGACCTCCATCCCATTCTGCACCTCGATTCCAGGGTCCAATTCAAGTTCAAATATTATGTTTAGTTGTCTGTAGTCTCTAATCAGGAACAATGCCTTGGTCTTTCTTTACACTTCCTGACAGGGACATTTTTGAAGAGTATGGACAGTTTTTTTGCTAGTTTAGTGTTCCGACTGAGAAATGGGTTACATAAGCAGGCCAATTCATAGACTAGGTACTAGTATATATGTGTATGTAACCTTTCGAGTGCATTATATTATACAATACATTATATAAAGTTTGATGGCAGATAGTGTTAAAGCCAGGACTCAGAAGGTTCCCCATCGATGTGTATGCAATGCATTGGTGGGCTAGTCCCACAGGTGGGGCCCTGGGGCAGTACCTGGTATCATAGGACACATCACTAGCCCCATGTGGTTGCCTTATCACCAGAAAATGAAAGGGATCATTTTCTATCTGCTTAAACATCTTCTAACAACTTTTAAGATGTATTCATTCATTGAAATGCTTTGTAGATTAGAATGGATGTAGCTTATTTATAGATATAAGTATGAGCCTTTTCAGTTGTTTTTAGTTACCCAGATGTAAAAGATAAAACAACAATGCGAAGTCTTACCTTCTTCTCTCTGAGTTCATTATATATGGACCCACATTAGCTAGTTCATTAGCCTGTCCACCCTCCCCACAGATTATTGAACACTTGGGTGGAACTGGCTACAGAGCGCGCTAGCCCTGTTGGGAGTGGGGGATGGAAAATTACTAGGAGGAGACATCAAGGGTAAGGGGATCCTTGCGAACCTGATTTAAGTGCTCAGCCCGATTCTTGCTAAACCAGCATGGAGAGGCCTGACACTGACCCTGGTTTCCCCAGGAATGGGTTAGAGATTCTATCCCGTGGGCTTCTCAGAGCCTTTAGCTTCAGGATTAAATACCGTTTCTGAATGTAGAGCTCTCCCTCTGGCCTGAACAAGACCTTTCTCTCTGGAGCTCAGTGTCTATGTCTCTGAGACTGTTGATGTTGTGCCCAGATTTCAAAGTTCCCAAGACCTCCAGGGAGCCAGTCAGTCCGATGCAAAAGCAAAGAGTCATTTATTTTCAAACCTAGGTTTGGCTCCCCTGCCACACTCACCGATGCAACGGTAAGCTCCAGTGGCCGAGAGAGAGAGGCCTGATGGGACCGGGGGTTTTATAGGGGGGTGGAGTGAGGGCAGGAGAGGGGACTGTGGGCCCCGCCGATTGGCCAGGCGCGAGTCGGGTCATCTCTATGGTGCGCACATCCCTTGATTGTCATTGGTTAGTTTAAAGAAATTCTGGGCGTGGCCAGCAGGGGCCTGGGCTTCCGGGAAGAAGGCACTCTCCTGAGCACATGGCGGCCGCCCCAAAAATGGAGGACCCAGGGCAAGATGGAGGGCGCAGTCCTAGCCCCCCCCAGGGCGAGCTGAGCCCGGGCTCCAGGGGCCAGTCCGGTTGCTGGGGGTCCAGTAGATCGACCAGTTCCAGCCCAGGCAGGAAGTCCACGTCCTCCGTCTCATTCCCGGGGGCGTCGGCGATCGCCTCCTCGGGCGAGGGCACGAGCCCCGCCCCACCGCCGCTGCTGCCGCGTGGGTCCAGTCCGGGGGCGGCGGGCGGGTGGCAGCCTGCGCCGGGCTCCCGCCGTGGGCTGGGGAGTCAGTGCCCGAGGCCGCCAGCAGCGTGGTCAGGCCCCGAGACGACTCGCCCTTTCATTGATCTTCTGTGATTCTAAACACAGCTTCGTTTTGTTTTTGATTTGGTAACAATGTCAGGAAGCACTTGAGTAGTACTGGCTGTGCATCAGTGACAGTGTTAAGTGTTTTACATCTAGTAAGTTAGTTAAGTAGTAAATATCACCAGAGCCATTTACAAAGGAGAAAATTGAGGCACCGAGAGGTTAAGTACTTTGCATAAAGTCACACAGTCCGTAGGAGTGCCAGATTTAACCTAGGCAGTTTGGCCCCAGAGTTCACCTTAACCACTGTGCTCTCCTGCCTCCCCGACGGGGGAGGAGACGGCATGGCTTATAACAGGCCCTTCACTGTGCCTCTCATGTCTCTAGAGGGGATGTCAGTTTCTGAAAGCAGTGTAACAAACTGTGGGTCAGGACTGCAGGTGTGAGTTGGCTGGGAACCCTGACCAGGGTCTCAGCAGCTGCAGTCAAGCCCCCGCCATGCTGTGGTTTGGACCTGGAGCCCAGGATCCTCCTCCAAGGTCACAGTTGGGAGAACTGAGTCCCATGTGCGTGTAGAACCGAGAGCCCGGCTTTCTTGGTGGCTGTAGGCACAGGGCCATTCTCAGCTCCTAGAGGACCCCCGCCATTCCCTGCCACGTGGTCCTCTCCACACCAAGGGTGCACTTCCTCAAAGCCAGCAGGGGAGCCCCTTTCTCCATCTGCTAAGACAGGCTTACTTAAGGTGACATGGTCATGGAGGCGACATCCCATCTTATTCCCCCCATACAAGGGGTGCGGGTGATACAGGGCATGCACACCAGGGCAGGCACCTTCTGCCACCTCAGCATTCTGCCTGCCACACACCACATGATCACCCCTCTCTCCAGGCAGGACTGGGTGCCGCCTGAGAGGGGCGGCCACCACGTCCCATGCCCGGCAGCCTGTCCAGCCCAAAGGGTCACTAAGACATGCTCACTGTACCTTACAAGACATCTCAGAGACTAGCCTGCTCTTATTTGAGGCGATGCCAGGTATGTGCCGAGCCAGCTCAGCCAAGGGTTTGAAAGCCTGAGTGAGGGCAGCAAAAGAATGAAGAAATGACAGACAAAGAGAATAAGCTGGGTCTAGGTGGATCTTCCTTTGCCTGGCTGAGGCCACAGAGAGAGATCCAGAGGCAAGCTGAGCCTTTATTTTATAGCCAGAGGTAAACAAGGTAGTGGTCACCATAGTTACAATGTTCTTGTGAGTTTCACTTGTTTTGGCAGCACTTGCTGCATCTCCCTCAGCCCATTAGCTTCCCAGATAAGATCTAGGGAACGTCATAAGGTCAAGCCTAATTATGCTAAGAGGACTGTGCCCTCTAAGCTGGGACTTGTTTGTGGCTTTGCCAACAGGTCAGTCCGAGGCTTAACCCTATAGCTGCACCCTACAAGGTGTGGTCCCAACATGATTGGAACCACCATTTCATTGGGAAACACAGACATTTCTGAAAGGAGAAACCTCTCCATCTCATGGCACGTCTTTACTCCCAGCTATCCCTCCACCATCTTTCCTCTGGTTCCCTTGTGTTCACTCTCTCCCCAGGGTGAGGCGGGCATGTTCTTTTCCTTTAACCAAATGCAACCAGCATTCAGAGAGAACCTTTGTGTGTGCTGGCTGCGGCCCACAGGCATCGAGAAGGTTCCCTGCGGAAGGCGAACACAGAAACCACCGGGGACTCGGGTGCGAGAATGGAGCATTACCGGCCCCGGGAATGCGTTCCCCTCCTGTGATGGGCTGAACGGGACCGTTTCTATGATGTGACCTGAGGGTGATCCTTTGGAAACTGTTTTTTTTTTTTTTTAAGGAAGAAACTGCATCCCCAGCACATAGCGCTGTGCCCAGCGCACAGTAGATGCTCGATAAACATAAGGTGTCCCAAAAAGTGTATACATTGATGTTTCTTTTCAGATTTAGTCCATTGGAATTAATAATTATTCAAAGTGTATATATATTTTGGGGACACCCTGTATTTATTGCCTGGAGGGCAAGATATAGTAGCCAAGAGCTCAGACTCAGAAAAGTCCTCATTTGGAATCTGGGGTGGGGGTGGGGGCGATTACCAGCAAGTTATTGCATCCTTTTGAGCTTCCGTTTGCTCATCTGTCCAGTGATGACCTGAAGGACAGCTACCTAAGAAGGACTAAGAAATTTACATGAGATAGCCAGCCCATGGGACATAGGAAATGCACACCCTTTAGAGATGTTTCCTCCACGAATCCTCTAGAGAAGGGACAAAGGAAGGTCGGGGTGGGAATGGGAGGGAGAAGGGAATCTGGGCAATGAGAGGCTGGGGTGGGAGGGGCAAGACAAAAGGATACCAGGAACTACAAGATGCACAGAGGAGGAAAGCAGAGGGCCGCCCAGGTGCTCCTGTAGGTGTAATCACAGTCCTCCTACTTGGTAGGGTCGTCACGGGATGAATGCATGAGGCCAAAAGTGGTAAAGAATTATAAATTTACTAGAGGCCCGGTGCACAAATTCATGCACCAGTGGAGTCCCTCTGCCTGGCCTGCAGGGATTGGGCTGAAACCGGCTCTCCGACGTCCCCCAAGGGGTTCTGGATTGCGAGAGGGTGCAGGCCAGGCTGAGGGACCCCACCAGTGCGCGATCGGGGCTGGGAAGGACACAAAAGGTTGGCCAGCCAGGGAGGGACTGCAGAAGGGCTCCAGGGTGTGTCTGGCCTGTCTTGCTCAGTCCCAATCAGCCAGACCCCAGTAGCAAGCTAACCTACCAATCGGAACATCTGCTCCCTGGTGGTCAGTGCACATCAGAGTGACTGGTTGACCGGTCGACTATCTGCCCCCTAGGGGTCAATGCACATCATAGCAAGCGGTTGAGCAGCTTAGCATATCATTAGCATATTATATTTTGATTGGTTGAATGGCTGTCTGGATGACCGGACACTTAGCATATCAGGCTTTTATTTTATAGGATTAGGTCATCTGGAAAACCAGATGGGTGGAGCCCCAAAATGGCACCAGCCCCCAGGGACGGGCAGTCAGAAATTTTAAAGGGCTTTTTCTGCCAGAGAATTCTCTGAGCGGGTCCGGAGTCTGGAAATGTCCGGAGGGGAAGGATAATGGTCATAGCAAATGGAATATGGTCTAAGTGAAAGGGAATGTCCATTGTGAAGTGGGCTAAAGGTCCGTTCCCAAGGGAGGGAGTATTGATTCAGTTATTTGATCAGACTGAACACTCCTGTGCCATCACTTTACATTTCTCATCTACGTCGTCCTGCCGGCCTCACAGGGCAGCCCTGTGATACAGCAGGTTCCACGTTTATTCTAATTTTACAGGTGAGGGTGGAGTGAAAGCTTACAGTGGCCAACCCATCACTGTGCCCCTCCCTGGTCATGAGAGGAAACGGTCAGAGCAGGAGCTCGGGCCCCACTCCCGACTCCCAGGGCTGTGCTCTCTGGGCAGCCGGGAGCCGTCAGCAGGAGAGCGTGGCTAGACCGAGTGCGGGGTCCAAGCAGTTCATCAAAACACACGCAGGAGCTGTCAGCGTCTGCAGGGGTTCATGAAGGGGAAAATAAAAGGCTCTGGTTGGCTGGAGGTGAATAAATAGAGGAAGCAAAGGTTGAAAAGCTTACAATAAATCATCCAGGGATTGTCTTCAAGATTCCTGGGTGACTGAACAATAAACCAGGCAGGCAGAGAGCAGACAGCAAAGGAGGCTCTCAGATTGCTGGAGGGAGGAGGGAACGGGTGGGTGTTAAGCAGCTGCTGGGCCCAAGGTCCTGTGCTGGATGGGTGACCTGCCTTATCTGTTTACCTCTCAGCCAGCCCTGTGAGCTGAATGCTGTGGCCCTCATCTCTGGGCAAGGGGAGGAAGGTCAGGGGGGGGAAGCCAAAGGCCCACAGTCCTGCAGCTGGTAAGGGGTCCGCCAGGCTCTGAAATCCACACCTTTCCATGAACACATGCCCCAGGGGCCGGAGGGATTTCACCTGGGACCTCTCAGGAGTGAATGAAAGAGGAGACTCAGGGCCATGTTTTAAAATGCAGGTGTTATTATTATTCAGGGAGGATGAGGCCAACAGAACAGGAGGTGATGGTCATTGGGAAGACAATTTGTGACAGTTCCGAGAGGAGTGGGCAGCCCCACCAATGAGAGCCAAGTCGGGGAGCGCCAGGGGGGTCCAGAGGCAGAGGGAGGGGGAGGGGGGCTAGGGCCTTTGTTGTGGTTCCCAGGGAAGGCTCGCCTGAGTCAGGCGAGCAGGCTGGGACTGGCTAACAGCCACAGTCTGAGGGCTTGGGGTCGGGCTGTCTCCAGTTGTCTGGTACCTGGCCCTGGGATATTGGAGCGGGGTGTGGCCCAGAGGGTAGGCTGTCCATACAGGAAGTGGTGGCAGGTGAGAGCTTGGATCGGTGGATTTGTATGTGGAAGGCTAGTCTCTGGGAGGGGCAGTCACTCCAGAGTCTACAAACCCCCAGGTGCCAGAAACAGGGTTCTTACAGAAGAGCAGCCTTCAACCAGGCAAACAGGTGGCATCACAACCCTTCCAGAGGGCTGGTGAGTGCGCCTGGGGCTTCTCCATGTTCTGGAGCCAGAGTGGGGCTCCACTCACCACATCAGGAGGGGCCTCTCCGTGGCTTTACCATGTTTTGGCGAAGTCAGGGCGGGCACTGTTTTAAGCATGCTGACAGCAGGTAATTGCAGGTCAAAGGACCCAAGTGGGTAAATGAATCGGAATTAAATGAGATTAATCAGAATACACTCTGTTATTCCCCTATCAGGAATGTCAAGACATTGTGTAAAGTGTGTGTTTGTGTGTGTGTGTGTGTTTGTATCTGCATGTTGTGTGTCTGTTTTGTGTGCATGTGTGTGTCTGTGCGTGTGTCTGTGTGTATGCGTTTGGGTGTTTGTGTGTATCTGTGTGTATTTTGTGCATGTGTGTGTCTGCGTATGTGTGTCTCTGTGTGTGTCTGGGTCTGTGTGTGTGTGTGTGTGTGTCTGTTTTGTGTGCATGTGTGTGTTTCTGTGTGTTTTGTGTGCATGCGTGTGCATGTGTGTGTGAGTGGCCAGTGCAAACCAGGCTCACAGAAAACCAGAGGCGTTTGACTGTGTGGGTGACCAGGAAAGTAAGGGACTGGAAGACTGATTTTCCAAGTTTATTTTTTGCCCTTTGGATGTTTCATGGATATAAATAGAAATTGAATCTGCTCCTCTATTACTTATTCTTAACGTTATTTGTCAGTGCGATTAAGTGTAAGGAATGGAAATAGGAATCAGATAAACCCTTCAGCATTTCTTAGGATAAAGATAAAATTTCTTATCACAGCTTATAGGGTGTGCAGACTCTCTCTTCCACCTCCGTTTCTAACCTCATCTCACACCACACTCTACCCACTGCCTACCATGCCCTTGGCTTCTTCATCCAGGTACTGTCAGTCATTCTTCACTTCTCTTCTTAGCATCATTCCTTCAGGAGAGTGCTCACTGGCCTCTCTGCCCAAAACACCCCCCCTCCCCCAACGATGCTCTCATAGTACCAAGTACTTCTGCTGCGTAACTGCTGTCACAGTTGAACTTCACATCGTTTATGTAATGATTTGTTCAATGGCTACGTCCCTGATAAAGCTAGGGCTCTGGAGGTAGGTAACAACTGAAATGGTTTTTATTCACCAGGGTAGCTCAAGATCCTAACATGGAGTAGGTCCTAAGTAGATATTTGTTAGATGAATAAATAAATGAATGAACGTGACCTCTTTCCCACACCCATCTCTGTAGTAAACTGTCTTTTCAATGACCACCACCTCCTAATCTGTTGTCCTCATCATCCCCAACTGAGCAAGTCACTTCCCTCCCTGAGCCTTCCTTTCTTCATCTATGCAATGGAAGAACTGGTTGTGATCATTGATTTCTAAAGTCTTTCCGGTTTCTGTGCTATTGTGGGCTGTTTAAAGGTTTTCTGTGTCCTACAGGGAGGTCTGTTTCTTCCTGGTGGCAAGGAGAAAGGGGGTTCTTTAAGATATGGGATGGCAGAGGGGAGAGAGGGTACTTGTAATGTTGAAGGATGATCAGAGAAGTCCTCACTGATAAGTGCAGAGACTTGAAGGAAGGAAAAGTGTGAGACATGTGGATATCTGAGAAAGAGCAGTCCAAGTAGAAAAAAGAAACAGCTGATGCAAAGGCCCTGAGGCAGGCTAGAGTAAGATTAGCAAGAAGGCAAGGATGGCTAGAGCATAATGGGTGGTGAAGAATGATAAACAGTGAGGACCAAGAAGTAAGACTTGAGGGGGACAAAATACATAGGGCCTGGTAGACCATTGCAGGACCCTTTTACTCGGAGTGGGACGAGAAATCATTGGAGGGCTTTGAGCAGAGGAGTGACATGAACTTAGGGCCTAATTAGCTTCCTGAATGACAGTGAAAAGATGAGCTATTGTAGATTATGTTTCCAATGTGTAAATTCTCTGGAGTTCCATTTCATAAATTCATGTTATGCCATAAAGATTCTGCAATTACTGAAGAAAACAAATGAATACAAATGTATGCCTTAAACAAATAAGATACTCTTGGAATTCCAACTATGCATCCCCTCACTCTCTTTCCAATGGCCTCTGTGCGTCTACAACATGCACCAGCTTGGAGTGAACCTAGAACTTGAATTTTGTCTCTGAAAGTTATTAACTGTGAGAAATTCCCAGAGCCTGGTCTGCAAAATGAACCTGGAAAAAATATGTTTGTTGATGCCACACTGGGGCAGTGGGAGGGTTACGTGAAAATGTACCTGCGTTATCCTTCGCACAGTACTTGGTGTACCCTTGGTGCTCGGTAGGTGCTAGTTCCCATTCGTCTCCTTCCTTTTCAGACAATAATTAATATGGAAATGGGAGGCTGGGATTTGGGGCACATTGAGGTCATGATAATAACCACACATTGGACAGAACTTATTTACATTTCCAAGCACCGTCCAGACAATTTTATGAGCTGCCAGAAGAGAGAAGACTGTCCTCATTTTCTAGATGGAAAGAATGAAGTTGGAATGGCTTGTACAGCATTAGCAGCCAAGCTGGGGGGTTGAGTTTCAGCTTCTCTTGCCCATTTCTCTCTGTGTTCTTCCCAACTACATCTCTCCAGGGTTTGGCTTCAGCTTGTTTTAACAGTAAACCAATTGCAAAGAAGGCCAGATCTGTGAATGGTTTAAGTAACAAAGGAAGGTCCCCTAGATGCTACCCACACCAGGCCTAAGAATCTCTTCTGATGTCCTGTGTAAAAACCACATTTGAAAGATTCAAGGGGCCACCCAGATTAATTTTGCTGGAAAAATTTCAGCTGCTAAGTTCTTGGTTAGCCTTTCCCACAGTTCCCTACTCAGCAGGTAGAAGAAGCAGTAAGAACTACCCTTCTGGACTTGACTTAGATCAGTAAGAAACAAGGAACTGCTTGTCTGGAAATGATGATAAAGAAAAAAGCAGGTCACATGGACTCAGCAAGGGGTGGAGGGAGAAACCCCCACCCAACCTCCTGAACTCTGAACTTTGATAATGCAGATGTCAAATATGAGGCAAAAAATCAACATGATCCCAGGAACCAACTCGTCAAAAAAGCAAAACAACTAAGACAGGAGAACCCTAAAAATGAAATCTGACAATATAATTTAAAATATTCTTAGCCAGAGAGGAAAGAACGAGACACATTAAGAAGTTAATGTGGCTGCACAGATAGGGTCTGCCTTAGGGACAGTTCTTTTGGGTGCAAGTAGCAAGTTCATTTTAAATTGACTTTAAAATAATCAAGTAAAGAGGGATGTAATAAAAGGGTCCTGGGACCAATCACAAAATCCTAGGGCAGCTCAGCCTCTTTACTGGTTGTGAATCTCAAAACACTCAGATATACAAAAAACACCACATCAACTTGTATCTGGTTTTCATCTTCCCATTTTCCCAGATTGGAGGGATATAAAATTGTGGTTCCTTGGGGGACGTTCTGGCCACCTTTGTTCAAGGGGTTACCAGTCTTTGGCCGGCAGCTGGTTTCCACCCATTTGTCCTGTTGTCCCATCTGCGCTCCAGGTCTGAACGCTCTGCTCCTTTTTTGCTGCGTCAGATCTGATTCAATGGGGCCGCACAAAGCACTTGACACAGCAATGGCCTGATGAAGACAGGCATCTACTTCCCTCTCACATAAAAAGATCCAGCCACTTGTGCATGGCAGCCAGCTAACACGTGGCATTCTTTTACAAAAGAAGAAGGAAAGAATGGAAATTGAGATGCACCAAGCAGTCTGTTGTCCCTGCAATCCTCCAGGCATGGGACTGGGATGAAGGTGGGAGCAGGTCCTTTCTCAGGGTCCAGAGGCAGCCCTCCCTCCGCGGTTCAGCCCCACACTCGGACCCTGCCGAAGGTTGTAGGAGCTGCTGTGCTCCCAGGGCATTCCAATCTCTACTCTACCTGGTCCGCTTCCTCTCAACACGCCCCCTCCACATCCTTAGAGGGCTCCTCTTCCCCATGGGACATGCTGTGCTATTCTTCCATCAGGTTAGGGCTTTGACAAAAACATTAAGACAATAAAAGTCACTTGCACTTAGTTCCTTTATGACGTGATGGTAAATGTTCTAAAGGCTTTACATATTTGATTAAATTGTCATCGTAGCCCTACGAGGTAGACAGCATTGTCCTTCCTTTACCAATGGGACAAGAGAGCCTCACAGCCAGGAAGTGACAAGACCCTCCTAAGCCAGCTGACCTGGCGGGGAACTCTAGCTCTGAACCATAGCCCTGCATGTTCCTCTGCTTGCCGTAAGCAGAGTTGGCTTTCTGCCCTGACTCATCTAGAGTCCAGGGGAGACCAGTGATCTGGCTGCCACCCCCTAATACAAACAGCGAGGAGCAGGGAGCACAAATTGAAATTCAAAGAACTACCTTGCCGTGACCTTCTAGGCCTACAAAGCCATCAGGAGCTCATCTTCTTGGTTCACTGTCTTTGCTTCGCTCTACACATCTGTCTGTTTTCCTCTTACCAAGCCATTGAACGGTTCAGTTATGCTCCATGCCACAACTCCTGAGGTTCTCATCTCTCCACTCCCCGTCAGACTCAGCTCCAGATTGCTAGGTGAGCCCATGTCCCAGGTTCTGTCCCTTGTCCTCTCAGCCATGGTCAAGAAGCATGGTGACTCTGCACAAACCCTGAATCTCAGAGACCTAAGGCCGTGACCATGAAAAGGATCTCCTTGCCTCTGTTTTTCAAATAAAAGCACATGTACAAAATACAGAAGATGAAAATCATAGCCAAACAACCAAGTATTGAACCCAAAAGTATGTGGCCAGGAAGAGCCGAGGCTGGCAGAGCTGTACATAATAGAACAAATGAAGCAAAGAAAGGCACAGACTCACTTCTTTGGGCAGAAATTAGAATGTTAGCACATGAAAGAGAAAAGTTAAATGACTCAATTCCCACTTTGCTTTGCTGCCAGGGGGAACAATTCCCGACAAGAAATGGTAGAAAAGCTATCTTTAAGGGGACACTTCCGGGAAGAAAAATGAGAATGATAATAGAGCATTTAATATGCTTTAAGTGAATTTAAATGCTCAGAACCAGAATAATTACATCTCAGGGCACAGAATGTACTAATAAAACGTGTCTACATTGACAGCATCGGCATCTCTGCTCTTTTAACAAATGGCAGAGAAGGAAAGTTCGGCTGGAAGACTGCGGGAAGGTAGACATTGTTCTGTTTTACCATCAAGGTCCTGGAAATATATTTTAATGAGCTTGAAATTAGAGCAAGACAAAACCTGAAGGAATTATCATTAAAAATGACATGCAAATAGTTATAACCTAAAAAGATCATTGGTAGGAGTTAGCAAAGGGTTATTTGATTAATTTATTCATTTGTCCAAACCCTTATTGAGTATGTTTTAGATGCCAGACACAGAGGTTATAAACATGTATAAGACTGAGCTTTACCATCAACCTGGTAGCATTCAGAAAAATTAACAAAAATACAGAACAAACTAGCCTCACCTTCTTTTTGGTACCTTTGCCAGGCTGGTAGGATAGTTCCTTCTTCAAAGATCACATACCTGATACATGAAGATCCTTAAGGCCAGGTGTGTTCCACTAGCTGAGCTATCCCCCCATAGAAGGCTCCAACAGGGGTGAGGAAGAAGTATGTCTTCATAATGAGCTCCAAAAAGAGCACATGGGCAGCCCATACTCCAGGAAACACAATGTCCATCTAACCACCAAAGTTAGAGCAGTTGGCTCTAAAATATTCGATCTGGTAGGTGGAGTAGGGTACCCAGGGCCCAGTAGTGAACACAGTAAGCAATCAATTGGAGTCATGGGTCAAAAATCAATGATGAGCCCTGGCTGAGTGGCTCCGTAGGTTGGAGCATCGTCCCATACACCAGAAAGGTTATGGGTTTGATTCCTGGGCAGGGCACATACCTAGATTGCAGGTTTGATCTCAGTTGGGGTGCGTGTGGGAGACAATCGATTGACGTTTCTCATATCAATCTCTCTCTCTCTCTCTCTCTCTCTCTCTCTCTCTCTCTCTCTTTCAAATCAATGAACATATCCTTGGGTTAGGATTAATTTTTTTTTAATCAATAATGAGGTTCCAATCTTGGGGAAAACAGAAATGGTAAGAATGAGGACTGATGTTAACTTAGTCAAAAGTCTGTGATCAGGGAAATTCCCCGTCCAGGGATGGGGCTTTCTGAAGAGACAGAAACCTGGTCAGAATTTGCAGTATAGTAGTAAATTCCTCAGTATCTGCAGACCACTTCAAGGGCATTTATTGCACGCAAGGCATCAATTTTAGGTTATCTCTCTCCAGCTTGATAGTGAAGAGCTTAAGACATGTCCAGGTTCCACAATCAGTATATTTCCTTACTATTTATTCCTGCCAAATAGGGATATTTTAATTCATAATTGTAAGGATATCTAGACAATGGTCATAGACAATGGTCATAGGTGGTCGTCCCTAACCACCTCTGCCTGCCTGCCTGATCGCCTCTAAGTGCTCCCCTGCTGGCGTAATCACCCCTAACCACCTCTGCCTCACCCCACACCCGGGACCCAGGATTCTCTCCTCCGGGCCGGCCGCAGCCGCAGGTGACCGTGTGCGGGCGGCTTCGCCTGGGCCACAGCCACAGGCGCCTGGTACCATGGGGGGGGGGGGCGGGGGGCTTGTCCCTCTCCCAGGCCACAGCCTGGCTGGTCCCCCATTCCTCTCTCACAAGTTCATTTGTGCCTGGCTGGTCCCCATTCCTCTCTCCCCAGTGTTGAGTGTCTGAGCTGTTACAGCATGATGGTGTGAGGGCGTGATGACCATTTGCATATTAGCTCTTTACTGTATAGGATGATTGAAGTATGGTCTTAAGAAATTCTGAGATCTTGTCCTGAACATTAGAAATGATCGTCCTTGAGCTCTGAATGACAAATTCCATTTAATTCAAGAGGCTGACTCTAATTTTGAAATAGATCCAGCCATTCTAAGTAACTAAAGTAATCAAGTCACACAAAATATGTTTATCCCACCTTCAAAAAATGTTTTCTTTTTATCAACCATTCTATGTCAGTATAAAAAAATAGAGGTTTGTTGTTATTGTTGTTAATCCTCAGCTGAGGATATTTTTCCATTGATTTTTAGAGAGAGTGGAAGGGAGAGGGACAGAGAGAAACATCCATGTGAGGGAAACACATCGATTGATTGCCTCCTGTGCACACCCCAACCAGGGCCAGGGAACTTGCACACACCCCAACCAGGGCCAGGTACGTGCTCTTGACCGGGACCCTTCAGTCTGCAAGCCGACGCTCTACCCACTGAGCCAAACTGGCTAGGGCAAAAAGTAGAATTTTGTATTCACTTATGGCTTCTCAGCACATCACACTGAAAAGATGTACGTATACTGGCTATGATCCCATCATAGTCAACATTCTAGTTTCTTTCAGCCTTCAATCAAGAGGAGGTATATTGTTGGCTACTGGTTAGTGTCTGCGAATAAAATAGTTGAGAAAGTCTGTGTGACTGTTGGCATGGGTCCCAATGCCGTTGTACAGTCCTCCCCATGGCTCACAAATCATTTCAGTTTAAATGAAAAAAAGGCTTCTAATGGCACAAGCTTTCAATGATAAAGCCTGTTGACGCTTCTCTGTCCTACATGCATTACACACATCCAAGGAGTCAATTCACACTCTGCACAGCAGTGGTCTGCAAAATATAGGCTGGGAATTCATACCTCGTCATTTCTCTTCTTATTTTCTTTACCATGAATAGTATGTAATATCCAAAAGCGTTATTGAATCAAGGAATTTTGAAAAATTTTCATTCACTTTTTGACTGGTTCAATGATGTGGTTCATACATATTTTGAATTATGCCTCTGGAGTTTTGGATTCTTTTCTACAGTTGGATATAAAAGTAACTTACTTCATACCAACAACAATTATTTTGTAGAAGGACTGGGGTGGGGGGTGGGATTGGGGGTGGGGAGACTTGACTGGATTACCAAAGAGGCTTCTCACTGTTTTATGTGAAAATGGTGCATTTCTATGGCTACCTGCCAGTTTTGCAAGGATTCATAACTGACAGTTCCCTGGGCAGAAGCTAATGGATTGCAAGTTCAATAAGACACATTTTCAGATACTTACTATCTTTCACATTTTATTTTTACATCTATTTACGGTTTTCATTTTTCAGCTGAAGATTTTCTCTTCACTTTATATTGTGTGGAGACCTTGCCATATTTCATATGTACCATATTATTTTTAACTTCCCTCATTTTATATTGCATGTGGCTCTGTCCACAATTTACATTTATAATGTCATTAATATTTTCAGTACTTTTATGGCTCAAAGAACTACTTTGAGTCAGTGGTATATATTTTTAAAGAACAGTTGGGGGCATGATATAACACAGTTGAGTAACATTGAAAAATATGAGAAATGAGTAAATGAAACCAATCACCCTAATGATGTAAAATACAGGGTATCCCCCCCAAAATGTATACACACACTTTGAATAATTATAAAGGCAGTGCTTATTAAAATACATTTCAATTTCAAAATGTAATAGACTCACCTTTTAAAATGTGTGTGCATTTCCTTGGAATACCCTGTATTATATCATGGCCACATGGCAGGCTTCAAACTTTTTAAGAATGCAATGATTTTGAGAAACAATGTGATTTCTATAAAAAGCATCATTAACTTGAAACATGTGAACAAAATCGTCTCCTTGCTTTTTACCTCTGACACTGTCAAACCAGCTGCAAACCATGGACTGGTCTGGGCAGGGCCTGTCCGCTCAGCACATGGACAGTGAGGGTGTGGAAGTAGGAGGTCGGGACATGGGATGGGAGGTGCTAGGACAGCAGCGGGTCAGCGGGTCCTCTTAAGGGTTCCCTCACAATCAGGGGCAGAAGGAAAGCCCCCAAAGGCATGACTGGGCCACCAAGTCCCCGAATCTGAGCGCAGGATTCATAACAAGCCCCACCGAGGGAGGAGAAGGGGTGAAAGAAGATTATTGAATCTTGCTTCAGGCTGTATCTCCTCAGGAGCTGGAGACAGGTGCCAACTGGCAGGGGCTCTGGTTTCCTGAACCTGGAGTTGGCAGAAGCAAAGGAAATAAACTAGAGCTGTGATCCTGTCTGCAGAATCTCAGTCGTAGTCACAGAAGGGGAGCTCAGCACACGGACTGGGCAAGAGCTGATGTGAATGACAAGGGCAGGACTCAGGTCACCCTGACCGCCTGGAACGCAGTGCCCTAATCAACTCAATGCATTTTTGTGAGGCTGCATGAAATGTGTGCATTGAGCTCCTAAAAATCAGCTGTGTTCGTGCAGGCCCAAATGGACAGAATTCCTGTAAGAACGAAGGGAGGCTCCTTGTAGGACCACAAATTCAGCGGCACCACCTCAGCATCTCCAATAGTAATGACGCTGCAGGCTGCATTCATCACCGTGTCCAGGCATAAATATGTAATAAAGGAATGATAATGGCTTATAAAGTCACAATATGCTATTAGAAAAGATTTTCACCCTCTTTGCATTGCACTTGCATAATTGAGTCCAAGTAGGGTAGTTCTTCTTGTTACTTTTTAGACGATGCTAGTACTTAAAGAATCGTCACCAAGCCCTCACCTGTTTGGCTCTGCGGATAGAGCGTCGGCCTGTGGAGGGCATCGATCTAGGTACCTACCATTTGTAAATTAAGAGATTTTTAGCCAAATCTCCAAGGTCCCGAGTTCGATTCCGGTCAAGGACACTTACCTGGGTTGCAGGCTCCTCCCCGGCTTGGGCCCTGTTTGGGTTGTATGCAGGAGGCAACCAATAGACATCGATGGTTCTCTCTGTCTTTCCCTCTCTTTTCCACTCTCTCTAAAATTCAATGGAAAAATATCCTCGGGTGAGGATTAAAAAAGAGTTGTCATCAAAAAGTAGATAAGCTCTGGGAAGCCAGCACAGAGCCGGGCACACATGAGCGGCTTCATACCACAGCAGAGTCTAAAAGAGTTGAATTCATAGGAGCAAGTGGGAGCAAGAGGATAACATTTATCTGAATTATTTTATCCAATTTAATCTTCCTGTTAGCCCCAAAGGCTTGGCTCTGCATCTCCTTACCCAACTAACTGCGACATGTCCTTCAGCGCGCACTTTAATGTCGCTTCTCAGGGGAGGACGCCCAGCTCTCTACCCCAGTCCCCAAACAAGGTGCGGCGATTCTGTCCTGTGCTCCTGGTTGAGTCTGTAATTTCCACCTCGCGGCACTCGACTCGATTTCTTGTTAAGGCGTGTTTCCTTACCTTTACTCCCCACGGGAGCACAGGCTGTCTGTAGGTAGTGATTGTGTCTGTCTGGTTCAATGTCATAGCCCTAGTGTCTTAGACAGCACTTGGTTTTAAAAAACAGAGCTTAGTAAAGGTTGGCTAGGTGAATGAATGAATAAAATGGGGTTCGGAGTATTGGAGATTTGGCTAAAAATCTCTTAATTTACAAATGGTAGGTACCTAGATCGATGCCCTCCACCCCCCAATTCATATAGTATTAAAGTTCTAACTTCTGGCTCCTCAGCATGTCACTAATTAGAAATGAGGTTATTTCTAAATAGTGTCGTTAGATGAGTTAAGATGAAGCAGGACTGGAGTAGGGCGGGGCCCTAGGCCAATATGACTGGTGTCCTTATAAAAAGGGGAGATTTGGCCACAGAGAAATACACAGATGAACAGCACGCAGAGATGAAGGCAGAAGTGAGGGCGATGCTATCACAAGCCAAGGAACGCCCAAGCTGGCCAGCAAACCACCAGGAGCGAGGAGAGGCGGCTGGATCGGGGTCCTCCTCTCAGCCCTCAGAAACCAACCCTGCGGCCCTCGCAGACTTCCAGCCTCCAGAGCCGCGAGGCAATATATTTCGGTTGATAAGCCACGCAGTTGCCGTACTTTGTGAGAACAGCCCTCACGAACCAATCGGTGTCCCTGGAGCTCAGCCCTCAGCCTTGCTAATTGTTACTTTCATTGAGCGCAATCAAGGTAGTCTATACTATGGGAGGCCCTGTGGCGGGGGGGGGGGGGGGGGGGGGGAGGACACGTAAGACATAAGAACTGCCCTCCTTGGGGAACACATATGGAAAAAAAGGAGCGGGGGGGGGGGGGGGAGAAAAAAACTTATTTCTTTCAGTTCCCGGCAAGAGGTCTGAGATTGTATCCATGTTGACTAAAATGATACAAGATCGCTTTGAAAAGTAGAGGGCCAAAATACTCATTCAGCGAGTGTAATCTATCTACCAATAGGCTAAGAATGCGTCAGCCAGCCAGCACATTTCTGCTCCCGTTTAGGAAAAATCCACTGGGAAAGTGCATTAAGATTAGGAGATAGATCGGCGCCGGTAAATTGGATTTGGATAAGGGTATTTTTATCAAGTGCTGGGAACAGAATGAGTCATCCAACTTTACCACGATACACAGCGGCCGTGAGGTCTTTTGTGAATCTGTTCCCGTCCCCTAGGAATACACCAGGGACATGGGGAACGTGTCCACTCCGTCTTCGTTCTTTGTGTGTGCCGGGCACTGTGCAAAATGCTGGGAACTCATCAGTGAGAAGGACTGGCCTTCACGGGGTTCAGTGTGGAAAGCGGGGCCATGAGGACATGCGTGTTACTCTGAGAGCTCAGCGAAGGAACAGCTAAGCCAGCCTTGCAGAAGCGGGAAAGGTCCCGAAGCTAACGGGATGGGGAGTGTGTGTGTCTCTTGCCTCTGGGAGTATTCTGTTGTTTCTCTTTCCGCTTCTTGATTGTAACGGCTTCCTAAATTCTTTTCAGTCTTCCTTGTTTCTCAAAATATGAATCTAAAGTTTTAAATTCCCCGCAAAGGACTACATGAGCAGTGTCATAAAGGCTTCTGTATGTGCCGGTTTTGTGGTTATAGAATTCTAAACGTTTTCTAATTCCCATTGTCATTTCTTCATCAAATCATGACTCATAAAGATGTATTTTCAGTTACCAAGTGTGGCTTTAGCAAACTGCATTTTTGTTATTGATTTCAGACTTCGTGGTACTGCAAAATATTGATTCTTTGGTATTTGCTAAGTTTCTTACGTGAGGGCTATTTTGTGGTCACTTTTTCCAATGGTTTCACATGAGCTACATAACAAGTAAGTTCTCTTTGGTGGTGAATGTCTCCATTTGTCCTTTTGCACAAGTTAGCTTATTCGATTGTTTAAATGTTCTAAATCCCGGAATTGGTCTGCGCAATCTATCAGTTTCTAAGAGAGATTTCTTAAAATCTTTCTCTGTGATTATGGTCTATCACTTTTTTCTTTGTAATTATGTCAATTTTTTGCCTTATTTTGAGGTTCTTCGGTTAGCCTCTTAAAGACTCAAGATATACTTTGTACCATCTCATTTTATCCTCAATGTCTCTAACTGCTATATCATTTTTTCTCTATCTCCTTTTGTTACATTCTGAATAACTTTTCCAATTTATCCATTCTCTCTTTAGCTGAGTCTAAACTGGATTTTAACCAACTACTGAGTTTTTCATTCCAATGACTATGTTTACATTTCTTGAAGCTCTACTTATTGGTATTTTTAAACTCAAAATAGCCTTTTATTTTTTTATTCATTTTAAGTACACATAGAGCTCTTTTAGATCTATTGTGTTAGTCCAAGCTTTGAAAAGGAGGTGGATAATTTTCCTATTATCATCATAGTTCATTTGCTCATGCATTTGGTAATTTTTTCCCTAGTAAATGCCACTTCATCAGATTTATTCACATTGCCTTTTGCTTTCGGTTGGAAGGAGAATGATAATCATCATACTCAGGGTGGTTTTACATTCATTTCTACTTGAATCCTGCAATTTCAGTCATCTTAGACTAATGTTATTCTTGGATTCTCAACTTGGACTTCTCATCACAGAGGTAGTATATTTAGTTCTTGCATCCATGCATGACAAAGACTTGGGATTTTTTTTTTTACCTGGTGGATGATTTTCTCCCCACCCCCTCTGCCTACCACTAAATTACTTGGACAGATAGCAAGCTTCCTCAGCCCTGGTGGCTGCATCTGTAACATGTTTATTTGGCAGTGAGCTTCCTGTTGGTGGAGGGATGTCTTGGATTTGTTGAGCGTTGGACGAGAAGATCACCATGGTCTCATTCTAACCATCCATGGTGATCTCTACTGTCTTGTATGTGTTACATTTTTTAAAGTTTGTCCACATCCACTGTCTCACTTGATAATGGGATGTCCATGACTCAGTGGTCTTTAAGCTTCAAGCCTCACATCTCAGATTCCTGGTAAAGAGCTGGCGAACAGCAGCTTCCTGAGGTGCGTTCAGCAGGCACAGAGACTTGTCTGAGGGTCTCTCTTTCCAGTGCTCAGGATACACCCCAACCTCTCAGATCCATGGGTGGCTGTCACATATGCCCAGTTCCTGTGGCCTCCTTGCAGCTCTGGGATGGACTGGCTCTGGAGGCCTGTGGGTAGGAGTGGCAGCAGCATAACCAAAAACCTTGCTGATTAGTTATGGTTCCTTGATCTAGCCACAGTGGGAGCTCAGAAATGGTCAAAGCTTTAGTTCAATCTTTAACTCCTGCTGAGAAAAAATGTTTGAAATTTAGTTTCACAGAAAGAACAGTGAAACTTGCAAGTTGAGGTGTAAGCTTAACCCAGAGGAACATGTTGGTGCATTGTTCATACCCTAACACTTTCCAAAGAGGATACTGGGAGACTCACAGCAAGGAGCACACACACACACACACACACACACACACACACACACACACACAGTCATAAATAGAAACAGAGCATATGAATTGCTAATGCAGGAGAAACCAAGCTGATAACTACTGAGGCTATTCTGTTTGGGGATATGAACAGTAGTAATAGAACGTTTTTTTCTAATGATGGGCTGACACTTTTTCCCATCACTGCTCTGTTCTGCAATGTAAACTTAACACACTCTCATCCGGGGCTGGGGTTTACTTCTCCACCCATGTATTAGTTTTCTAGGGCGACTGTAACAAATTACCACAGATTGGGAGGAATAGACCAACAGAAATCTATTTCCTCACAGTTCTGAGACCAGAAATCAAGGTGTCTGCAGGGTTGGTTCCTTCTGGGGACTCTGAGGGTGGAGGTGGCCTGCCTCTCTCACCCATTCTGGCCGTTGCTGAATACAAAGGATGTGGGATGGGTCCCAGAGGGAGGACCAGAGGGAGGAGAAAACATGACACCCATAGAGATATAATACCTGTCACATACAGAGGCTCTTAGCAGAAGTAGAGTAAATGCCCAGTGGTAGCTGCTATTATTGTATTGTTATCATCATCATACTATCATCACCATCACCACCATCATCACCACCACCATCATCATCACCACCACCATCACCATCACCATTAGCATCATTCCCATCACCATCACCACCACCATCACCATCACTACCGTCACCACCATCACCTTCACCATAACTATCACCATTACCACCACCATCATCACCATCACCATTACAATCACCATCATCATCACCATCACCACCATAATCACCACCACCACCACCACCATCACCATCATCCTCACCACCACCATATAGGCTGCTAACAACCTGACTGAGGCAACTCCCTCTACTTGGAGTTTTACTACTCCTACCCCCTCATTATGTTCTCTCTCCTAATAGCCTCTCAGAATTCTTCCTTGCTCCTTTGCCTGCTCAGGTGTCTGGACCTGCTTTAGAAAACCAACTCCTAATAAGGTTTAGCAACCTCTGGGAAAATGAGAATGTAAATTAATTGCAATAACTCAGAATTCAAAGCACTCCCTCCCTTTGGAGCTCAGCAGAGGTTTTCCAGGCCTGTGAATCCCCCAGCCAGGTGATGGTTGGTGCATAGAAGCACCACATTGAGGCATGAGCCTGGGCTCCTGCTTTCTACTCTCAGAAAACTGGCTTTTATTTGGTGAGCTACCACTTTCTCATTTTTCTCCACCTTCTGAAGCACGCTCACCAGGTTCTAGGAGACGTATGAGCCCACAAGTCAAGCACCTTGAAAACGGCTCCCACCGTGCTCCCATTTTTCACCCGTGTTGGGGATCGGCCCCATTTATCTGCAGCTTCCACCCGGCACAGCTTTCTTCTCCCCTTGATTGCTTTGCGTTTCTGTCAATTAGACTCCAGTGAGGCTGTCATCGAGGGATACACTTTATAAAAATAATCATGCCAAGCGCTGCAACGGGGGAGCCTAGTGGGAAAGCTGGAGTGTCAAGGCTTCCCGAACACAGGAAGGAAGACGGGCCTTATCTTCAACCCATCTTCAACCCACGCATGCCGGATTTCAGGCCCCCTGGTGGTTTGATCTGGTCATTTTTTTTATTCCTTTCCTCCCTGCAGATGAGTATGACAGAGTTTATTCCTGTCCTTGGTCCCCAGATGACATCCACAAACCTGTCATTCGCGCGAAACCTCACAAGTCAGTAGGTGTGCTCCACGTCGCTGCTGTTACAGCTCCTGGGACAGATGTATCTGCTGGGTATAGAACAAGCCATCGGCCTGTGCTTTTTCTAAGTCATTACAATGCCACTGGCATTTTGACAAGCTGGCACCAACTGACAGGCTGAGCACCTGGGAGCGATCTGTTTTGCAGGCTGCAAGAAACAGCTGTATAACTCTGGTAGAAACTGGCTCGGTTGTGGTCCAATACATTTTAGGTAGAGAGGCAGACTGCTGAGGTGGAACAGACCCTGTCTTGGGAGCAAGAGGGACCTAGGTTTGAATCCTGACCCTTTTGCTCACTGGTTTTGAGTAGTAAGTGATTTAACAGTCTCCTCATCTGTGAAATGGGGAGATACACACAATTCTTGAAGAGATAAAGTGCTATTATGAGAGACTAGAGGCCCAGTGCATGAATTTGTGCATGGGTGGGGTTCCTCAGCCTGCCCAGAGATTGGAGCTGATTGGGGCGGGCCGGCCGGCCGGGGGAGGAACTGCAGGAGGTTGGCCGGCTGCAGGAGGTTGGCTGTGGACGCTCACTGGCCACCAGGGGGCAGACCCTCAACACAGGAGCTGCCCCCTGGTGGTCAGTGCACTCCCACAGCCAACCTCCTACAGCTGGCCAACCTCCTACAGTCGTCCGGTTGACTGGTTGTAATGGTCGCTTAGGCTTTTATATATAGAGAGAGATAATTACTTAAGTGTCTGGCATTGGGTTGGTGCAAACATGGTTTCTGGTAGTAAGGCAGTGAGGATAGCCCAGCAGCAGCAGCAGCTACAGTTGTAGTGTAAGTATTAACAGTAGCATTTGTTGTCATAATAATGGTAGAGTGATGAAAGTGCTGGTTTTGAGCCAGGAGACTTGGATTGTACCAATGACAGAATTAATAGAATGAGTGGTGGGTAGAGAGTAAAGACACCTGATGTCTAGTCTCGGGAGTTCCTCAGTATTTTGTGTCTCTAGAATTTAACTTGTATAGCAGATGTTCTTTCCTTGTTCTGTGTGATTTAAATGTTAATGAAAATAATAGCAATCCGTGCTAACTTACACTGAGTGTGCCCCACGTATCAGGCACATTTCCATTTTACACAGATGGCTTCATTAAATTCTCACAAGTATTCCATGAGCTATGTCTTAGTTTACTTCTATAGTTCAGCATCAAGGCACAGAGAAATGAAATCTCTTCCCCAAGGTCACAGAGCTAGTGGTAGAATCAGAATCAGAAACCAGGAAACCTGGCTCCAAAGCTTGCATCTAAGCTCCTGTAGCCAACTGTACCGCTTTAATGAGAGTTGTTACGACCTGGAGGTCATGGTACAGGCTTGTATGATAGAGGAGATTTCTCCTTCCGTGTACAGTCTGGTGTTATAACACATCAACAATGGATTACCTCAGTAAGGATGCCAAGACATAAGGGCACAGGCATTGTTTCTGTTTTGTCAACCAGTCAACTAATCAACAAAGAACTGATCTTTATTAAATACTAGAGGCCCAGCGCACAAAATCATACACGAGTAGCTCGCCACCACTTGCCTATGCTCGCTGCCCTGCCCACCGCCACTCATGGGCTGGGGGCAGGAGGGGGGAGGGACTGAGAGGTGATCAATGCACCTCATGGCGACTGGTCAAGCAGATGTTCCAGTTGTTACGATTATGATCCCTGGCCTTTTATTATATAGGATGTAGTTATTAAAATGTGGCATATTTTCAAATGTTCATCAACAGTCAACCATTTTGAAGGGAAGGTTTGTTTGAGGAGTAGTGAAAGAGTATCTTGGAGACATTATGACAAGACATGTACGTGAAAGACCTAGAATATCAAGCTAAGTCTGAACTATGGACAATGAGGAGTTGGATGCCTCCTCTCTGGGGAGCCACAGCACCCACTTCCCTCCTTTAGAGCACATTTACTTTTTATAATGATCACGAACTGAATTCAGGATCCTGTATGATCTTTGAGAACCGTGACAATGTCAACGTTCTCCTGACCCATCCCAACAACTAAGTGTATCTTTCTTCAGGGCCTTTCAGGCCAGTTCAATCCCTTGCCCATAATATGAGCCCAGCCTATCTCTGAGAAGGAATGTGTTGAAATAGATTCAGAGCCTAAACTCAGCCCAAACTTATCTGCCATGGATTTCTTCCCTTTTTCTGGAAAGAAAAAGATGCTTTTATTTTCTTTTGGGAAATTCTAGGCCCATAAATATAGGCTTACAATCTGATTTCCAGGGTCCATTCAATCTGCTGCCCCATGCGGGCGAGGCTTGGACCTAATTCTTGGACCTACTCGCTCCAGGATGCTGACCAATGCAGTGCTTCACCACGGTTCTTGACTATCAGAGAGCTGGCATTGAATGCTATGACGGCTGTTACTTTACTTAAGAACTTTGAAGATGTCACTCCACAGTCGTCTGGTCTCTATTGTTCTTATAAGAACACTGCTGTCAATCTAATTGTAACTCTTGTAGGATAACCCTTTCCTCTCTCTGGTTGCTTGTACAGCTTTCTCTTTGTCTTTGATGTTCAGAACTTTGCCATGTGCCTCTGTTGGGAGGCTGAGCAGAAGCCTCCTCAATGAGCCATTTGACAGCCCTGACGGCTGACACCGCGGGGACTTCGTTGGGAAGTGTGGGGCATGGAATTACCCAGGTGTCTAGGCAGTGGCCTGCTCAGCAGGGCCTGTGTTCACCTAAGCGTTTCCTGCAAAAGGAAACAATAAATCTCTTCCCCCTTCTCCTCTGGACGAATGACTGAGTGATGATTCTGATTTGTTTCCTCTGGTGGGCAGTCTGGCTCTGTCTTCTTCTGTCAGGGTTGACAGCAGGGAGCCTGTGGCCTACCTTTCCCGGTCTTCCAGACAGCAGCTCTCCTGTCCTGTTGCTAACAAGTGTCCCCAGGCCTGCAGGTAGGGGTCACATGCCTTGTTCAGCTGGCACCAGGGAGCTGGTGGGATCTCGATCCAGGGCATGGTGGGCCCCAGGACCTAGGGCCATGCGCCCTGAAATGTGATATTTGCACCACAGTTAACACATGACATGGTTTTCAGTGGGGTGAGGTTTAAACATTTAACTATAGTACAAAGATAGTGAGATACTGTTTTTTACTTAGAATATGAAGCATCCCTTTAAACTAGGATTTTTACTCAAAACATTTAAGGGGGAAAAAAAGGAGTCAATTTAAAGAAGACCAAGAATTACAGTCCTGACAGAACATGGGTATAGAACAAGCCACAAAGGTAATATAAGAGTAAATAAATTAGGCAAATTTATTTAGGGCGGAAGCCGTCCTGTGTGCCCACAGAGGGAAGTTATTCGCTTATCCATTCATTCAAGAGCTTTTTGAGCACCCACGAGGCTGTTGCAGAGTGGGAGGTGATGATAAAGGATGCTGACCCAGGGCTGGGTTGCATGCGCTTTTGTGAGTCGTTTGGGGGCTGGGTGATTGGCACTTAGCAATAACCAATTGCAGGGTCGGGTGGTTGGTAGTCCTGAGAAAGGTCTGGTAGCAGAGACCTACAGTTGGGAAATGTTAGAGGCTGGTCGGTGAAGAACTTGGACATCTTCAGGTCGATATCACCAGTGTAGTTCCTTGAGCCCAAACTGAGTTGCCGACAGGGCAAGACCAATCCAATCAGTAGCTTTTGAGGGGCTGATTCTTACATGACGGCTGCTTCTACGGAACGAGGGAAGAGTGCCGGGAGCCGGTCCATCCTTGCTGTTTCAAGGGACCTGGCATATATGGCATACGGTTCTTAATATGTTTGCTCACCTTCTTGGCGCTGTGTTTTAACCAAGGTCACCTCTCCGAGAAAGGTTGAATCCCCAGGTAGGGATTTTCCCCTGAAGTTAGGGAGGGAATAAAACTCCTTAACTAAGTGCCAGGCGGGTAGTTAATCAATTTAACTACAAACAATCATGCTTAAGCTACATAATCTTTACTCCCTGGAATGGAGATAAGAAATGCCCTAACCTTTGTAATAGAAATTGACAGGATTAGAATCAACTGGTATAAATACAGATGCAACAAGACAACAACAGACAGAATTCAGAAGACAGAAGCAGACAGAACTCAGAACACAGAACTAAGGACACAGGGCTTGGAAGACAGGACCAAGAGAGACAGAGCCTAGGCACAGAACCTACACAGAACGTTCTCTAGAGACAGAAGAACTTCACTGGCGAGAGCATGCCGGAGGATCCTGGACAGGGACTGGCCTCAGAGCCTGGAGGCGGAGCCTGGCGAGAGAACATGGCAAAAGATCCTGGACTGAACCTGACTACAGAAATTGGCAAGAGAACCTGACTAGAATCTGGTGACCAAACCTGGCTGGAGAAGTCCCTGTGTCATTCCTTCTTCGCCAACTCCGTCCACACCTTTGGGGACCCCTGGACCTGCTGGGGTTGGACCCCGGCAGAAGAGGAAATTGGTGCGTGGGTGATCCCCTTTCCTTTAATGGTGCAGGCCACCAGCACTTACTGGCTCTGACGATAAGACAGACTGCTACTGCTCAACCCTAGGAGGCATCATTTTCATCTTAGACATTGGCTATTTGCACCTGAATCGTGGCAATTTCCAGGCAGATGATAGCAAACTGTCTTGTTCCATCTGAATCAACACATTATGACCACTTCCCAGTAGACAGAAGTGAACTGTCTTGGGCCAGGAGTGTCTTTGGCAAATGCCCAAGCAGATTCACAACTGGGCATCTTGTTTCTTTTCACCTGGATTTGACCTACTGTCAACAGTCTTGGCCCATTTTCTGCTCGTGGCTCCATCTTGCTCATCGGCATTAATGATTTTGAGTTCTTAGGAAGTGAATAAGGAACAGTCTACATTCTCCACCTGAGAGGTTGGCCAATACGTCAGGTAGAGAGAGATGGAAGCACCATCCTTCTTATGAAGAAACTGGAGTGAAGTGGATCGGGCCTGTTGTAAAGGGGCCTTGCTAGCCAACCCTGAGTCAGGCAGGCTTCCTCGTCTGACACTTGCACAGTCCTCCCTAATGGAGGCAGGCCCTTTACAACACAGCAGAGAGGAATGCAGGCATGCAGGGAGGCAGAGGCCATTTAGAGGAGAGAGGGAAGGTATGGAAATTCTAGAAGTCATTTTGCCTCCTGTTACTCAGATGTCCCTGCTATCCCAAGTGATCTACAGATTCAAAACAATCTCTGCCAAAATTCCAATGGCATTCTGCACAGAAATAGAAAATACAATCCTAAAATGTGTATAATGTCACAAAAGACCCTGGAGAGCTGAAGCAACCTTGAGAAAGAAGAACGAAGCTGGAGTCATTGCACTTCCCGATTTCAAACTATATTACAAAGCTACAGTAATCAAAACAGTGTGGTCCTGGCATACAAAAGACATAGATCCATGGATCAGACTAAAGAACCCAGAAATAAACCCATGCACACATATATGGTCAATTAATTTATGTGAAAAGCACCAAGAATATCTAACGGGGAAAGCATAGCCTCTTCAATAAATGGTGTTGGGGAAACTGGATATCAACATGCAAAAGACTGAACCTGGACCCTATCTGACACCACACACAAACATCAACTCAGAATGGATTAAAGACTTGACAGTAAGACCTGAATCTGTAAAACTCCTAGAAGAAAGTATAAGGGGTAGTAAGCTCCTTGACAGTGGTCTTGGCAATGAGTTTTTTGTTTCAACACCAAAACCTAAGGCAATAAAAAGCAGAAATAAATAGGTGGGACCACATCAACTACCCTTGTTGTTTTTCTATAACTATCGTTTTTAAATACACAAAAGAAGCACCATTTGACTTCAAAGCTATGTCCTGAACTTCATTGGGCAGGTAACTCCTTGCAGAATATCAAGACTGGCGGGGGAGCGCGAGTGAAGGTGTAGGAAGAGATGGTGCAGCCATTTCCCCTGGGTGTCTGTAACTGACTTTGCTGAAGATGTAAACAACGTAATATGTGCAACCAGAATTGCCTATGGAAAGAGCCCTTCCGATGAATTCCTTTTTGTTCTTCCCTCTTTTTTAACAAGGGCCACGTCTTGAGGAGAAGATAAATGCACCTTATAATTTTAATGTTTCTCGGTGGTAGGAAGATGCCGGGTACTTCCGCTTCCAAGTGTGTGTGGTGAGGAAGGTGCGGTGGGAGTGGAAGCCTGGCATCCCCGGGGAAGTCCTCCCTGACCTTCCAGGGTTTCAAGGTCCTTCCCGTGGGAGTGAGAGAGCATGGGCGGGTCAGAGCCCAGCACCCACGCGAGGCTGAATCTCTGGTGGGCGAGGGCAGAGAGCAGCCAGCGTGGGCCGGTAAACAGAACAGGATCCAGCGATTGAGTCTTTGGTGGCTGCACCCTCGGCTGAGCAGCACCAGGCTCACGGGTCCATGCAGGGCCTCAGCGCCCAGGGTTAGGGTTAGGCTTAGGGTTAGGGTTAGGCTTAGGCTTAGGCTTAGGCTTAGGCTTAGGCTTAGGGTTAGGGTGCAGGCGATTTCAAACTTTCTAAGATCATCCCTCAATACAGGTTTCAGGCTCAGAAGAAAGAAAAAGCAGGGTCACTGACAATTTGCAGGTGTGTGTGGGGGGGAAGGGCCATAGGAAGGCCCATGCTCTTACATGGGGCATGGGGAGTCAGGCCCGCCTTTCTTTCCCTTCCCTGTACCCAGCCCTTTGACCCATCTCTGTATTCCCTTGGCGCTTTCTCTGTGCGGACTCTGCATTGACCTCCCCGCCCAGTTCTTTCCTTCGTCTTTCTTTATTTGTTCTGGTTTCTTTCTTCCTTGATTTTTCCATCTTTTAAACAACCGTTAGAACAAAGCAAAAACTCCGTTGACAAGATAACAGACAAATATCATTGTAGAACCTAACCTCTGAGCTTCTAACAACATTAGCACAATATCTCTCCCTAGACAGACGGTCGTTTTGAGAAAATGGCCCGAGCCGGCAGCCAATTCAGTGAATTCCACGCTGTCTGAGCCGAATGTGACCGCACAGACCCCAAGGTGGCCTTTCTGCGTCTCCTCCCATCACCAGAGGTCAGCCGCTCTCCCCGGGGCCCAGGGCAGGGGGGTCCAGGATTGAATGGGATTCGCCATCATGTGGATGATCCCCACAGGGGCCAGCCCTTGTAGCGTGTACAGCAAACATGCAGGTCGCCGTGGGCTTTCATTAGCAAGTAATCTCCCCGTTTTTCTTCTCCTCTCGGGACTCAGGCGGTGTGAGGGGCAGGGTTCCAGGTCCTTCGTGAAAAATGTGATGGGAACACGCCGCCCCTGGGGACCGTGGGGGAGTCTGGCTTTGACTGCTGCTCTGTGGGCGCACTGGGCGGTGAGCTGGGCAGGCGTAGGGCTGCGTCCTGGCAGCTGGAAAGGGAGCCTTTGGAACCAAGAGCAGCAGGGGGCCATTTCTGACGATGACGGAGCGCCTTCCTACCCGAAGGAGGAGCCCTAACGGGTGCTGTGTAATGGGGTTTGGGGCCACATCTATGGATTTGGGGCCCAGAAGACATGGAAGGGTAGCTTCCCTTTCCAAATGAATGTCCTGTTGGCGATGGGCTCTTCTCTCTCTTTTTTTTAAATATATTTTTTTATTGATTTCAGAGATGGAGAGGGCAAGAGGGATAGAAACATCAATGATGAGAGAGAATCATTGATCAGCTGCCCTCCTACTCACCCCTCACTGGGGATCAAGCCAGCAACCTAGACATGTGCCCTGACCAGGAATCGAACCTGGAACCCTTCAGTCCACAGGCTGACGCTCTGTCCATTGAGCCAAACCGGCCAGGGCTGGGCTCTTCTTTAAGCTGTACCGTCGCCTTCCGAATACTTAGAACAGTACGGTCCTCAGAGTGGGGACCCCAAAGCATTGCATTTTTTTTTTTTTTTTTTTAGGATCCACTCTGCGGAAAGTGCCGTTCTGCGGAAAGCAGCAGTCCGGTTTAAAGAAGGGTTTCTCGCAGGGAGCACACAGCGGCTTCTCCTGGGGAGGTGGTTGATGATGCGGGCTTCTGGCATAGCACAGATACTGGAGATTTTCATTCTGAAACTCTGGGGTGGGGGGTGTTATGTCTGCCTCTGGTACAGGTACATTGGGGGTCCTTGTAAAGGTGGGTCTTTGCCAACCTTACGGGACAATGCTGGCTTTTAGTGATTAAAAGTGCAGGCCTAGGTCTTCTAAGCATGGGTTCCTGTCTTCCCATTATTCCCTCAAGCAAGGCGATACCCTCTAAGCAGCGGTTCTCAACCTGTGGGTCTCGACCCCATTGGCGGTCAAACGACCCTTTCACAGGGGTCGCCTAAGACCATCCTGCATATCAGATATTTATTTACATTACGATTCATAACAGTAGCGACATTACAGTGATGAAGTAGCAACGAAAATAATTGTATGGTTGGGTCACAACATGAGGAACTGTATTTAAAGGGCCAGAAGGTTGAGAACCACTGCTGTAGTCACCTTTCCTGGGGCTGAACGTGAGCTCCGCTCCTCCTTCGCTGTTAGAATGAGTTACAATAATGCCAGCTGCCGTATCACCTCCCATGTTCCGGTGGCTCCCTACATGCCTTTGCCTAGAAGCAGTACCCATCACTCCCACTGCGATTCTCGTGGTGCCACTTAGATGCAAGGGATGCTGGGAAACAGTCACAGGCTGGGTCCCTGCTTCCAAGCAACCGCTATATCATGTGGGTGGAAACATGAAGTTGGGCAGACAGAAGCTGTCTCTGCCTTGTCGTGTCACCTTGGCCACGTTTCTTCATCTTTCTAAGCCTCACTGTCCGCATCTATGAGATGCTGCCGATAGAACTTACCGCGTTGGGCTGGTAAGAGGATGGTGTGAGCAAATGCATGCCATTGTACACGCACCGTATGTACCGTGCCGGGCTCCCAGTGAGCACCCAGGACACGGGAGCCACTTTGTATTATGGGCGCCGTGGTCATTATGATCCCTGTTCCCATGGCGCCCATGGCACGTGTCCTGAGTGGACAAGCTGGAGGGGGAGGGGGACTTGGAAGAGGGGAGAAATCTCTTGCAAACGCTGGGATCAGGGAGGACTTGACGTTGACCTGTGAACTGGGTCACGGAGGACGGACAGGATTTGCGCAGGCAGCGGGCTGAGGAAGGGCTGTCCGGGGAGGAAGAATAGCTGCTGTGGAGTCACGGCCGAGAAAAAGGGCAGAGAATGGGCCTGGACAGGCTTCATGCCACTGGCGTGTAGGTGAGTGGCCGTGCCTTGAATTTCAGGCAGATGAAGAAATGCATATCCAAGACTTAATTAAGAAGTGTTGCTTGAAGGAGGGCTGCCAGGAATGCTTTGGGTCAGGAACGTGAACCCCGCACGAGATGCACTGGGAAGAGGACCTGCAGAGGGGGTTTAGGGGGAGGCTCCCGCAATGGGCCAGGCTGGAGGCAATGAGGTCTCAGAATGCCCCCCCCCCCTGCCCGCAGGTGTGGACTGAGGTTCTCCCGCACATCTGGGAGGGCTCTGGAAGGCTCAGCTTCCTGGAGGGTGAGCCGAGGAGAGGGCGGGGCTGTGGGGAAAGCCCTGGGTGTGCAGGATTTGAATCTTGGATGCACCTCATTGGAAACGTGCTGAACTCTTTGAGCTACATCGTTTAATCTCTCCGATCTGAACTCCTCTACCTCGTTATATGCTGTGAGGAACAAGTGAAATAACAAATGCAAATTCATTTGCAGGTAAGTAATTAGAAACTAATTTAAACCTCTAAAGACATGGGATGCAGCAAAAGCAGGGCTGAGAGGAGAGCTTATCACTGTAAATGCTTGAATTTTTTTAAAAAAAAGAATCTCAAATTTACAACCTCACTTCATATCTAGACACTAGCCAAAGAAGAACAAATCATACCGAAATCTAGCACAAGGAAGGGAATAAAAAAGGTAAGGGGAGAGGACAATGAAATAGAAAAGCAGAAAAAAAATCGATGAAACTAAGAATTGGTCTTTTGAAAAGAGTAACAAAAATTGACGAATCCTTAGCTAGGTCCCTCTCCTGGGGGGTGTCGCGGTAACATCTGTGCTTCAGCAGGGTCATTCCGGCAGGGCGATCTGAGATGGATGCTGGATTGGAAGGGGACATTGTGGCCAGAATCGAAGGGAGCTGTCAGTCATCTGAATGGGAAACGATGAGGCATGGACCAGCGTGCTGGCTGTGTGGGTGGACAGGAGCCGCTGGGTTTAAGCGACATTTCTGGGGTAACAGCACTTGACCCTGATAATGAGTGAGGTGTTGCGAGTGAGGGGAAGGGGGGGATCAAAGGTGTCTTGAAGGTTTCTAGCTCCGAGGGGTGATTCGATGAGACGTTCCCAAGCAAGAAACCTTACGTTTTCATGACGTGCAGAGTTAGCGCCCTCTCTAAGGTGTGAGTGATCTCAATCACAGCCCTTTGGCCCCAGCACACGCTGTTCCGTGGCTATCGCGTGCGGCTGAGATAATGAGGATAATGATCACTATTACATTCATGTCAGTGTCACACAAATAGCTCTTTCCCTGGCAGTGAAATGAGTCACCCTCCTACAGTTCACTGTCACTCCCCGCTCGCTTTCAGCTCTCTCCAGCCTCACAGTTGCAGCACTTCTTCCCTCTTCCCTCATGACTTTGGCTTTTCTGACCTCGGGGCTTTTAATCTCATTTTTCAAAAGGAAATGTGCATACTTTTCATTTGCTCGCTTATTCTTTCATTCGTTCATGGACCCAGGAATATTCATTGTAAGATCCCCTGTTAGAAAAGTTCATTCAAGATAAGTTTTTAAAAGGTGCGAGTGTACATATTATCAAATAGTGCTGTTTTCCCCATGGAAAAGGCAAAGCACGCTGTGAGAGGAAGCCCCGGGCTGTTTTATGGTAGCGGGCACAATTCTCTGTGGGTGCGGCTGTTTCGTTTTTTAAATCTAAGAAAAGGAGAAGGGGGTAATAAATACCACTTGTCTAGAAATGATTATGCAGGAAAAAATAAGGTCTCTGTTGCACAGCATGCATACATATCAATAAAAAATTACAAATATAGGATATTGGATCATACAAAAAAAAAAAAGATCCCCTGCTAAAGGTTGGGGAAACATTGCGGACATAAAGGATAATGAAACATGGTCTGTCACACTCCAAGACCTAGTGTCTACATGCAAGACAAATATATAAACACTAGTGACCCAGCACATGAAATCACGCGAGATCCAGACCCATGGGAAATCGCGAGAGACCTGGGACCCCAGACCCCCCCACCACAGGACCCAGAGTCAAGTCCCCTCCCACCCACCCACGAGAACCTTGCCATGCATGCAGCCCCACCCACGCGCCCGCTCCTCCAAGCGCATGCAGCCCCGTGCATCCCCACACACCTCGCTGTGCAGGCAGCCTCCTGGTGACCAGTCTTTGGTCGTTAAGGTGTGACGGCGTCACAACCAAGGGCTTTTTATTATAGAGATTGAGACCATATTCAAGTGTTAAAGGTTAGAGGGCATGATAGGGGCAGAAAGAAACAGTCAATTCTATTGAGGAAGAGCAGGGAGTGGTGATCTGGGAGGGCTTCATGGAGAAGGTGACTCTCCAGCTGAATCTCCCAAGAGGAGTCGGCATGGGCAAGGCAGAGTGGACAGGGAACGCATTATGGAAAAGGAAACCGTGTGGACTAAGTCACAGAAACCCCAAATGCTTGAGATGCTGGGGAAACAATGAGCCGTTCCATGTGGGTCCTACGTTGGCCTGATTTCACCACCTCAGCTCACCTTCCCAGCTTCATCTCATGCTGCTCTGTCCTCGCCATAAACAGCTTCTCCATCCGCCCAGTAAAAGCACTGGCAGCCGTGGGAGCTTTCACCACCAGAGCCAGTAAGTATAGATGGTGTTGGCACCCCTGGGAACTGATTGCGCAATGGAGACATGAGGAATCGGGGGATCAGTGCTCGGCGGTCCCCTTTGGAACACTAGGTGGCGCTGTCCACCCATCAAGGGGAGCGGCTCCTTTTGATGGTAGATGTTTTCAGGTCATCCTCCTGGGAGACAGACCCTCTAATCATCCCCCCTGGGGAACACACGGGACAGTGTGTAGCCCGCTCAGAATGTTAGCGAGGGGGTGGGAAAGGAGATGTGCCTGACCTGGGACAAATACACAATCTTAGAGAGAAGAAAGAGGGAACCTCGCTCCCCAAACCCCCTCCCGGCCACAGTATGGAGCCCGTTTTACTAAGCTCTGTTTGGCCTGCTAAATTCTCTAGCATGACTTCACTATGTGGCCCAGGTGCGCTGTGTAATTTCCAGGTCCTCTAAGTAATAAATCTGTATTTTCCCAAAGTTTCCTGGTGGTTATTGCTGCGGGGCGTTGTAAAATCCATCACAAGAACCACAAGGGCCATTCCAGCCACCACATGGCTATCCACAGGCTGACGCCGGGACAACGCGGGGAGGAAGTGTTTCCTAAGCCGATAACTTACTGCGCTCTTGCAAAGTGGCTTCAGGCTCGAGAGAGTCGCTCTCTGTGTGGCTCACCTCTAGTCCTAGCGTGTAAACATATAAAGCCTGGATTCTCCCCCTTGTGGTCACCAGATCCCAATTTCTGTCCCTTCACCCCCGTGATGCTGGGGATGCGGCTGCTCAGCCACTCAGCCCCTCAGCCACCCCACTGAAATCAGCCAGTGCCTTAAAAAGTTAAATTATATTGAATATTGATCTCACCTCCCTGCCTGTCCTTTTTTCCCCCCTGATCTTGACTCACTGAGTCCTCACTACCTTATCTCTCTGATGCCTTCAGGCAAATTTTATGTATCATAAACAAACGAACAAACACATATGTCATGTGTGTATCTTGGGGAAGGCCAGGCTTTTTATTCTCAGCGGATGAACTATTCTAATGATTCGAATGGCCCAGGCTTTCCAGTCTCCCAGATCCACTGCTCTCAGCAGCTTTGAAACAAGTTGGTCCATCTTTCATGCTCTCATCATGGGCATTTTTAAACGTGAGAAATAATCGGCAAATACCACTGTTTAAGATGTCCAATGTGTTGCTTCGATACATTTATATAGTGCGATATGGTTTCCACCATAGCATTAGCAATATGGTTACAACCGTAGCATAGATTAGTTCCCATCACATCACATAACTTTATCATTTCATTTGTGGTGGGAACACTTGAGACCTCATCTCTTAACGTTGAAGTGTTTAACACAGTGTGGTTGACTGTTAGCTGCAGGTCTGTGTCAGGTCACCAGGCCTCATGCATCTTCTGACTGTGAGTTTGTATCCTTTGATCAGCTCCCTCCCAACTCCTCCACCCCCTGCCCAGCCCCTGGTCACCACCTTTCCACTCTCTAAGCCCAGCTGGTGAAGATGCCACATGTAAGTGAGGTCATACAGCATGTGTCTTTCTCTGCCTGACTTATCTCACTGAGCATAAGGCCCTCCAAGTCCATTCTTGCTGTTGCAAATGGCGGGGTTTCCTTCCTTTCACGGCTCAGGAACACTGTTAGTAGCCTTATCTCTTGCCCTCTCCCCTTGTTCTTTCTCTACAGAAACTGCCGACTCAGCGGCAGAAACGAACCTCCCTCCTCAAGATATTGAGACCTCTCGGTTACCGTCTCTCACGATGGCCGGGAATGCCTCATACAGCAGATGTTCAGTGCATCCCAGTGATGAAAGGGGAGTGATAAGGACCGGAAAGATATCAGTTCAAATCCTGGCCATGCCTCTTACCAGTGGTGAGCCCTGTGCCTCAGTTTTCTCGTCTATAAAGTGGAGATCATAAAATAGACCTTTCAAAACTACTGTGACGCTCTGGCGAGGATTTTAAGGAAGGCATGCTCATCCCAGATCCCAGCAAATTCTGATCGCTCAGTGAGTCCACGGGAACTAGAGACCTATCTGAGCGGAAGCGGAAGCTCACAGGATGACACAAACACTGAGATCTTCAGCGTGACAAGTCCTAATTCCGTCTCCCAGTATCGCGCTCTGTGACTTTAAGAAATCTATGTCATCATTTTCTCTCAGAAAGGGATATACTAGTAAGTGTTCTGATTGTTCAGTTAGTCTGTCAGTAACTCTTGCTAGTTGCTTGAGGACTAGCACTCCTGAAGTGGGGTATACCCTCCTCGTTAGACCCACCCCCTCCCCTTCCTCCCATGTTCTCTCCGCTTCTGTGTCTGTAAGAGGAAAGTTTTTTGTGTATTTTTTTGTTAATCCTCACCCAAGGATATTTTTCCATTGATTTTTTAGGGAGAGTGGAAGAGAGAGGGAAAGACAGAGAGAAACATCGATGTGAGAGAAACACATTGATGGGTTGCCCCTGCATGCACTTTGACCAGGTCCCTGGCCGGGGAGGAGCCTGCAACCAAGGCCCGTGCCCTTGATGGGAATTGAACCCGGGACCCGTTGGTTCACAGACCAACGCTCTATCCACTCAGCCAAACCGGCCAGGGTGAGGAAAGTTGTTCTTTATTTAGGGACAGGAGTGAGGTGGTGCTTTAAGAGAATTGGGTATGAAAAAGAACTGGAGATGGAATATTTGAAGATACACTTTATAATTACAACCTTTTTCTGGGTGAACTGTGCTTGAATAAGAGCTGGCCTCCTTTCTGAAGATCGAGCAGGACGTGGTCAGAGGAGGTCATTCAGGCATCATGTCTGGTCAGTGTAACACCAGCCCTGAGCAACTAGAGATCCACTTACGGTCTCATTGGACAAACTCTCAACTAACTCCCTGTGCTCAGGGATAGAGGGGAGTCCTTTTTCTGAACCCCAGGTGGCTCACTGGATTCAGATCCACCTGGGGATTGGATATCAGAGAAGGCAGCCAGCCAGGAGCATTGCTGGGGGAAGCAGGGGGATCCACCTGGTGATTGGATATCAGAGAAGGCAGCCACCCAGGAGCATTGCCAGGGGGGGGGGTCCACCTGGGGATTCGATATCAGAGAAGGCAGCTACCCAGGAGCATTATGGGGGTGGGGGGGCAATGGGGTAAGGAAAGCCGAGCCTCCCTTGCTTGTTCCCTTTCTCCACATCTCACTTGCTCCTGGCATCTCATCTCCTCTCAAGCAGGACAAATCCCTCTGTGGTCACTGGAGGGCGCTCAGAACCCACACACCAGGAGCTTCAGACACTTCAGAGCAGAAGGAATAACACAAAGAAGGAGCAGTCAGGCCTACAAACAAATAAACCAGAACGCAGAGCAAGGCCCTCCTCCCTTTGGGGAAAGTGTCAGCGACCACTGGTTCTCGGACTCGCTGGGCCGCCGTATTTCAATGAGCATTCGGCCTTCACCCAGCAAGGACCCCTGGAGACAGAAATGAACTGTGCGTCCCTCAGCGCCAAGTGCAAAGGGATAGCAGTGCATGAGGGCGGGAGAGATACAGCCACCGTGAAACGTACATCCGTTCTGGGGCTTTTACTCACACGGTGGACCTCATCCTTTCGGCAGCACGACAGGATACGTGTTGTTACAGGTATCCGTGGACGTGGAAATGGCATTGCAGAGACGGTGACTAGCTTGCCCACAGCCAGCACGGCTTGTTGGTATTGGAACAGATTTCAAACCCATGACTTTTCTGCTACGCCACCCAGCCCTTTTTTCCGGCTCTCGGCGAGTCCACAGTTAAGTAAAGAATGATTTACACACAAAAAGTAAACCAGCAATGCATGCTAAAAACAAATTTTAAATGCAGTCTGTGGGAGTTTATAAAAAAGGAGAATTTCAGGGCTAAGCCTGACCTCAGAGGCCATTCGGTCTAGAACACAGACCACTGGTCAGTCTTCCCCGCACGCTGAAAGGGGCCCCCCAGCTTCTGCACACATGCCTCCAAGGAGAAGGAGCCCCCACTTCACAAACGCATCCTCCCACTGACAACTGCTCGTCAGAAAGACCTTCCTCGTGTGACCTCGAGTCTGCTGTCCCAACACGGCCAGCTGTGTCCTACAGCCATCTGTGTAGCCACCCGTCCAAGCCCCTTCTCCATCCTATCAAATGCACTTCCCCTATTCCCTACCCACTAAGGCCCACCCCTAGGATTTATCATCGTCAGGTGAAAAAAATCCAAGTTCCCTCTCTATTACCTTATATGGTACAGGCTTCAGGTTTACCCTCAATCCTAGTTGCCTCACTCAGGACACATTCGTAAAGGTGGGAACCAAGAATGAGCAAATACCTGTTCATCACACATATACGCAGAACAACCCACCTATGTCCCATCAACTGTCCGTCTATCTCAGACCCCCCTCTATGATGAGGGGACTGTGCCCTCCTCAAAACCACTCCTCCTTCTAAAGCTATAACGACATGTGACATTTCCGGGTTGCGATTATATGTCCACATCTGCTTCTTTAACAAATCTTTGAAGGAAGGAGCTATAATCATCTTTACAGCTTCAACACGGAGTCTGGTACACACTGGATGCTTTTTAGATGTTTCCATGCCCCTGATGGCAGAGATGTTGTTTACTTGGTTGGCTGATGAGTACTCAGCACTGAGCCAGGGCCCAGCTCTAGTTCTCCAAAACTTCTCACTGAATGAATGCATGCATAACCCAGCACAGTGTTCCAGGAGAAAACACTAAATCGTGCGTTAGTTCACACAGTATCTGCCTGAGCATATTCTATGTGCCTGGCATTATGCTATTAAAGATGATACAAATGCAACCAATGTGCTGACAGTTGGATATGATCCAACAGTCTAAGCTTGTTTACAATAAAGATAAGACCTCAGTCTTCTTTCCAAGAGAACTGCTATTTTTAAAAATTCATTTTTATTGATTTCAGAGAGGAAAGGAGAGGGAGAGGGAGGTAGAAACATCAGTGATGGGAGAGAATCATTGATCATCTGCCTCCTGCATACACCCCCTGGGGAACCAACCCGCAACCCAGGCATATGCCTGACGGGGAATCAAACCGTGACCTCCTGGTTCATAGGTCGAGGCTCAATCACTGAGCCACGCCGGCCAGGCCAAGAGCCTGCTATTAAGCCATGCCTCTCGCTTACCCTCACTATAGTGATTGGAGCTCTAGAGGCAATGTTTTCTATTTCTTTTGAGCACAATTCCACTTGTCATTTCCCCCTTCATGCCAGGCTATTGCTAGTTTTGTGAATCTCGATCCTATTATGCAATCCACGGGTTCTTCCTCTCAGCCTTGGTGCATCCTCGGATTCGATTAGCGGCCACCGATGATCTCGTATGAAACATTGATAACGGCGCTGGACCGGGTGAGACCGCAGCCAGAACGCCTCCGCAGAGGCTGTGTTCCCAGGCGGACGTTGATCCAGCACTCAGCCTTCCCAGGACGCAGCCCTTCGGTTACCATTCCGCACAGCAATAATGCTTCAATATTTTCTCATCTGTTCACAGACACATTGAGATTCCGGTCAATACCACGTGGCAACCCACCATCTAGCAAGCCTGCCAGTGATTCACTGATAAACAAACCAACACATAAGGTGAGTCAGGCATGACTGGATCTCTGCAGCCCCCTCGTGCCTCTCTGTAATCTCGGTTTTGTCTTCGCGTCCTGATGTACCATCTCCTTGGTGTTCTTTTCTAGAAACGCCCCCAGAATTTCCATCAAGCTCACCGACTATAGTTCATGATACCACTTACATCCTCTATTTGCAAATAAAAACATTTTCCTGTGTCTCCAGGAATCCAGATTCAATACCTCCAAGATCCCCAAAGCTATTCGAACAATTTAAGGTCCCTTTGAGCCCTTACATGTTAAAAGGGGGGGGGGGCGAAAACCTGAGAGAAAAGTATGTAAATGTCTATGACCAAGGGTACGATATGTGTCATTTGTCCAGCATCCCTTAGCCTGAGGGTCTAAGCCAGACTGTGTGTTGTCCTCGTCACCAGCATGTGAGACACACAGTGTTATCCCCATTTTGCAGATGAGAAAACTAAGGTTGGGCTAGTTATGCAGCCTCCCTAAAGTCATGCACTCACTCTATGCCAAAGCCAGAATTCACACCCGCTGTATTTAACCCACAGTGAAAAGTGAACATCACACAGAACCAAGTGTATGTGGTAGTTTCAAAGGGCTGGAAGAACACGCGTGAAACTGTGAGCTGTACCTCCAAATGACAAGATTTCGGCCCAGTGATGTAGGGTGAGGAGGTGGCACACAGCAGCGAGGAGCCTCTGCTCAGCGATGTGTACCTAACCACAGCTGCCCGCGGAGGACTGGCTTTTCCAGGCACGTGGCGTGTGCGTCACAGCCGTGAGCTCCTGCCTCCTCACACAGACCTGCCTGCCCTGGGAAGCCCTTTTCCCTGTGACGAGCTTGCCAGGATGAGTGACACTGTCCGAGCCAAACAGCACAGGGACACGGCTCCTGCCAAGAGATACCATTCTGAGCCTTTGACATATAGTAGCCAATTGTGTCCTCACAACCTCTGCGGGTGCTATTAATATGCCCATTTTTGCAAGAAGAGGCACTGAGGCACATGGCCATGCAATTTCCCCAAAGGCATGAGGGTAGTCGCTGGGAGAAGCAGGTTTTGGACCAGAGTAGGGCTCTGGCGCCTGAGTGCACAGTCTGGCTATTATCCTTCCTGAAGAAAAATGGAGAAAAATGAGGCTTGGGGAGGTTAAGGAGCTTCCCTGAACCCGAAAAGTCATAGAACCAGCTGTGTGACTCTGGGCAGGGCACCTCTCCTCTCTTGGCCTCAGTTTCACCAGCTGTAAAATGGGTAAATAATACTACCTACACAAGACGTTTGGGGTGAAAATTAAATGGCATAAAGACATATACAGCCCGGCCAGGGTGGCTCAGTGGTTGAGTGTTGACTGATGAACCATGGGGTTACTGGTCAGGGCACTTGCCCAGCTGTGGGCTCCACCCCCAGGAGGGGGTGTGCAGGAGGCAGCCAGGCTCTCTCTAAAATCAATAAAAACATATTTTTAAGAAAGACATACACAGCTCTATGCCAACTTCTTGCCACAAAGTTGGTGCTCAAAATAGGCCCTTCAGGCAGTTTGGGGGATTTATAACGAGCACACATTCCTTCCGAAGCAGCAAAAACAATAGAAAGACTGCCATTTTGAGAGGGATCCGCACATGCCATTTGTCTGAGCAAAGAGGCTTGAGTGTCTTTCACAGAGCGAGACGCTCTCTCAGCATCTTTGCATCTGCTGGATTTTTCTCTCCACGCGGTGTGAGCCCTTGCCCTCCTGACACAGTGATTAATGACCCTGGCAGGGAGGAGGGAAGCCGGGGGCCTTGGTTACAGGTTGTACTCTCTGGGCTTCAGATACCAAACTAAAAATAGCCCTGCTGCCAACCCGGGTGGCGTCCGAGGCTTTGTTTCCCGGCCCTCCTCGCGAGGGCTCCAGCCTGCCCGCCCACCTGCACCCCGGGACACATGCTCTGCCTCCTGATGCCCAGGGGAGCTCAGCACGCCGACCCAGGGGCCTCTTCAGACAGCAGCTCTGCCGCCTGTCTGCTTTCTCCCTCCCTGGGACCATCGTACCTGCCAGCCAGGATCTCATTCGTGAAAGGAGCCTTTTCTTGGGCTCACTGTCCCTTCAGGCCTCCTGTTAGCAGGCTGGGTGTGAGAAAAAACCAGAGTTCTGTTTCCTCTGCTGCAGCAGACTCCCCGAGCGCCTCTGTAGAGCTCCCAGAGCCACGATGCCCATCAGTAACGATGGTAACGACGGCGTCCAGCTCGCCAGTGCTCAGCAGGGGGCAACTCAGGGATGAGGATGCTAACATTACCCTCCATACGTGATAGAAAGACCATGAGGCTTAGGGAGGGTGAGCTGCCTACTGAAGGCACGGAACAAACAAATGGCCCAGCCGCCCACCTTTCTCTGTGCCCACCTCCAGCTCCCTAGGCAAGCCTGTCACCCCCTCAGGTAGACTGGGCACCAGCCTCCTCACAGGGCTGTCCGTCTCCTGCCTTGACCCTCTACAAGATGCCCTTTACCCCGGCAAAGTGACATCATAGGAACATAAAGGAATCATGTTACTGCCTTGTTTAGAACCCTTCAGGAGCTCCCCATTTCTCTTACGTGAATGCACTAAGTTTGAACTATCTGATCAGCCTGAGCTCTTCCTCCTCCTCAATTTACCTCCTCCTAATCCCTTCCCCACGGTCTGTGATCCAGCTCCCTTGGACTGCATGTGTCCTTAGGGCTTGCACTGTCTGTTCCCTCAGTTTGAACACACTGTTCCTTGCCTTCCACTCTCATCCGGGGGAGAGAAAAAAGGCACCGCTCTTGTTTCTCCGCCACATACTTCCTCCCAAAGCACATGATGCCCAGGTAAGGTAATGGGTTTGTCAGTCTTCTGTTGCATCATGTAATTCATCCCCAATCATCCCTTCACGGAGGAGGACGCTAGCCTCAGCAGACCTGCTCAGAGTCAGAGTTCTAGCAAACAGCAGAGCTGGGATGCGAGCTGGTGTCTGTCTGGTTCCTGACCCTGTGACCTTTCCCCTGAGCTTCATTGCCATGACCTTTTGGGAGGTTAAAATCAGCAGCAGGAGAACGAGGCTGGAGGGAGGGGCTGAAATGCATCCAGGAAATGGAAGGAAAGAAATGTCAGCCTATGCCCTTGGGGGTGGGAAGGTCAGGAGCCAGGCTGCGGCTGGAGAGTGGTTTCTGCTTTTTGCATCCGGGTAATGTCCTCGTCCAGCTCTGTGCAGCTACAGTCACAGGGGCTGTTTTATGAATGTCCTTAGCCAAGCCCAGCAAGATGATCCGCCCTTAGCAACAGAGCGGGAGCCGAGATCAGGGGTGGGAGCCAGCAGCTGGGCAGGGCACGTGCATGGGAGCGCCCAGCCTGTTTTGTCTTCCTTTCCAGAAAGTATAGTGTCAGTCGCCGGTGACTGACATGGCGCTTAACGTGTTAAACAGTTTCCAGTGGATGGCAGGTCTCTTCTCTGGCTTCCTGTAGGACCTCTCTTAGTCAAGTTCTAGAACCTCTTAGCTGGACCCATTGCCCTCAGAGGCTGTCTTGATCGGGCTGTTTCTGTTGCTGTGGCGGGGGGCTGGGGGGGGGGGGCGGGGGGGGGGAGTCAGGGATGTTGGGTAATAGCTACAACCAGCACCTAATTAATAATCAGGCCTCAAAGGGAACTGTGATGAAAGGCTCGGAGCTTTGCTTTGTCTCCGGCCTGATCCAGTTTAGCATTTTTAAAATATGCCAAACGCACGTCCTGCAGCTTCGTCTTTATATAAGCCTTCTTTTTTAGCAGCGTGTTCGGTTTATCTCTGCCTCATGTGGAATTTTCCCCTTTATTGTTCCTGTTCTCTCACCAATGCACAGTCACTGTGGAAGAACCAGACCATCAGATAAACAATGACTCAGACCACAGTGACTGCTGATCAGATCGGCCCTGAAGGCAGAATGCCGAGAGCCTCCCACCAGATGCTAAACAACCTGGGTAGGAGAGCTGTGCCTGCAGCCAGGCACCATGGGAGGGCATGGATTGGGAGTCACTCTGTCTGAACTTGGACTGGGAGCCCAGCACTCGCCTTGCTGGAGGTGCAGACATCCTTGCTCAGACTGGTTGGAACAATAGGACATCCTAGCCCACCAGCCGGAAGCTTCAGGGCTGGCTTCATCCCCTGGTCTCTGCGATTCTCCTTGTCATGCCCGCCCCCTGCACCAGTGTCACGGTGAGATGGTGACAGCACCCCCAAACCTGCAATCCACATATGGCAGTGTCAACAGACGGACGGGATGGTCTCCTGCTGAGGCTTTCTCTAAGGAGGAGGACGATGTTTGCAGAAGCCACACAAAACTTACCCTTGCACCTTTTTGATTCAAACGGATGCTCATTTCTGAGCCAAGCCCTTGGCCAGTAGAATGCGCTGCACTCATTGGCTTAGGCCCGGGTTCTCCCACTGGAGACTGGCATACGGTTCCCATGATTAGCTCAGACTAGTCAAGCCCTGCCCTGCGATGGTGTGGAGTGGACATTGGGGCGTCAGCAGCAATCGCTTGGTCTTGGGCAAGTTACTCACTCCTCTGGGCATCAGAACTTGCATTTACGAAGTGAGAATAGTCCCAGACATTTTGTGTGGAGCGGCCCTGAGATAATTCATGTGAAATGACAAAACACTGTGCTTGATACTTAGTAGGAGCTCAATAAGTGAATACATGTTTGATGAAGCCATTAATTAATTGGTCAGGTTCCCAAAGGTGGCAAGGACCAAGTAGATAACACCCCTTAGCCCTCTCTTGCTGGACACTTTCGGGCAGGTGAATTAAGAAAGCCCTTGAAACAGAGTGAAACGGGTCAAAATTGACCTACGCTTGAGCAAGCAAACCTGGCCTGGTTGACGATGAAGACCTTGGGCTCTGTGGTTAGTCTTCCTGGGTTTGAATCCAGAATTTGCAACTTCCCGGCTGTGTGACCTTGGGAATGTGACCTTCTCTCCTCAAGCTTCAATTTCCTGCTCCGGGAAATGGGTCCATAAGAGGCAACACTCACTAACCACTACGGACAGGATATGAATTGTTCTGAGCAACGTACAGGTAGAACTTTATTTACTCCTTTCCACCACCCCATCATCCTGGCACCTTTATTACTCCACTATGAAGATAGAAAACAAAAACCGAGGCATGGGAAGTTAAGTTACTTGCCTAAAAGTCCGTATTTAGTAAATGTCAAGCCAGGATTTTAACACAAATAGTTTAGCGTCAAGGCACAGCTTTGTAATAATTAAATTCTACTGTCTCTCAGTATGTGCCTCAGGGGAGTTTTATGTTTACTAAATGATATAATGTATGTACAGTGCTCAGCAGGCTCTATAAATATTATGAAATACTAGAGGCCCGGTGCACCCTCTCCAATCCGGGACCCCTAGGGGAATGTCCAGCCTGCACCCTCTCCAATCCTAGACCCCTAGGGAGAACCCGGACATCCCTCTCACAATCCAGTATCACTGGCTCCTAACTGCTTATCTGCCTGCCTGCCTGATCACCCCTAACTGCCCCCACTGCTGGCCTGGTCACCCCCAACTGTCCTCCTGCTGGCCTGGTTGCCCCCAACTACCCCCCCCTGCCAGCCTGGTCACCCCCAACTGCCCCCCCTGCCAGCTGGGTCGCCCCACGCGGCCTGCTGCTCAGTCCTTTGGTCGGCCCTCACTGCCCCCCCTGCCAGCCTTATCGCCCCATGCAGCCTGCTGCTCAGTTGTTTGGTCAGCCCTCACTAACACCCCTGCCGTCCTGGTCACCCCACGCAGCCTGTTCGGTTGTTTTGGTTGCAACGGTCACTTAGGCTTTAATATATATAGATTATTTGTCACATGTGGTGATGAAAGGTATTTTTACTTAAGCCCCAAACTTCCACTCTACTGTGAGCGAAATCTTTCTCTAAGTCTGATGTGCTTATGTGTCTGCTGGGTCTCCTTGTCCCCCAGAGGAAAAGTCCAGTTCCTTCCTCAATTCTCCACCCCGCCTCCCATCCCACCCTCCCCACAGTGCACAGGGACACGCCTGATCACCAGGCCTCCATGCTCTGCCCAGGGTGTTCCCTGTGGTGGGACAACCATCACTCCTTCCTCTGTGCACCGGAGCCCTGGGCAGAGCTCTCCATTGGCACGGATTGTAACCCGCTCTAGTGTCATCTGCTCACACCCACGACACCAGGTCCCAGCCATCGTTCCTTCTCCGGTGCTTCATGCAGAGCTGGCACGGGATAGGGACTCAGCAGATGAGTGAATCAGCGAACCACAGTTAGGATGAGTACCTATTGGGCGCCAGCTGGGTACCAGCTACCCCCCTACGTGCTTCATGTGCTGTATGATGGCTCTGGTTACAGGTGAAAAACATGTGATTCAGACAAGCTTAAATAGAAAAGACAGAAATACATATGGGATCATATCGCCCGATTAGTGTTTGCTTTATAATCACATATTGCTTTATTCAGCCTTCTGTATGTATACATTCACCTTCTGTATGTATAATATCTTTTATCTTATTTTTAACTTTATTTTTATTGTTGACACTATTACAGATGTCCCCATTCCCCAACCTCTTTTCCCACCCCCCTCACACACACGTATTTTACTTTTAAAGTTTCAAAACAAAGTTGAAGGTCAAAAAGAACTTTCATGAATGAGAAAATCATAAAATTAAATGACGCCTCATTATATTTGATGGGTTGTTGTTGTTCATCCTCACCCGAGGATATTTTTCCATTGACTTTTAGAGAGAGTGGAAGGGAGAGGAAGAGACAGAGAGAAACATTGATGTGAGAGAGACACATCGATGGGTTGTCTCCCGCACACACCCAGACTGGGGCGAGGATTGAGCCTGCAACCGTAGTACATGCCCTTGACTGGAATCGAACCCAAGACCCTTCAGTCTGCCGGCCAACATTCTATCCACTGAGTCAAACTGGCTAGGGCCCCCATGATATTTGAGAATATTAAAATTTGTAATTACATTTTAATATTTTAAAAATGTGATTTAAAATACAATGTCATAAATAAATGTTTTAAAATAATTGAAAGACACATTGGAAGGGCCGGCTGTGGAAAGTATTTGAGGTGAAGATCCTGAGAGAACTGGAATCGTAGTTCTCAGGAATTATTCAGACCCTCACTCTTGGAATTGGAAGTTTACTCAGCTGATCAACCCCATCCCTGTGCATGAATTATTTTTCTCTCAATTATGGGAAGTTTCAGAGACGATAAGCAATACTGAATTGTTCTTTCTGTCTGGAGAAAACGACATGAATATTAAAGTGTTGTATCACTGGAAGAAGTCGCTGGTCATTCCTTACTGACCTCTTTCTCCATCAAACTTGTGATCGAGGTGGAGAACATCTGGTCCCAGAACTGAATTCCCAGCGCATCCACTTCCACTTGCACTGTGTGGACTAGACCTCGCCCTGAGCTGCCGGCGTGTGTCATCCCATCAGGGCTGAGAGGAGGAGCTTGTGCGGCTGGTCTCTTGTTGTTCACATCTTCTGGCCCCACCCTCGTCTGCTGGGCAGTGACTTCTAGAAGGGACCCTGTCTCCTTCACATCTGTACCCCCGCCATTTCCCGGATGCCTGGCACAGTGGAGGTGCCCAGCCCGTGGGTGACAATGGACCTTGGTTCATTTGAGCAACAGCGAGACCACGGGCCATGTCAGCATTCCTTTCTCCACATTTACTATCCAACACTGCCCAGCGGGGACCCAAGAATGAACCTGGAGACCTAGCACTTGGGGAGCGCTCAGAGAAACCGAAAGGATGCCAGGGCCAGAGGCAAACTTACACATCATCTGGAAAAGGGAGAGCCAGAGGGGTGAAGAGTGTTACCTGATCTGACACATGGGGGAAGCAGGGAAGCTGGGACGGAACCTCGGCCACCTGGCTCCCAGCTAAAAGCTCCCCCTCCTTTGTCACCAGGCTCAGAGGGATGTGTGCCCCTCCTTTTACACCGGCACAGAAAGTTTCCAGGCTGGGAGCACCATGCCATCTCCAGGAAGGGAGCCCGCTGCCAACCTGTCTTCTGAGAGCTCATTTTCAGGCTTCCAGCTTTTGGCATCAACAACTCAGCTCCATGGGGGATGCTCCTTACAAGAAGCTGCCATGCAGGATTGCTCCACTCGAGCTGTGACTCACGCCTTCCTCAGCCTCCGGGTTTATTTTAGCCCCATGTTTCTGGAGGAGGAAACCAGAACACGATCAGGGATCCTGTGGGAAGAGCCTGGGGCCCCCCGGTTCTCACTGGGGGCCCAGGCAGCAGCTCACAGCTCCGGCTGCTTTTAGAAAGCCACAGCCAAGGGCTGCCAACTGGCTGGGTTACGGGTGTGCCCGCTTTGAGAAAACCCGCTATCTGGAAATGAGAATTATGCAAAAGGATTGAATTCGAGGTTGATTATTGACCTAATGAAGAGTTCCTTTGCTTTCTTCTCTGAATGCGGAATAGTAGAGCAAGCACGGCTGTAGGAGTCCCTGCTTCCACTGAGGAGCTATAAGGCCTTGGACTTGGGATCAACTTTTCTGAGATTGGGAAGCTGGGGAAGGGGGTGTGCAGGGAGGGAGCTTTGGTCTTGACAGACAAGTGGAGAACAGAGAGGGAGTTACAGGTAGGGGAAGGGGCACATGAAAATTTGGGGGGGGGGCGAAAATGCATGAGCTGTTCCCCTTGGAAGGGGCTGCAGCGCAGGAAGGGGGAGATAGGCAGGGTCCCCGCAGCCTCCTCCATCTTCCTGTAACACTCACTCACATTCCTGCCCACACACTTTTCCTTCAACCAACCCCTCTACAGGCTTCCCCATCCTCTCCACCTACCAGATCCTACCGTCCGTCACCCACACACGCTCCACCTCTCCTGTGAGCATTTCTGAGGGCCCAGGCCACAGGTCCCCTCGCCAGGCCTCTGTCAGCACTTACCGCAGAGCTTCATTCAGCCCTGAGCCTGTGCACTGTGTGACCAGTGGTATTTTTATCCAGGACAGAAACAAAATTAATCATTTATGAGTTTGCATATCTTATCTGACATCACCCAGGTATTAGCTCACCGTTCTCTAGGTCAGATGTCCAGCTCCAGAGGGCATGGCTGGGTCTCTTCTCGGAGTCCTGCCAGGCTGAAATCAAGGTGGCCACAGGCTTTGTTTCTTTTTGGATGCTCTGGGGAAAGAATCTGCTTCCAAACTCATTGAAGTTGTTCAAAATCAGTTCCTTATGGTTGTAGGACTGAGGTCCCATTTCCTTGTCAAGGACTCCTCTTAGCTCCCAGAATTCTCCCACATTCCTTGCCACATGACAACCACCCTCTCCCACTCACCCCGCAAAAGGCTCACAACATGGTTTTTGCTTCTTCACATCTCCCTCAATGACCAGCAGAAGAAACCCCTCTACTTTGGTCTGCTTTGTTTTGTTTGCTTTGCCATGTGGTTATTATTATTTTTTTCAATGATGTACATCCATATATATAAAAGCCCAGTGACTGGAACAACAGATTGACCAGAACAACCGCTGACTATGACCCACACTGTGGTGGCCAACCGGCCTATTCGGGGCTCTGATCAGCCCCCCCAACTGCCTGTGGCCCCTCCCCCCAGCCAGCCCCTCCCCCAATCGGCAGCCCCCCTACCCCAATTAGGGGCAGGGCTGGCCACTAACCTCCCTCATCCTCTCCCCCATCAGGGCGGGCCAGACGGACCCCACCCATGCACGAATTCATGCACTGGGCCTCTAGTTATATATAAATAAAAACAAATCTACATTATACATTATATAAAAGGTTACAACTTGAAAATTACAAATTATGTATATATAGGTATACCTTGTTTTATTGAGTTTTACAGATATTGCTTATTTTTTTTTTTTAGAAATTGAAGGTAAGACACTCCACCAGCAAAAAGATTACAACTCGCTAAAGACCCAGATGATGGTTAGCATTTTTCAGCAATAACGTCTTTTTTAATCAAGGTATGTGTGTGTACATTGTTTTTTAGACATATGCTATTGCACACTTAAGAGGCTACAGTATAATGCCAACATAACTTTTATATTCACTGGGAAATCAAAAATCCATGTGACTCGCTATATTGTGACATGAGCTCTATTGCCGTGGTCTGGACCAGAACCTGCAGCATTTCCAAGGTATGTCCACATACTAATCCTAATAGTCACTCAATGTCTCTTTTTTAAAAAGGTTCTAGCAATTACCATTACCAGCAATGTTTGAGAGTATGCATCTCCTGGAATCCATAAAAAAAGTTAAATATAAGGGTTTTAAATTTTGTTCCAGACTGTATGGAGAAAAGTAATTGTATGATTATTTTAATATGCATTTTCATATTACTGTGAATTTTATCATTTTCACATGTTTCTTGGTTATTTTCACTTCTTTAAATTGCCTATTCATATTTTTTACTCATTTCCTCTTTGGGTTACTTATCTTTTCTTATCTACTGGTTAGAGCTTAATTTTTAATTATAGATATTAATCACTGAAGTATCATTATGTAACCATTTTTTTCAACTTATCCTTGGTTTTATTGCCATAAAATTTTAATATTTAAGGCTTCAATATATCTACATATTTTTAATAACTTCTGGGTTTCCAATCTTGATGAAGATCTCCCCTGCCTTTGGTTTTACAGGCAATTTTTAGATTTCACTGTAAAACAATAATTGATGTGTGATAATTTAGAAGGTTTCTTTTAATGGTTTAGAAACAGGATCCAGTTTTATTTTCTTCCATTTGGACAATGGTAGTGTCAGCACGGTGTGTTATATTACCCACCCTTTTTTATTTGGTGAAGCAACTTTAGTAAAAACAGTAAATGATCACACATAATAGGACCTACCTCTGGAGTCTACATTTTATCCCACTAATAAGTCAGTTTATAGCTATGTCAATGTTGTACCTGTGAACACCCCCTGCTTTTAAAGTGCTTGCTTGATTAGGTCAAGCTCCCCTTGGATGATCTCTCTTCCCCTCAATTAGCAATAATTGCGCCTCCGGTAAGCCTCATTGGCTACGATACTGCCAGCAGGCGAAGCTGTGATCTCCCTGTCTTCAAGTCAACATGCATGTAGCATCACCTAATACCAAGAGTACACTCCGGCATGCTCACTGTCCCTGGCATTTTTGCAGGGGCAGGGCATGCACCTCAGGCGGTGGGCATGCTGGGCGGGGGGTGGGGGCGGGAGGTGGACATCTCAGAACTCTGCCAACCCACCTTTCAAGCTCTTTTCTATTTTTGCGTTTGGGGTCAGTTTCTGAACTCTCCTTTGCAATCTGAGAAGTGGACAGATTTCTAAGGAGAGGCATAGATTGTCATAGAAATGTGCCATCTAACATCACAAGACATTGGTTTTATTTAATAAACAAAGGACATAATACCTTATTCCCAAAGATCTATACCAATGCCAGACTTCTGCAATTCCACCCGGGAGCCTTTGTAGGTCAGGGGCTGTGTCTTGATTATACTTAGGTTTCCTAGTTCCCAGCTCAGAGTGATATTTGAGAAAACATGCCTTGCAACCAAACCTATTAGACTAATAAATATAGCAGTTGGCATTTATAAAACAATTCCAAAGTTTCAGACAATATTATAGGATACTAGAGGCCCGGTGCATGAAAATTCATGCACTGTGGGGGGGGGGGCAGTCCCTCGACCTGGCCTGCTCCCTCTCACAGTCTGGGAGCCCTCAGGGGTGGGAGGCGACCCAGCGATCAAGGGAAGGCGACGCCCCCATCACACCTCTGCTTCTGCCATTGCTGGCAGCGCAAGCCTTGTCTGGCCCTGGTTACCTGAGGCTCGGGTGGCCCTGGGAGACTGGGCAGCTGCCATCTGAGGCTTGCCTGCACCTTGGGCCAGCCCTGGGTGGCTGGGGGCCTGAGGGGACTGGGGGACTCTGGAGGCAGGTGCACGGCAAGGCCGGGCACACCTGGGGGAGGGCCCAGCCTTGCTGCATGCCTGCCACCCTGACGGGGCTGAGGGGACTGGGTATCGCTATATTGAGACTGTGGGCACCTCCATCTTTAAGGGTGGGGCAGTCAAATAGCATATTCCCTCCTTATTGGCTGTGGGCGCCACCATCTTTGCGACAACATGAGGATCAATTAGCATATTCCCTCTTTATTAGATAGGATTATTATTTTCCCTATTTTGATGGTAGAAACTGAGGCACAGAGAGGTTAAGTGACTTATTCAAGTTCACACCGATATTGATCCTAAAGCCAGGAATTTAACAAAGGTATTCTGAGTCTTTAGCCAATGCACTTGTCCATAGGCTGTAACCCTCTAGGAAGGGAGGATGGGGTTAATATACTCTCTGACTTCTACCTCAAAAGGAGAAATAAGACCCAGGAGAGGAAGGGGCTGCTGTAGGTGCTCCCTGGCACCATCTTGTTCCTACAGGCACTGGAGATAGTCCCTGGCTTCCAAGTCCTTGCTTCTAAAGAGTGGCTGGTGAATCAGCATTGGTACTACCAGGAGGCTTATTAGAAATGCAGAATCTTAGCCAGCACCTCCAGACCTAATGAATCAAAGTCTGTGTTTTAGAAAGGTCCCTAGGTGAGTCATATGCACATTCAAGTTCAAGTAGCATCGCTTGAGTCATGCCACCTAGGCCAGCGCAGCCCAATAAAGCTTGCTGCAGCGATGGAAAAGCCTGTATCCCACTGTCCACACAGTAACCACCAGCCACATGTGGCTATTAAGCACATGTGCTTGGTGCGACTGAGGAATTGAATTTTCATTTTATGTCATTTTGATTAATTTAGATTCAAATAGCCACCTGTGGCTTTTGGTTGTCTTATTGGACAGCACAGATTCCAGACTTATTCATCTCCTGTGTTTGTTCCCCTATGATCTAATAACCCTTTGTAATGTCTCATTGAGTGTCTTGTCTTGAAACAGCCGCATTAGGGAATATAGTGGTGGGCTTGTGTCTCCTCTTGGCTCGGGTCAGAGCACGAAAGGAGTTGAGGAATCATAGTACAGAGGCACTCCATAATCTGACTGATCTTGTGGCCTTCCTGGCATGCCTATGTGCTTCTGCAGCAGTCTGTGCATTTTCCTATGCTCACATGGGATCATGTTCTGGTTACTCAATTGTATCCAGTGCCAAATGCAAGCCCTCCAAAGACAACAACCAAGCCTCATTGGGCAACTTCCATGGCCCTCAACTATCAGTAAAAGGAAAAGATGTTTAGTGGAAACACCCCTTACCTACCTTCCTACTTTAAATTACTACCCTCCTCCTCCACACTTTCATCCACCTTCCCTGCCTTATTTTTCTCTGTATCATTTGACACCTATATGGGAGAGAACAAACAACCTTTTCCTCTACCTTTCTAGTTTTCTAGGAGGGCCTCCTGAGGCCTTTCAAATTAAACTGACATTAATAAGAGAAAATAAACAGATTTTATTAACATTAATGTGCAACGTACATACACACAGAAGAAACCAGTGAGAGTAACTCAAAGGGTTGGTTAGAACTTGGGCGTATATAGCATCTTAACAAAGAACAATGAATGGGTAGAGAAGTAGCAAGACAAAGAGAAAAGGTTGTAGGCTGCCAAGGACAGCAAACTGTGGGAAGGTAAATATATGTGGGAACTAGTGGAGGAGGGTTTGTCTGCGCAGGCACATCTCATTGACTTCCTACCTTGATGGCCACGAGACTTCCCTGGGAGTGGCCTCATTTCTCAGAAGTTTCTGCTGTCGGTCAGATAAGGGAAGCTCCTGAAAGTATCTTTCTGCATCTGTTGATTCTCAATTTTCTCCAGCTCAAAAAAATCCTTGTATGCCCAAAGTAGCTTATTTTGATCCTCATTTAATTTTTATAGGAACCTGAGAGAGCAATGGTATTCTACCCATTATTTTAGATGAAGAAACGGACAGTCAGAATACATGCACCCACCCACCTTCCTCTTCCCTTACTTGACCTAAACTCTTCATTCTTGGTCTAGCTATAGACATATCTATACTAATAAAAGGGCAATATGCTAATTAGGCCAGGAGACCTTCCGGACATCCTTCCAGACAAAGCCATGGTGGTGGGGCCAAGGCAGAGGCAGTTAGGAGTGATCAGGCCAGTAGGGGGGGCAGTAGGGGGCGACCAGGCTGGTGGGGGAAGGGGGCAGTTGGGGGTGATCAGGCCGGCGGGTAGGGGCCATTGGGGGTGATCAGGCTGGAAGGGGGGAAGTTGGGGGCCATCAGGCCAGCAGGCAGAGTGATTAGGGGTGATCAGGCAGGCAGGCAGGTGAGCACTTAGGAGCCAGCGGTCCCAGATTGTGAGAGGGATGTCTGACTGCCCATGTAGACCAGCAGTCAGACATCCCCTGAGGGGTCCCAGATTGAAGAGGGTGCAGACGGGCTGAGGGACACCCCCCTCCCATGCATGAATTTCGTGCACCAGGCCACTAGTCTATATATATAAAAGCCTAAGTGACTGAACAACCAGAACGACTGCAGGAGCTGCCCCTGGTGGTCAATACACTCCCACAGTGGGAGCACCGCTCAGCTGACTAACCTGTTCCGTGGCCCAACAGCCCGGTGACAGCCACTCACTCCCTTAGTAGTCCTGCAGATCCAGTCTCCGGAGAACAGGCCAGGCACTGGTGGATCAGTGCCGCCTGCACAATCCTGACAGCGCTGCCAGCCTCCTGGAAGTCAGCCTCAGGCACCATGGCTGCTTCTCCTCCCTAGGTACCCTGCAAGGAAGAAACAATATAAAAGCGGCCGCCAGGTGGCTTCCGATAACTGGTGCGAATGTCAGTGGGACAGATCCGGATGCTGGGCCAGCAAGGGCATCCTACCACCTGTCCAGAGGGCTGATCACATCCTGGCCCCGCTCCACCCCCCTTGGGATCCCACCTGTGCACGAATTCATGCACCAAGCCTCTAGTTAGAAATAATTGGGTAACAAAAGATCTCCTTGTAGGAGGAACTGGAGTTCATAATGCTAAGATCTGGAGAAAATGAGCTAATTCTCTTGGAAAGAGGTGCCCTCAGAGGCTATTAAGATACAGCACTCCTTACTGACTTGTGCTTTTCTTGGGGGGGAAATCATATTAAACTTGATTATCTCTTCTGCTGCTCCCTTCCTCCATATTAATAGTTTAATCGGCATGATAGGTGCTGGATGTGAGGCTTGGGGCTGTTTACAGCAACTGGTGAAGTACTTCACATTCTAAAGCAATTAACTGTCTGGTGGAGAGGACTCCGGAGAGCAGGAAAGTGAGAGATAGATGGGATGTCTGATCGTGCTGGTGTTCTGGAAGGAGGATCAATGAAGTAGCTTTCTGCTGGTTCTCCTCCAAACTCGCTGACCTCTCACACATATTTTTACTGTTATTTCTTTCTTTGCCGACCCCTTAAATGTGGATGCTCCTGAGTTTGATCTTTGGCCATCTCTTCCTCGAGTGCCATATTCCCTCCATGCAAGGTAACAAGACCCAGAGGAGGAGCATAAGGACTCAAACCACCCAGGAGTGATATTTAAACACACACTTTCTCTTTCTTTCTGTTTACTAGTATGTGGGAAATCCTGGAATTCCAGCACCATTAACCTCAGGAGGATTCTTTGGGGTTCCAGCCTTGCCCAGAGTAGAACTAGAGCCAATTAACTCCAGAAAAGGAACTGTGATTTGAATATGGCTAGTCATCCCACTGAATGGGCCCAGATACTTTCAAATGCGTGCAGATGTTCCAGTGGCTCCAAACCCAATAGGTCCAGAAGCCTTATGAGAGTCCCTTGGGGATGCCCTGGCCTTGCCCAGCCCAGGTCCTGAAACCATATCCTCTGAGTCTGAGGGAACTGATAAAATATCATGAATGAGTGATGGATTGAGAGCATGCTGCAACCATGGGAAAAATAAAAGCAAAAAAAAAAACATGCCTGGCATAAAGCCACATACAGAGGGAAGCTAAGCAAAGAGAAAGAGCAAGTCAAGCCTTGGTTACATCATTGGGACCCTTGGATCCAGCAGACATTGAAGAAAGACTCCCTTAGGGCTTTGCAGTGAGAGTGTTAATGGAATTCACAGCTCTGTCTTTGTTATTGTTTTGCTTTAAGGTAGCTTGAATTGGACTTCCCATCAGTTTGCCATCAAATGAACCACAGCAAATTCTCTGTGTGTAGATGAGCTTCCGTTTGGCACTCCAGTCTTTCCTGAGCTTCAGACCAGACATTCAATGACCTACTGCTCTGGATTCTTCTCTGAAGATCCCCACAGGTCCTTTAACTGAACATGACACCCATTGAATCTGCCATCCACTCTCTCCGGCCCTTTCCCCTCCTCTGTCTCTCACTCCCCATGACCTGCTCCCTTGTGAGTCTTCATTGTTCCAGCCCCTGCTGACCTAGTTGCCAAACCAGGAACCTTGGAGTCTCTATCCCTCTTTTTCATCTCTCTTTCCCAATGACTCATTAAGCTCCCCTCCAAAATAGCTGTAGAATTCATTGTCTCTTCTCCAATCCTGCTTGTAGTTCCTTGGGCCCATCTACCATCACCTCTTACTTGGCAATAGCTTCTTACGTGGTCTCCCATTCTGGTCTTACCTTACTAAATGTAGCCTGCAACCATTCTACTCTACAGAAATAAAGTTATAGCTCTCTTTCCCCATCCTATCACTTCAGAAGGCTCCTGTGTCACCCCTAACTCCCAGGAAGAAACTGAATAATCTTTAGTTTCTGTACCAAATGTACCACTTACTAGCTATGGTAGATTATAAAAATAGACAAAAATCTTTCTATCCCTGTTAATTTTCCCCTTTGTAAGGTGACCTTGCAGCTCCTCCCATCAAAAGGTAGAGGCAATTTCCTTATTCCTTGAATATAACCTTGACCTTGTGATTTGCATTGACCAATAAGGGAGCGGAAAATATGATGCAGGCATAGGTTGAAAACATTTGAACACTAGTATTTGCCTTGTGGCTCTTGGAAATTCTGTGACAACTGCTATTTGAATAAGCCCAGGGTTAGTCTCCTGGAGGCATATGGCCCAATCATCTCCACCAACCCAGCTAACAGCCAGCACTGTTGAACCTGTGAGTGAGGCCATCATAAGGCAACTAGTCCTTAGCTGACTAGTCAGCTGACTGCCGCTGCATGAGTGAGCCCAAGCAAGAACAGCAACGATCTGCAAGTCAAATTGCCAACCTGCAGGAACAGCTAATAAATGATGGCTGTTTTAAAGCACTAAGTTTTGGGATGGTTGTTATGCAGCAAAAACCAACTGATACATTACCTGTGTGACCTTGAGGAAGTCATGTCACCTCTCAAGACCTCAGATTCCTTATAAATAAAAGCGCATAGCATTTCTATCCTGGATCACAGGCCTAAGGTGAAGGCCAGTTGAAATATAATTTTAAAATCCATTTCCAAGTCAGGATCAATTTATACGCATGGCATGTATTTTGATATATTTAATGAATGCACATATTCAGCAGTGTTTCAGGCTGTCTTTGTAGACTATCTGTGTAAAGGGTCCCTGGTCTTAGGTCAAGTGTTCCCAGAACCCATGGCCAGTTTTTTACTTATTCAATAATGCACATAGTCTGAAGAATTAAGACTAAGACCCATTAGCCCTAGCTGGTTTGGCTCAGTGGATAGAGCATCAGCCTGCAGACTGAAGGTTTGATTCCAGTCAAGGGTACATGCCTAGGTAACGGCTCAGTCCCCAGTGACATGTAGGAGGCAGCCAATCAATGATTCTCTCTTATCATTGATGTTTCCGTCTCTCCCTTCCTCTCTGAAATCAATGAAAATATATATATTTTTTAAAAGACTAAGACCCATTAGTAAGTGAACATGGCACTAATGATGAGGTTCAGCTCTCAGAGGTTACTGACTCCAAGGGTATGTCTGAACTCTGGGGACTGTCAAGAGGAAACTGAGGTCCAGCATGTTTCAAAGTCCCAAGGACCTTTTTGAAGGATTACCTAGAGCCACAAGAGTAAATAACAATATTCAAGTGCTTTTTCAACCTATGCTTCCATCATCTTGCTACTGTCTCATGGATCCCTGCAAATCACGTGGTCAAGGTTATTTTCAAGGACTAAATGAATAGTCTCCGCTTCTTCTTTTAAAAAATATATTTTATTGATTTTTTACAGAGTGGAAGGGAGAGGGATAGAGAGTTAGAAACATCAATGAGAGAGAAACATTGATCAGCTGCCTCCTGCACACCCCCTACTGGGGATGTGCCCACAACCAAGGTACATGCCCTTGACTGGAATCGAACCTGGGACCTTTCAGTCCGCAGGCTGACGCTCTATCCACTGAGCCAAACCGGTTAGGGTTAGTCTCAGCTTCTTAATGGGAGGAGCTGCAAGGTCACCTTGCAGAGTGGTGAGAATACCGGGATAGTAGGGATGTGTGTGGAAATACATTTTCAATACGAAGTAACTAATAAATAACTTATGTTACTTACACATCTACTATCTCAGCAACCTTGAGAAATTGGATATCATCCCTATTTTACAAGCGAGGAAATAAAACTCAGAGCAGAACAGGGTGGGGAAGTGGGGGGCTTTCTTCTAAAGCCTACAGATTTATTCAGTGTCTAGATGCAGACAGTAACCCCCTCCTCCCAAGCTGCTGAGTGGGAGCAGGACCCAGTGATCCTAGGGCAACGGGGGTCCCAGCTGGAGGCTGGAAAGGCCCTTGAACTCACTGCCAGGAAGGCCCTGAATTAGTCATGAGCCCTCTGGCATCAGGCATACTGGTAGGTCTATTTAAAGCTAAAGATCTCTGGGTGAGCTGAGGACTGCAAAAGATCCATGACTGGGAAGCCCGGGCACTTTACGGGGAGGAAGTGGTGGCTGAGACCACATCCTATTTTTCTCTGTAACCTCAGCACCTAGCAGGGGCCCTGGCATAGTGGAGACACACAGTGCATGAGTGTGTATTGGGGTAGTTTATTCTTCCTTTCACTCATCATTTACTCCTACGCCATTCAATGAGCATTTTCATGCACCCCTTATATCCCAAGCATTGACAACTCATAAACACATTAAACCTAGTGCTAAGGTTGAAGTATGTCCCCCAAAAAAGATATTTTGAAGTCCTAACTCTCCCCTCACCTGTACATGTGACTGTTTGGAAATAGGGTCTTTGGAGATAGAATCAAGTTAAAACGAGATTATACTGAAGTAGGGTAAGCCCTAATCCAGAGACTGATGTCTTCGTAAAAGAGAGGGGAGGTCTGGAGACAGAGACACAAGGAAGAAGGTCATGTGACCACAGACGCGGAGGCTGGAGTGATGCACTTGCAAGCCAAGGGTGACCAGCAACGACCAGAAGCTGGAAGAGGCAGGAAGGAGCCTGGCCTAGAGCCTTCAGAGGGAGCATGGCCCTGCAGACACCTCGATTTCAGGCTTCTAGCCTCCAGGACTGTGAGAGAATATATTTCTGTTGTTTTAAACCACTTTGTGGTACTTTGTTATGGCAGCCCTAGGAAAGTAATATACTGACTCCTTCCATTCATGATCTAGGGGAGGAGACATGCTGAACAGTTTATGGTAATACAATACACGGCTTATTTATTGCAAGTGTTGTAAGAGCAAAGGGGAAGCAGTAGCGAACTAACTCTTCCTGAATCATAAATGAAGTGGAGAAGGGCGTTGCAGGCAGAGTTGACTGCACAGGCAAAGGATGGGAGCCTTGGACCTGAATGGTGTTGTTAGGGGATAGCAAATAATTTCCGAAGACCACAGCTAGGAGTGGGCTGGGTGTGAGTTTGGGATGTTCCATGAGAGACTGAGTGTGAAGCATGTAGGAGGCTGATCACCGGGGGGCCATTGAGAGTCATGTCATAATCAGATCATAGAACTGGAGTTGAGACAGGAGGCAAGGGACTGGGTAGGAGACTGCTGAGTACAGGAGTTAAGCAAGAGATTAGGTGCCTCTGGACCAGGCTGATGGCGAGGAGGGTTCTATTTGCCCAACAGCCAGTCTTCAATCATCCAGATATGCCACAGCCTTCCTCCGATTACCATCTCCCACACCACAACCTTCAGGTACAGTGTCTGCCCTCATCCCTCAGATAAGCCTCAGATGACCAGCAAAAGTCACATTCCCGGCAGAGCTATGTCCACTGCAGAGCTCTGAGAGAGGCACAAATTTCTAGTTACATCTTTGTACCACATGACAAAGAAAGAGCCCGAAGCTCTTGGGTGTATTTGTTACAAGGTTAGGCAAGCAGAACATAGGTCGACACTCTCTCCACTCCTCCCTAGGGCACTTGGCCATGACCTGCTAGAATGACTACCAGAACCATCTCTACAGCCTCTGAAGGGCTGGCTGTTGGGCCAGTGACACTTCTCCGCTCTCTTTATTAATTTGTTGAAGAAAATAGAAAAAAACAAAACCTTACAGACTCTACGTATCTCTTATCAAGGACTTAGAAGAACATAAAGACTATTTCTGCCACAGACTCAGGGGGATGGATGTGTGAGATTTGGCTGTGGAACTAAAAGGCTACCAGGGATGCAAGGAGGAAAACATTGTCAAAGGCACAGAAGATGTTTTTATAATCAACTTGGAACCTCACAAGGTACCAAGCAACCATAAATTGATCAAAGCATTAACCTCTCACCCTGGCTGATGTTGCTCAGGGGTTAGAGCAGGGGTGGGCAAACTTTTTGACTCGCGGGCCACAATGGGTTCTTAAACTAGACCGGAGGGCCGGAACAAAAGCATGGATGGAGTGTTTGTGTGAACTAATATAAATTCAAAGTAAACATCATTACATAAAAGGGTATGGTCTTTTTTTTCAATAGTTTTATTCATTTCAAACGGGCCGGATCCGGCCAGCGGGCCATAGTTTGCCCTCGGCTGGGTTAGAGCATCGGCCTGTGCACCTAAGGGTCTAGGGTTCGATTCAGGTCAAGGGCATGTACTTGGGTTGCAGGTGCAATTCCTGGCCCCAGTTGGGGCGTGTTTGGGAGGCAACCAATACATGTGTCTCTGTCACAACAATGTTTCTGCCTCTCCCCTTCCCCCCTCCTTAAAAAAAAAAAAAAGCACTAACCTCTTGCGACACATCCCCAAGGTTGGTGTTACCATCTTCAATTCACAGACACAGGAACAAAGATTCCGAGGGACTAAGCCACTCTCCAGGGTCACCCAGTATTGAAGGGGCAGAGCTGGGATTGGGATCCATACGTAGGGATTCCAAAGTCTTTCCCCTTCACCACACTCCTGCCAGGAACCTGGCCCAGGCCAAGGATGGGATGCCCTGGCCTGGTCTTCTCCAGCCAGGCACCTCTGGGCTTCCTTCTGGCCATCACATAAACGGAGGTGGAGCCGACTGGAGGAGGAAGAGCAGAAGTTGGCTATATTTGTCATATGAGAAATGATAGCAGGAACTGGAGTCTATCGGCTCGGGGAAGAGAGAACTCTGGGGATGTGGCAGCTGTCTCCAAACATTTGAAGGGCTGTCATGAGGAAGAAAGATTAGACTTATTCTGAAAGGCCTCCCAGGGGTAGACGTAAAGGGATGGATGGTAATGCAGGCGATCAGATGTCAGCTCAGTGAGAGAGGGACTCCTCTGCCAGGCAGAATGGGGAAGATGGGCTGCCTCAAGGAGACAAGAGCTCCCTGGCACCGGTGTGTCCAAGAGCAGCCAAGCTGACTCGATGGTGGCAGGGCTGTGGAAGGCTGATGAGCTAGAGAAGGCAATTCCCTTAAGCCAGTGGTTCTCAACCTTGGCTGCACATTAGAATCACCTGGGAGTCTTCTTAAAATCCTGATTTCTGGGCCTCATCTTCCGGAAATTCTGTTTCTTTGTTACTAATGTTGTGGCCCCACCCCATAACAAAGAAACAGAATTTCCGGAGGATGAGGCCCAGAAATCAGGATTTTAAGAAGATTCCCAGGTGATTCTAATGTGCAGCCAAGGTTGAGAACCACTGCCTTAAGGGCTCCGGTAGCTCAGAGAACCCAACTTAGTGGTCTATTATACTCTCAGAGCCCACATCTGACTTGCATGCAAATAACGAGGCAATTAGCTCATCGTCTTTACAATGTCCTACAGGCCTTGCCTGCCCCGGCCCCGCCTGTCACGCCAGTCCAGACCCTGAGTCTCCTGGCTGTGCTTTGAACAGGTGAGGCGCACGCCCAGTGTAGGACCTTCCCATGGCTGTTTCCTCTCGAAGCACACGCTTCCCTGTGGCTGTTTCCCTGGCCTCCCTCAAGCATTTGTCCAAAAGCCCTGTTCTCAACCAGCATTCTGTTTGAAGTTGTTTCCACTCCGACATCCCACACCTCCAATGCCCCTTAGTCTGCTCAATTTTTTATAACGTTCATAATTTCTGACATCCTGAATATGTTGATTATCATGTTGTTATTTATTGCCTGCCTCCCCTCACTAGGATGTGGGTACCAGGAAGGCAGAAATGGTTTTACCATTTTGTTCACAGTTGACCCCCAAGCACAGAAACAGTGTCTGCCATGAAGTAATGAATCGCTAAATATTTCTGGAATGAATAAATGAGCATCATTTTCTCTCTCCTTGGGAGGAGGTTCTTGGGCACGCCCGTGTAAGGAGGCGGAACTAGGTAGCGTGTCAACACATCTAAATCAGCTGTGAAATGTGGTCCAAGTCAGCGCGAAGGGTTGTTTTAACAGATACCCCATTCTGCAGAAAATGAAAGGCGTATCGTCTCCTCCAAGGGGGAGCTGGATCTTACAGACTTGTGACTTCTTAAGTTGGAACCAGGAGACTGTGTGTAGGACAGAGAGAGTAGTGAGGAAGTAGATGGAGAGAAATTATAAAAAGAAAGAAATTCCTAGATGCTCATCCACGGTGCAGGCAACATGGATGGTAACAGTCACTAACTGAGAACTTAACATGAGCCAGGCAGCCCTTCAAACACTCTGTAAGGGTTAGCTCACTCTTTAACCAACCCTAGGACCTAGCACCTGTTATTATCCCCATTTTACAGACGAGAAAAATGAGGCATGCTAGTTAGTGTGCCCAAAGTCATACAGCCACTAAGTCCTAAATCCCAAATCCTAAATCTTAAATCCTCTGGCAGCTGGGGATTCAAAGCCAGGTAGCCTGGACTCCTACGTTCCACAGCCGGAAAAAATCAACGATGAAGCACCAGTCTCTGAAGTCTGTGTGCAACGTGATTGGCTGATAGTAAGACATCTCTCCGGTGTCACTGTGCCTATCCAGACCCTGCCAGGAACATGGGCTCCCCTAGCAACCAAAGGAAGCCATCCCACTCTCTCACACCGATGCTGTCTGAACGGTGTGGCACTCAGCCGGAGACAGTTCTCCTGCTGGCACAGACAAGACAACATTGCTAACATTTGGACAGTGTTTTAAAACTTGTAAATAGAAATATTTTCATTTAATCTTCACGGCATGGGAAGTATTATAAACAGTAGTCTAAAGAGGAAAAATCTAACACACACAGCTAATGAGCTATGGAGTGGAGACTCCAAAATCCTAGTCATTCGATGTCTTTCTCCACTACACAGTGCTGCCTACACTTCACATGGTTGTCAATTCCACTCCGAACTCTAGAAGCTCCACCAGTGTCTCAGAAATTGGATACCGCACCAATTGATCTTAGATTAGAGAGGAGTTGAGTAATGATGCAGCTATGTTAAGTCTTAATTTTCAGGCCTCGAAGGGAGACTGGGGAAATCCTATATAATAAAAGGGTAATATGCAAATTGTCCCCTCGACCAGAGTTCCACCAATTGCCAGGGCCCCTCCCCCTGACCGGCCCCGCCCCCGACCAGCCCCCCCACACCCTGGTCAGTGTGGGGGCCAGCTGTCTGACCTCTCTCATCCCCTCCCCCAGGCCAGTCTGGCCTGATTGCCCAGATTGGGGCGGGCCGGCAGTACCCCATCCATGCACGACTTTGTGCACCAGGCCTCTAGTATGTATATGAGTCTATTTATCCAAAGGATGTTTGTTGATTGTATAAAATGTGATGAGCCTGTGCTGTCCAATACAGTAACCATTGACCACATGTGATTTTTGAGCAGTTGATACAGGACTGGTGTCACCGAGGAACCCAATTTTTAACATCATTTCATTTTTATTACTTTAAATTCACATTTTAAAATGGAAACGATGTAAAAATATGTTTCTTTTAAACACAGCTTTCCTGTTTTGGTACAAGTGCATTTCGCTTCAGCTGTTGCCTTACATGAGATAGCACTGTTGTACAGTAATGCAGCCTGCAGATGCATGTTTCATTTCTACTAACATGCATGAACCTATCACTGATGTAGTTGGAGTCCACAGATCGGTACAGTTTGAATGATTGTTTCCTATTCATGCAACCTTGTAATGTGTTTCTTGGGATATTTTATGCTCACAGCTCGTTACTGTGATAACTATGTCAATCTTAATTGATAGTTCCATTGAAATACTTGCTATTATTTTCATCTTAATACAATTAAATTATTTGAACACCTACTGGCCACATGTAGTATTGCAACGTAACTAATAGAGTCTGTAGATACCTGGGTAAGATGACTGAGGAAGCCAAATTCCATCCACAGGGAGTCATTCCCTCCGAATGATGCTGACTTAACTAGCTCAAAAAAATGTAAAGCAAGTAGAAAGTCAGGAGAGGAAAAGGCCTCTGTAGAAGAATGAGGCAGCCTCGGGAAGCAGAAGAATTCAGGCTTCAGACTCAGGCTCATGTGAGTTTCAATTCCCAGCTCAGACAATTATTTGCAGTGTGAAGTAACTCACATCTCTGAGCCTCAATTTCTTCATCCTTAAAAAGGGGCAATAAAACCACAGGGTTTTGACATCAGAAATAATATATGTAGAATGTGTTCTACAGGAGAGAGCTAGTCTTAGATTCTACATGAGGCGAAAGAGGCAAGATCGTGGAGAGAGAGTGGCGTGCTTGTCTGTTGGCCACCACTCCTCCTCTAGGTCGGTCTGGGAGGAGCCTTCCGATCATTCCCACGCGTGTGGTTTCTCAGAGAAGGTGCTTTCTTTGCTCAGTGCAGTCAAGGCCATTTCCTGGCCTTGTGTGGTGAGTGAATAAGGAAATGCGAAGCTTGCCTGGGCTGCTGAGACCAGAGGCCTCCCTCAGGAGGTTTGCCAGGCACCAGGAAATCAATAGCCAGGACCAAGCAGCGTCAAAGCTGATCACTGTGAAATGAACGGTCACACCTCCCTTTTAAGTCTCCATCCTCCTCTCCTTCAGAGGATGGGCTGCAGTACATTAGGTCCCTAATTAAGAAAAAGGATGCTTAACAAATGACTCATTTGAGCAGAATACGAAGCCCCGGGGGAAGTCCTGGAGCAGGCCTCCTGGCATCCGTGCAGAGGAGAGGGCACGTTCGGACATAAAGCGGTTGCTGCCTTAACCAGCAGCGGTGTGGGGATTGTATTTCACCGCTCTGCGGGGAGTCGTCAAGGCCGACCTTACAATCAGTGCGGCAGTAAAGAGATGGAAACTTGGACTCTGAGCTGCTCTACGATTCCACTGCAGCCGGTGAAAAGGACACAGATAATGTTTCCACCGGTTGAAAATATAGACCCTTCACCTAATCATAAAACCGCCCTCGGCGGGATGAAACTAGACACTACCTCTGACAACAATGGTGCTATCTCTGGAGAGAAGCCAGCCTCGAGTCAAATTCTGCGTCTGTCATTGACTACCTGTTTGGCCTGCCGTGTATGGCTTAGCCTCCCTGGCGCTGGTTTCATCGCTGATCAAGGGGGATTGTGAAAAATATGTGAAATAAATCATTTGTCATTCCTGGCAAAGTTTCCGGCACAGAGAAAGCATGCAAACAATGTCTGTTTCTCTTTCCCTTTGGACTGTTCGAGTGTCTTGACAGCTTTCCGAGGTTCCCAGCCTGAGGTTTGGGTGGACACGAGGGCTAGCAGCTGTAAAACTCCTTATATTACATGCAAAAAGTTGCATGAGTATCTTCTTTTCTCAAGAGCATGTGCATAGTTTCCAGCAGATTCCCAAAAGGAGGTTGAAAAACCACTCGTCTATATCTTTCTTTTATGGTCTGGTCCCTGACTCCCTCTCTACCTTCATTGTGCTCCACTGTCTTCTTCCTTCATTGCAGTTCAGCTACTCTAACCCTCTCTCTGCTCCTCACACATCCAGGCTCATCCCTGTTTCAGAGCCTTTTGCTTGTAGCTGTCTGTGAGACCTTCACATGATAAACTCAGCTCAAATGCCATTGCTTGAGGTGGCCCTTCCCTGAGTCCCGATCTAAAGAGCCTCTTTGGTCACATTCTGTCATGTGTGTAATTAGTCTGCTCAGGCTGTTGTAGAAAGCTGCATAGACTGGGGACTAAACACCGAAATTTATTTCTCACGGTTCTGGAGGTTGGGAAGTCTGAGATCAAGGTGCCAGCTGACTCAGTTTCTGGTGCGAACCCGTGGTTTGCTGGTGGCTGCCTTCTCATGGTGGGGTAGAGTGATCTCATCCTCTCTCTTTCTCTTCTTAGAAGCCACTACTCCCATCACGAAGGCCCCGCCCTCTTGTTATATACTTACTTCATCGGATGCTAACTATTTCCCAAAGGCTCCATCTCCAAATACCATCATCCTGTGGGGTAGGGCTTCCACACATGAATTTTAGGGGGGCACAATCAAGGCCAGAGCAATATTATTATTGTTTTAATGCCCTTGGAGCCTTTATTCTTACCTTGTTCATTGATTCATTACCTTATTTAATTTACTCTCTAGCCAAATGGGGGGAAGAGGAATGAACCTTCCATGAGCACAGAAACTTAGTCTTATTCACTATTGATTCACAGCAGTTAGGATAATAATTGTCCTATTGTAGGTATGCCAATTACTGCAAGAATGGATGGATGGATGGATGAATGGATGGATGGATGGATGGATGGATGACTTCTAACTATATCCTTGTGAGGTATGAAAGAAAGCCTCCCGGTTTTTTGTTGTTGTTATTTTTGTGTGTCTGTGTATGTGTGTGGGGGGGGGGGGGCGGGGGGGGGGGCATTTCTGATAACACACTGAAACTTGGACAGATTCAATGCCAGGAAAGGTTTATGCACAATGATTAAGAACAGTCTCTGGAACTGACCATCTGAGTTCAAATCCCAGCTTTGCCACCTACAAGCTATGTAACGTTGGGCGACTTAACCTCTCTGTTCTTCAGTTTCCTCATCGGCAAAGTGCTGTTCACAATAGTATACTGTGGTAGCCTCAGAGCTGTCCGCCAATATGCTGGGTCCCCTCCTTCAGGCACATAACAAGACATCTCTTCCGTGCCCACGTGAGGTCAGGGATGGCCATGAAATGTGAGCCGAGTGACTGTGTTATTTCCATGTGGAAGCCTTTATGAGTGAACATGTGATTTGTCCCTTCCTGTTCCCTGACATGAAATCTGAGACATTCCAGATGGGAGCTTCTCTCTGAGTCTGCCTCCTGGGGTAAGACAGCATGGGACAGAATTCCTATGGACCTACAATGAACATAGAGCATGAGTGAGAAACATGCCACTGAGACTTGATAGTTAGTTGTTATCACCACATAACTTAGCTTAGCCTGACTAATACATATCCCAAATCACTGAGCTCTTGGGAGAATTAAATGAGCTGATGAAAGTATCATGTGTAGAACAGTGCCTGGCACATAGCAGGTACTATATAAGTGCTTGAAATTATTATTATTACTCAGTTAATATCAAAGCTAGGATTGAAGTCCAGGTTTCCTACCTATAATTATGATGTGATTTTTTTACTGCATTTTGTTATTCCAAAATCTACAAAAGAACACCTGAGAGAGGAAGAAGGGAGAGGATGCGCAGAGGTCTCACCTGCACAGGTGTGCTGCCTCTGATTCTAAGAAACCCAGCCCTGGGAGGGACGATGCTCCTGAAGACAGGCACCTAGCACATGAAAGGGCTGGTCACACTGGCCAATCATTTCATTGCTTAGGGAGAAGGGCTGTGGTCCATTTTCAGGGGGCTCTCCTGCTAGAAGCAAATTCCAGTAGTTAGCATAATAAATGAGAGAAGTTCATCAGAAGGCTGATGGATAGCTTCAGCAGGCCTGAAAATCTGCATATATTATTGCCTGCTGCTGCAACAGCCGAAGGCAGTTCCCCCAACCTGATAATCTTCTTATTGCTTACCAAATTTTACCTTTGATGTGTATATCTGCTTTGCTAGAGGGCAGGATGTGTGAATAAAATGCCCTGTGTTCGGAGATTCGGAGAACTTAGCTTAGAACTAAGCTTCCGTCTGGCTCCCCAAAATGCCTTCCAAATTTATATTTTATGTCTAGTCTCTTTATTAATTTACTCGCAGCCCTTCTCCAGGTTCCTGAACCCTTCTAGATGCTGAGAAACACCCCGGCACTCTCCATCAGCAGAGCATCCCTGCCCATCTCTTCCTCTCCTCGCCTTGGGGCCCAGAATAAAATTGTGCCTTGTGGGAAATTGCCAAGCAGCACCACCTGGCTGGGCTCCTCTCGGCAGAATGGACAGTTCAAGGTTTGAAAGGAACATTTAAGGCCATTTCTTGCCGATCTGTTTGGTAAGGAAACTGGGTTTGGAAATTGTGTTAATGCCTTTGGAAAGCTTGGAGAGGCTTGAAAGAAAATGGCAGTGCATGGTCCAGTCTAGTCTGTTTTAACTCTAATCTAACAATGAGGGATTAATAAGCAACTCTAGGTTGTGGGTAATAAGAGTGACCACTGGCTACCGTGGAGTGCTTTTTTATAAACGTGTCGGGCCCTGCTCTGAGTGACTTGTGTATTTTAACCATTTCAATCCTCACTGCACGACCAGGGGTTACTAGTATCACCTTCCTCCTTCTACAGATGAGCAACAGAGGCACGAAGAAGCTACAAAACTTGTCACTGGTTACCAGGTAGAGCCAGGATTCAAATTCGAACGGTCTGGCTCTAGAGTCTGTGCTTCTAATCTCTGAGCTGTACTGTCTCTCATCTATTTTACGTGTTGTATGGTTTCATACTCCCATGTCCCTGCCTGTGCTGTTTCCTCTGAATGTTTCAGACTTAGAGCTGTCATACGGTGGAGTCTGCCCTGACCTCCCCTCTCATCCTCCCCTTTGAGGCACTCACTTCCCCTTCTGTGACCCTCTCTGCTTTTATTACAACAACTGTGACACTAAGCCAGAGGACTGTAGGGGTGGTGGCTACAACTTAATAATTTTAGCACCGTGGGTGTCTGGCACAGTCCCTGGCACAAGATAAAGGTGAATTCAATGTGACTGAACTGATGTATAAGGGCTTGAAAACCATGTGTACATAGAAGACAGTAGAACATAGTGACAGAGAGTATAGGCTGTAGAGTCAGACTGCCTGGCTTCAAATCCCAGCCATCAATTTCCATAATAAACAGGTAGGACCATGGGTACCTATTGTACCTCAGTTTGTTCATCTATACAATGGGGCAATAATTGTAAATACCTCAGTGAGTCATTGTATGGATTAAATGTGATGACGTAGCAAAGAACATAGGCTGGGTCCTGGCACATAATAAGTACTTAATAAATGTGGGCTCCCACTGCAGGAGCATCCTGGTCCATTTCACAGTGAAGATGCATTGTAGCTATGCCCATCACTGACTGATAACAAAAGAACTCATACAAATATGGGTAAGTGGTGAACAACTTGGCAGACTGGGAGGTATAAACCACCTCATCTGTAAAGCTGCTGTACTCTAGTAATTCAGTCCATGCCCAACAGCAATGACCATGTGCTTAGAATTTTTTCCATTCAGATGGATGGAGGCTGAGTAGTCAAAAATGAGGGAACAAAAAAATGACCCTGAGAAAGTTGATTACACCATTACCAGTTATTTTCTGGGACCATAATAATGTAGCTTTCATTGTTTCTTCAATAAGCCAGTCTCCTAGTGCAAATTAAGAGTAGCACATGCAATTCGGATATCTCTGAAAAGAAGCCCAGGTTTGAAAAGAAATGGGAGCATAAACAATGGTGTTTAAGCACATCCATCCTGCTCGCACATGAACTAGAGTTTATTATGCTCCCTGTACACGTAGGATACCTACTGAGAATGTTTAGTATTCGAGGTTAGAATACTGACCCAATAAACCTAAAATAGGTTATCCAAATTATTTTAGCATCTGGATTAGAGGTGCAGAAGAATAACATGTTCTGATCTCTGTGTCAATATCAACTGATTAAAATATACAGAGCATATGTTTAGCATCTATATGCTAATTGTGCTCCTGGGAAAAGGAATGGAAAAAATATCCCACCCCTCTCCATTCCCCCAAAGAAAAAGATAAAAGTGTTAGAAATCCATCTTGTTTTATGTGAGGCTGTTATGGCCCAATATTTGAAGGCAAATATTTTAACATTAAAATTCCCTTTGAGCCACCACCTTTTCAACAACAGAAAACGCCTCTTCCATATGCAAATTTCCCACGAACAACCAACATTGGGAATAAAAAATACTGAGAAGCAGCAATGTGTTGTGATTAAGGCCCCGATTTTGGATCTAGATAGCCTAGGTTCAAATCTTTATCCTAAAATTGCTCACAGCCCTGGGACTGTTACTTAAGCTTTCTTTGAGGTTCCTCTCCTTATAATGGAAATAATAATAGCACCTAGATCATGGTATTGTTGTAAGGAATTAGTCAATTAATGTCTCATATATAATAAGCTCTCAATAAATTTTCACCATTATTATGTGTCTCAAATACATTATTAATAAATATTTTTAACAGAAGAATTGGAGGGAAGTAATCTATATATATAAAAGACTAAGCGACTGAACGACCGAATGAACGAACAACTGGTCGACCGGTTGCTATGATGCGTACTAACCACCAGGGGGCAGACGCTCAACGCAGGAGCTGTCCCCTGGTGGTCAGTGCGCTCCCACAGCCAACCTCCCATGGTCCCTCCCCCTGGTGGCTGGCCCCAATTGGCCCCATTGGGCCTGCCGGCCAACCTCCCTCGGCCCCTACCCCTGGCTGGCCCCAATCAGCCTGATCCGGACTGGACAAGATGCCCTGATCTGCCCCAATCACCAGCCAGGCCAAGGGACCCCACCCATGCACAAATTTGTGCACCGGGCCTCTAGTAGTAATAATAATCTACAGTACCTTCCATGTTGCAGGTTCAGTCTTGAGCATTTGGGGTATGTTAACTCTTTCGATCCTCATAATGACCATGGTGGTAGTCCTATTGAGTAGAGTTAAAGTGATTTCTCTGGGGTTACACACTAACGGGTAGCATACTGGGATGTGAACCCTGACAGTCTGATTCCAGAGCCCTCACTCTTGAGCACTAAATCTATATTTACTTAATTTAAGCACTGAGATGGAATTTATTCACCACTCACTCAAAAAAATTCCCTCAGAATCTATGCTGGGCCAGGTAACATCCCAGCTCTCGAGATACATTACCACGAAGAGACGCCCAGGGTCTTTCCCTCACAAATGCGTAATACCTTTAATAAATAGGTCTATAGGTGCATTGTTTCCTTTAAGCTTGTCCATGTTCATTTTACTCATGGGCCTATGGATAAATACTGCCTAGCGGTCTTTCTGAAGTCGAAACGTGTGGTTTTGTTTCTTTTACCTTTACCCCTGCGGCAGAAAGCGTCCACATTTGGAACCCTAATATCTTGTACAATTCAGCACCAGGGACAGCAGACAAATTCTATTGCCGCTAGGAACGGTATCTTAAGTTTCCCTTTCAGGATTCATGACGATCTGTTACTTCAGAACTCACACACACACACACACACACACACAGTATTCAAAAATATCTTAGGAAGAATCCTAGAAATAACCCAATACAAGTCCCTGGCACAGAGAGGAAAATTAGCATCTACAAAGCCACACAGCTGAAGCCAAGAACTAATTAAGTTCCTAGAACGAGTCTAATTATAGTGTCAAGCAGAAGGATGTAGTACATTCCGAAATGCTGCCGTGTGTGGTGATTATTCCTTAACTAGGAATCCAGGAAGAAGCCCGCACTCTGGTTTGAGCTCCAGAGACGTCCTTACGTAGCCCATCAGGAAGATTTATGTCCTGCTACTATTATTTACTACTTCCTATTTCTTGTCTATCTCCAAATGTACTTGAAGTCATGGGCGAACAGAAGTCTCAGGGTTTGTGAGAGCAGAAACAGCTCCAGGTTGCTACAGACCCTGCCTGAGACACTGAATTTCTTTGACCTCCTTGAGTACATTAGAATTCTTTCCTGCCTTTCGACGCTTATTGGGTTTGACGCTGCCTAATGCTGACATCCCCAAGGAAGGTGACTCACTGGCAGTGAGCTTGTTATCAAGCTGTAAGCTCATATCTGATCGGGGTGACATCATCTTGTCTGGGAGATGCATTCCAGGTGGAGTCTCCCCAGAGCTCATGAAAGGAAAACTTTCCATTTGCCATGCTTCTCTAATCTCATTCAATTAAAGCAGCTCTGGGAGGCTGCCAGGGGAAGGAAGGGGGTTCTGTGAAGCAATATAGAATTATAGATTTAATCACTACAAGGTTAGATTTATTACAATGGTGCCCGGCTCATTGAGGAAGTCCCTGTTGATATAAATGAGGGTCGCCACCAATCTTTCTCCTCCATGAGTCTTTCAACGGTTATTAAAATCCCACCACCCACCAGCTATGTAATCATGGAAACTTACCCAAGTTCTCTGGGCCTCGGTCACCTCTTCTGTATAATGAGGACTGTTTTACTTATGGCTCCTCGCTGGGGCATTGTGAGGAGTAATGAGGTAATATGCCACTGCATGGTGTAGAATAGCGGCAGGCAGAGGCAGAGGAAGTGGGCACAGGTGACTGACTCATCTGAGGGAGCTGAAATGCATTTCTTGAGAGAAAGAATGAAGAAAATCGCCCTAAGGATTGGCATAAGGATTTTCCTTGTCACTGCCAATGAATTATTTTCAATGATCCAAATTTCCTTTTCTAAAAAGCCATGAGATTCGGAGTGAGAAGTGACTTCAAATTCCATCTCTATCACATATTAGTCACTATTTCTTCCTCCTTCCTGAACTTATACTTCATCAGGCTACAAAAATATAATTCCTTCACTGGAATATGGCTCTCACAATATTTTGGTAAAAAAATCTAACTAGAGCCTGGCCAGTGTGGCTCAGTAGTTGAGAATTCACCCATGAACCAAGAGGTCACTGTTTCAATTCCTGGTCAGGGCACATCCCTTGCTTGCTAGCTCAATCCCCAGTAGGGGGTGTGCATGAGTCAGCCAATCAATGTTTCTCTCTTATCAATATTTCCATTTTTCTATCCTTCTCCCTTCCTCTATCTCTAAAATCAATGAAAACACATAAAAATTATTTTAAAAGAAAAGCATCCAACTAGCTACTTGGATTAAAATGTGCAAAAGCAGTGTACACAGTGGTTAACATGCAGAATCGGGCAGTGGTTTGGTTTGAAATTTTGATTCCACCATTACAACCGAGTGACTGTGGGCAAGTTTATTAATCTCTGTGAGCCTGGATATACTCATCAGTGAAATGGGAATAATATCAATAATTATCTCATGAAGATGCTGTCATAATTAAAAATATTAATAGGTGTAAAGCCCTTAGAATGGTATCTGGCACATAATAAGGACTCGATAAGTGTCAGATATGTAGAGAACATGCCAGACCAGACATAAAGTGGTCTAGGCCCTTGGGGTAGGTACCCCCTTTCCTAACTTCCCAAACAGAATACTAAAGACAGAGGATCCTTTGACATTTGTAGATCTGCTCATTGTGAAACCATGTCTTAAGGCTGCCCTTAAGGATGATGGATCATATTGTGATTGATCGTGACCATGGGAAAATCCCATCAAAAATATTTTACTCTGCATTACAATGATGCATGAAGCAGAGGAATGCTATAGACAGGAAGGAGAAATGAAAGGGGGTCTGGTGAAGGAGCAGGAGGCTATAAAGAAGAAGAGTGAGGCCAGGCCAGTGTGGCTAAGTGGTTGATGCTGACCTTTGAACCAGGAGGTCAAGGTTCAATTCCTGATCAGGGCACATGTTGAGGTTTGGGGCTCGATCTCTGGAAGGGGGCATGCAGGAGGCAGCCAATCAGTGATTCTCTCTCATCATTGATATTTTGATCTCTCTCTCCCTTTCCCTTCTTCTCTGAAATCAATCTGTAATAATAAAAGCATAATATGCTAATTAGACCAGACATCCTTCCGGACGACCTTCTGGATGAAGCCGGGGCTGCAAGGGAAGCCTGGGTCCTGGGTGCCTGCCGGTGGCTGGAGGGAAACCCAGGTTCCAGGTGCCAGAGGGAAGCCGGTGCCAGCAGCCAGGGGAAGGAAGGCCTACTCTTGCATGAATTTCATGCATCGGGCCTTTAATATACATATATATCTCAAAAGTGAGGAAGAAGCCATGAAAGAAAGCTATGTGCTGTCTCCTGACCTTTACAATTGCTAGCCTAGACCTCTGCTGATTGAGCCAGCTCACCCTCCTTTCCTGTTGACATCAGTCCAGAGCATAGAAGCACAGTATGAATCACCAGAATGAGCAGATAATGGACCTGGAAGAGCTTAGGATAAGAAGGGGAGGGAGATGACTCAGGAAGGAAGCTTCTAGTTGGGAGAGACAGGAGGTCTGAATGCCCTAATGTTGCTGTGGGAGGATTAGAAAGATACCATCACAGTGGCTGCCTAGAGGACTCTGACCCATGGTCCAGGTGATGGCCCCAATGCACATGTGGATAAGATTTGTTAGTATGCATATGTTCCCAGCCTCCATATGCTCTACCGCACACACATTAAAACAATTTTTTAAAACATGTTCAGTAAGTAGTAGAGTTTCAGCCTGCTATTTGAGTTTATTAGGGTTTTATGATACAAATTCAGAAGAATATGAAGAATGTGAATGGAGAGAGAGGCCAGGAGATCCAAAGAAAAGGGAAGAAGAAATAAAAATAACAGCTGAAAGGGTTGGGTGTTACCATCTGAAGGATTTCATGAGGGTGAGCTCAGGAGCATAAATGGGGTGAGAAGAATGGAGGGGAAGATGAAAGGGGATTTTAAAAAGTTGCTCTAGGTTATATAATGGACTCCTTTTAGTGGTCTTTAAGAGATCCGGGAACAGTTTAAAATTCCTTTTGATTGCTAGATGGACTTTTTATTTTACTTATTTATTTATTTTTAATATATTTTATTGATTTTTTTCAGAGAGGAAGGGAGAGGGATAGAGAGTTAGAAACATCAATGAGAGAGAAACATTGATCAGCTGCCTCCTGCACACCCCCCACTGGGGATGTACCCGAAACCAAGGTACATGCCCCTGACCAGAATCAAACCTGGGACCCTTCAGTCTGTAGGCTGATGCTCTATCCACTGAGCCAAACCTGTCAGGGCACTAGATAGTCTTTTTAAGATATGACTTCATTGAGAGACAGATCCAGGGTCCAGTCATGAGGGCTGTTTATGTGGCACTGAACTTGAGGTCCTCGGCCCCACTCACTAAAGACATGGACTGGGCTGTGCAAACCCCTTTGTTCTACTAAAGAATTGTTGGTGAAGGCAAATGAGAAAATGTCAGCACCATTTATTTAAACTTTGGGAACACAGTTTTGAGGGAGTAAGACACACTCTCAGTCTTTTCTTGAGCCGAAATAGGAGGCCTTCCCTCCTGTCCGTGTTTCCTGTGGGGAAGAAGCCAGGCACAAGATGACCTGTTCAAGTTGGAGGACGGTTGACAGGAGGTTCGCATCATTGGGGAAATTACCAGCTCTAACGACAGGAAATGTATATCCCAGGAGATGGCTGTAGGAAATTGGTTTTCTTCCTTGCCCAGAAATGTCTGTGCTGAGAAGTCACAGGGGGGTGCAGCTGGAATGGGGGGCAGCCCTGGGACTTTGTGTTTGACAGCCAGGACTGGGAACAGCCTTTGCTGACATCAACAGCCTGCAAGAATTGATGAGAAAGGACCTTGGGGCTATGGACAGTGGCCTGCGGTGGGTGACGCTGGGGAGTTAGAAGTGGGACAGTCAGAGTTGGCTTAATGAGAGGACGAGATTGTGCCGGACTGGGAAGTGTTCCACCTCCCGCTGTACATCAGCCCAGCACCTACCAGGCCAGGCTCCGCATGAGTCTCCAGGAATGCGCATTCCCGTACCTCACCTGCGGGGACCCTGATTCAGGAGAGCTCAGGTGAGGCCTGGGCATGGCTTTTTCATAAGCTTCTCCATGATTTTGGTGAAGTGGATCCACAAACCAGAATGTGAAAGATACCAGTTAAGTCAATCATGACTACGCCCTCTCTGACCAGCCAGTTAAGAAAATGATTCTACTGGCCACACACTATGGAAGAACATTTTTTAATGTGCTCATTTCCACAGTAAACTCTCTCCAGGATAAAATGAAGAAAAACCTCCCAGGCTCTCTTAAATCTTCTCCTCCCCCTCCCTCTCCTCCTTCTCTTCCTTCTCCTCCCCCTTCTTCTTTGAATTTCACATCAAACAAAATACGGAACTTGGATGTGTACCTAGCCCACATTCAAACATGGTGTCTTCATTCCTGTGGACACAGGAAAGCAGTGGGACAGCCATGGCCGTGCGAGAGTCCTGAGGGTTGAGGGCAGGGGGTGTAGAGAGGAGGGGAACCAGAAGCAAACATCTCCCTCAGTGTCAAGTTGACACGGTTTCCATTAGGTCTGGGCTATGCTGGACCTGCAGGGCTCCAAGCTCCTCCATTCAGGGGATCCAAGCAGGATCAGGGGAGGCAGGGTGGTGGCCCAGGGGCAGTGAGTCCAGGAACTTAAAAGCCCCAGTGGCAGGAGTCAGGGACAGCCTGTGTAAGAGGTTTGGGCCCTGATCTCAGCTGTCCAATCAGAGAGCCATGGTCTAGGATCAGCAGCACAATGCTTTCTAAATACCTGGACATTAGAAGGAGCCAAGGAACGAGTTTAAAATACAGATGTGCAGGCCTTGCTCATTTCTGATCCTTGCCACCTTACGTATTTATACTAACCATCCTGTCAGTCCATAAACATGCATAAAGTGCCCACTATGTGCTTGCTAGTCTGCTAACTGCATGAGGACAGGGATGGCACCTGTCTTATTCATCCTCAGTGTTTAGGACAGTGATGGCGAACTTATGACATGTGTGTCAGAGGTGACACGCGAACTCATTTTTTTGTTTGATTTTTCTTTGTTAAATGGCATTTAAATATATAAAATAAATATCAAAAATATAAGTCTTTGTTTTACTATGGCTGGAAATATCAAAAAATTTCTATATGTGGCACGGCACCAGAATTAAGTTAGGGTTTTTCAAAATGCTGACACGCCGAGCTCAAAAGGTTCGCCATCACTGGCCTAGCATAATCCCCACTCATTCAAAAACAATGGAGTGAGTGCTTACTATCCGCCAGGCTGAGCTAGGCACTGGGACACAGTGATTAAGGAAGACATTTCCTGCACTGAGTCCAATGGGAGAGACAGCCCAGGGGTCAATGAATCACAGCAACATGACAAGTGCTTGAACAACAGGTACAAAATTTCTTACCGTTTGAACCCACCTCACGTGGGAGCCAGGGAGATTATCCTGAAACACCAACCCAGACACTGTATCGCTGAAGGCCGTCAATAGTTCTCTTGGGGCTCCTCTTCCTAAAGTGAGGTCTGTAGCCTCCATGTGCTCAATAAATACTTGTTGATGTGTAATAATAGCTAAAATTTATAAAGCACTTACTAAGTGCCCAAAACTGTTCTACTCACTTTATGTATATTCCTAGAGACTCAGTGCATGGAATTCGTGCATGGGTAGGGTCCCTATCGGCTGGGTCTGTTTTTTATACTCATTTTATGTCGGGGTCCAGCCCCGGCGGTCCAGGGGCTCCCAACAGTGTGGACAGAGTCGGCGAAGGATGGTTTACACGGAGGCAGATTCTCCGTGGATCTTAGCTGTGCCTGGCTGAGGCCACAGAGAGAGATGCAGAGGCAAGCTGACCCTTTATTTTATAGTCAGAGGTAAACAAGGTAGTGGTTACCATAGTTACACTGTATTTGTGAGTTTCACTTGTTTTTGTTCTTGTTCTTGCTGCACTTCCCTCAGCCCATTAGCTTCCCAGATAAGATCTAGGGAGGTTATAAGGTCAAGCCTAATTACATTTAAGAGGACTGTGTCCTCTAAGTTGGGACTTGTTTGTGACTTTGCCAACAGGTCAGTCCCAGGCTTAACCCTATAGCTGCTCCCCGCAATTTTACAGATGAGCAAACCAAATCCTAGAACTTGTAAGTAACTTCACAATGGTCATGTAGTGAGTGCAAGACAGAGCCAAGACTTCAACCCAGGCAGCCTGGTTCCAGAGCCCAAGCTCAAGCCAATGTCCCCCGTGTTGTTAGCAAGGACGAACAACATGGGTAGAACAGTGCTCTGTGCTAAGCATAACAACACAATAAGCTGTTTCTTTCATTCTCATCCTTACCATTTTATTTGAGAAAAATCTTCGCACAGAAAGGTTAAGTAACCTGCCTGACGTTTGCTCCCTGTCTGGCTGTGGGGGCCTGTGCCTTTAACAACTATGCAATGCTGCCTCGATTCTGGAAGTGTGATACATGATTGTTAGATAAGTGAATGGGGAATGGTGTCTACATGTTCTCTGCACCTCCCCCATCACCAAGCAGAGAGCCTGATGCATGGAGGGTGCCCCACACGTGAGTTCTGCAGAAATGATGGCAATGAGGTACAAGTGATAGGATATCAGCCCGGGAATCAGATCTGACTTGTCCTCCGGGCTCTGCCTCAGAGTTGCCGTGTGACCTTGGAGGCTTCACTCCTGCCCAACCATCCCCCCACCCACCCACCCCCAATTTAACCATCCAAAAACGGGAGGTTTTTGATTCCCTGACTTCCCACCACTCTCATGCTGATTCCAGCAGCCATGGTCCTGCGTGGGCCCAGAAAGCCCTCTTTCCATCTTGGAGGCCAACTAGGTAACACTCCTCCTCTGAGTGACCTGATTGGTTTGTTCGCCTCTTGATGCAGGTGCTGTTTTGGTTGCCTGGCAACACAGTGATGGAGACTGCCAGGTCCCAGAGGAGCAGTAAGTGAGTGAGCAAATATTCATACGGGATCAGTGGCCACGGCCCCGAGCAGCACATCTCCGAATTCCTAATTCCTCCTGTCCTGGATGTGCTTTTCCCATCAAGCTGATAGAGCTGACTAATGAGGGATGTTTGGAGCAGGCAGAAGAATTTCCATTCTGGTGATGGCAAAAATTCTTATGCACAGTCTCACCTGCCATGAGGAGGTGACCCTATCACAAAAATCACAAGCACTGGTGTGTGCTTTCGTATTGCTAATAAAATATCTCCTTCTGCTCCCTTCTGTGTAAAAAAACCCCCAAACTACTGTGCCCTCTGTTCCACCTGCCTTTAAATGTACATCTCAGGTTTTGAGTTACAAGACAGGTCCTATAAATCGGCCCAACTGACCCCCGTGATCACCCTACACAGCAGGCAGAACTGGACTCAGCAGATGGAGACATCTTGAGAAAGGTGAAGAGCGTGCTTCTGAAATAATGTAGATTGGGATTCAATTCCTGGCTCTGCCACTTATAAAGTGTACAACTTGAGTAGGTTTTTTAGCTTCTCTGAGCATCAGTTTTTCCATCTGTAAAATATTAATAGCTATCACAAAGAGTCATTGAAAGAAAAAAAAAATGACGGTGGTTAAATACTCAGCACAGAGGCTGGGGCCTATGTGCACAGTTGTTGTCATTACTATTATGATTGCTTAGGGTCACACACGCCACCGGAGGAATAACTCAGGATTTGAATCCAAGTCTCTAGGAATGTCAAGGCACGTTTTTGCCATTACTTCATTCCCCCTTTGAAAGTAAAGCATGTAACATTTGATGATACTGATGATTTTCAAGGCAGTACTTTACGTGTTTCTAAGAACTCTATATGTTCTCATATATTTCGTCCTCACCACAACCTCGGAAAGAAGGTAGTACTATCCTCATTTTGTAAATAAGGGAGCCAAAGCAAAGGCTTGCTCAAAGGCATACGACGAGCAAGTAGCAGAGCAGGATTCAAACACAGTCTCACTCCAACTTCCATGTTTTTAACCCCTACAGTTTATCCCTCTCCATGCAGCCCAGGGGGGAACAATCCATTTCAGACTTGCCTGGCGATTCCTCTGGCGATTGAGCTTGGCTGAAATGATGGGGAAATACCCAGAGGCCCACCTAAGCAGAGTCCTAGTTAGTGGGGGTTTGGGGTGAGAGGAAAATGAATGGAAGCTCTGGCTTCTTTGTTGTGTCTCTGTGCTGTCAGACCCGTGAAACTCCAAGTCGTTCAGGTGGAGAGTGAGGAAGATCGGAATCGGAAAGAGAGTAGCTCTTGGTGTTCCAGTCCCATGCTGATTCAAAGCCACGGTGTTTGCCAGGTGCTTTCGGATCGAAGCGTCCCAGCAGGTCAGCAAAGTTCGTTGTATCACCGGTGAAGAACCCAAAGCTGGGACAAGGGAGGAGGCTGACCCAGGGCCACACAGCCGTGGACCTGGGACTCGAACTCCAGTTCAGTGGTTCTCAGCCTTGGCTACACAATGGTGTCACCTGACAAAACATATGCCTATGGATCCCCAGGCCTCATGCCCTGTCAGCTGATACGGTCGGGGCACCCAAGTGTTGGTGCATTTTAGCCCTTAGAGGTGATTCTCTGGTGCAGCCAGGGGTGAGAACCGCGGCCTAGGTTCCCACGGGAGCTGGTCTTTCTGCCTCACTGCAGTAGCTTCCCCGTGAGCTGTGCGGGCAGATGCATGAGAACATGACTTTGAAAGTGACTTGAACAGCTAAAACCTTCAAGCTCCCTTAACTACAAAGGAACACCCACTGACACCTGTCTGTCCTTAAGGGGGACTCCAAGGACTCGGAAACTTCTTTTTCTGGTTGCCATGGCAATCTTGCAATGTCAGCAAAAATAATCTGCGCTACAAACAGGTAAGCACGAAACCACTCAAAATCTGGAGCTCCGAATCCATCTCCCCTCCAGACCACGCCAGGTCACCTCTGGCCTTCACTTAGGAATTCTTGAAAACAACCACAGATGTTAGCACAGTTAACCACTCCCCTCATTTCACTAGGGCTCAGAGATGAAATGAATTGCCTCCTGCCGAGGAATAGATTAACATGGTCAGATTTTCTTTTATTCTATGCTCCACCTCTCCCTCTTCCTAAATGATTTTTTTTTTTAACCCAAAGAGGACATAGAAAAAAATTGAAAAATTCTTCCACTTTTACCTTTATATTTTTTTCACTTTTAATTTTTTAAATATAAAAATTGCACATATGTATGGTGCACAGCATGATTATTTGATGTACTTAGAGAAACCGGAATGGACTCAGAGCCCTTTTATTCCATTTGATAACACTTAGCGTTTAGTCCCTCACAGGCATCCTTGCACTTGTACCCCCTGGATCAATCGACAGACATAGCAACTCATCTTCAGGCAGACTTCGGGCACCATGATAAGAAGAGAGGGGGGAATATGAAAAGATCTTTCCTACGACCTTAAAAATTTTGTCATTGATGGACCACCTAATCGAATCTGCCCTTGTTGGCAAGTACAAAAACTCCTGACTTAGGATCCCAAGGCCAGGTTTGCCAGCCACTAGCTGTGTTACATGACACCCAGCTGAGTGTTAAAAGCTCGCATGGCATTTGCTGTCAGACAGAACTGACGGCTCTGCGAGTTCTCACTTCAACTGCGTATTATGTAGATGAATTGTGTGAGCCTCAGTTTCATCACCTATAAAATGGGGATATCTCCTTAACAGAGTTGGCATATGGGTATGTAAAGCATTTAGCACAGCGCCTGCTCCTCAAAAAGTGCTCAACGAGTCACAGCTATCATCAGCGTAACCTATAAACCATGGATACTATGGAATCTGCCTACCTCACAGGAGTGAGCTGAAATGAGGGGATTCATGGGAAAGGACTTTGCAAACGACCAAATTTACATACAAGAGGGCTTATTTCTACAGTTGTGTTGTTGTTGTTGTGAGAGCTTGCTCACTCTCTTTAGATGCATTGTGAATAGCACACCTGGGCTCTTCTTGTCAAAAATGAATATCATTTTTATTCTGCAGCACAACTGCTGTGTGGAATTGGATTTCTTACCGGGTGGCGAGAGAGCGTGCATGCACTGTGTGTGCATCTGTATGAATGCAAATTCCTGCTCTGAATTGTTCCCAGGGAAACGGTCCTATGATGCAACATGTTCTTTCCTCCCTGGGTCCATCGAAATTATTGGTTAAAAGCAAGAGAAATAGCCTTGGCCAGTGTGGCTTTGTGGTTGAGCATCAGCCTATAAACCAGGAGTTCGAGGTTGGATTCCCAGTCAGGGCACATACCTAGGTTGTGGGCTCCATTCCCAATGGGGGACATGCAGGAGGCAGCTAATCAATGATTCTCTCTCATCATTGATATTTCTATCTCTCTCCCTCTCCCTTCATCTCTGAAATCAATCATATATATATATATATATATTATTTTTTTTAGAGGCCCGGTGCACGAATTCATGCAACAGTGGGGGCCCTCAGCCTGGCCTGCAGGATTGGGCCAAAACTGGCTCTCTGACATTCCTCGAGGGGTCCTGATTGCAAGAGGGCACAGGCCAGGCCGAGGGCCCCCACCAGTGCATGATCAGGGATGGGGAGGGAAGTGGGAGCTTGGCCCGCCGGGGAGGGACAGTGGGAGGGCTCCAGGGTGTGTCTGGCCCATCTTGCTCAGTCACAATTGGCTGGACCCCAGCAGCAAGCTAACCTACTGGTCAGAGCGTCTAATCCCTGGTGGTCAGTGCATGTCATAGCGAGCAGTTGAGCATCCTTAGCATATTACGCTTTGGTTGGTTGAATGAACGACTGGACATTTAGGATATTAGGCTTTTATTATGTTGGAGATATATATATATATACATTTCTTTTTTTAAAGCAAGAGAAATAACTTGGGCTGCTAACACAAGAAGGGAATTTAGTAGAGGTGGGAGATTCACAAAATAATGGGGACAGGGATGGCATGAAGGGCTTGAGAAACTGGCAGAGACCTAGGGCGTTCTGGAGGTTGGCTCACAAGATTCATGGTCAAGCAGCAACCACTGGTCCAGCCTCTTCGGCCTGCGGCTGCTGTGGCCACCCTCAGTCTGACCAACCGCATGGTCAACCTCTCTCTCTCTCCATCCTTGTCACTTTCTGGAGAGACTAAGTCCCAAGAGTGAGCATCTAATTGGCCCAACTTAGGTGACATCCCTGCCTCCAGGACTTGGGGGACTAGGAGGTAAACTGTGGAAAGATCTGACCCTGGGAATTGCCAGGTCTCCAACAATGAAAACTCCCCCACCCATCCCCCGCCAAGAAACGTGGAGGAATACATGCAAACATCTTCCTTGGAGCCACCTTTTGTCCAGCTCTCACTTTACTGATGAAGAATTCTGGACGGTTGTCCAGTGAGTACACGGCAGGTCTCCTGGCTCCCAACCCCACGTTCACTCCTACGCAAAACCCAGAGACTTGTAAAATCATAAGCTGCTTCTCAGCTTTAAACAATATCTCAGGTGGGGAAAAAGGGGACTGACTCTATGGAGGGTGACGATGTGTTTTCAGGCTTATGCTCATTACATAAGCTCGGTACATAAGAATAAATAATGCTAGAATGCAGCTGACCTCCCATGTACATGACAGAGAATCTCGTTACTGCAAACCCCTGGGTGATATATGTGGAGAACTGGCTACCATACATTGCATTTTCAATAGAAAACCGTTAAGCACGCCTGCATCTAATTGCCTTTTTATTCTCATTCATAGTGCAATTAAAACGCCATCATTTGCCTGGTTTCTTATCTAAACCTCTATTTCACTCTGATGCTTTCCTTACTAGCAAGGCTTTTTGAATTGCAGACCCAGACAAGAACACCCTTCCCATTTCCCCCCAAGCAAACTCCCTGTGCGTGTTTGGAAATCAACAGTAAAACAACCCACTATTGTTATAACTCCAAATGTTAGAATTAGGAGGCATGTTGGAGGAGCTCGGCTCTGTTTTTGGTTTTGTGGGAACAGAAACTGAGGCTCACACAATCCAGAAACTGGCCATGCTGGCACCAGCTCACAAAACAGGAGCTCGGCCTCCTGTTTTTACAGGTAGGGAAACTGAGGCTTAGAAAGGCTATACTAGGCGAGTAGAGACAAATGCCCAGAAAGGCTAGGCTGTGTTTTTAAGCTGAGATTTCCTGGATCCTTTTATGTCCCACTATTGTCACCATCTGTGACTGAACAGAAACTGCAAGGACTTTCTTAAAGGGACCTGAAGCACTGTCTAACCCAGAGGTGGAAAGTAACAGCCAACAGAGCCAATCCTGCCCATATATGGATTGGATTCTGCCCAACAGTCTTGACCCATACATTCTCTTTTAAAAATATTTTAAATTAATTGCCAACATTTAAAAATCTAGAGGTTTAACATATTCTGATTTTCTGGCTCTTTAATAAAAAATGAGATTCTCTGGGAACTCAGGGTCCATATTCCCATGTGGCAAAAATCAGTTGTTGCTGAGTCCATTGCCCCCCTTAGGCAGGTGTGCACACCTGGGGGGGGGTGCCGAGGGGGGCAGAGCCCCACCCCGCCCTGTTCTGCCACACCCTGCCAACCTCACTTGCTTCATTATTGCCTGTCCTCGAGTTTTCCATCCATGAGCTAGAGTTATTCCCTCTTAGTTACTGAACTTGGGTTCATTGCCTCTTAGTGACTGAGGTCACTTGGAAAGGTCAGGCAGTAAGTGGAGATGTTGGAAGAGATCTTTCCAAGGGCTCAGCCGTTGCCTCTCCTCCTTCTCCCACTACACGCTTTCTCCAGCCGGTCTTGTACAATCCCAGGTACAATCCCAGGTCAGGGCACTCCCCAATGTGTATCCCTGGCCGCAGACTCTCCCCTGAGCTCTGTGTACCCAGCCACCCACTGTCGGAGGAGGTCATCGAGAGGGCGGGCCAGTAGTTGACCTGAGAGCTGAACTTGGGCAATTGAAAGCTCCTCCCCTCGCCTTGGGATGTATATCGCACCCACTGTTCCCATAGATGGGCAGTTTCAAAGGTGAGACCTCCAGAGAGGAATGTGTTGAGACCATCTGGACTGAAACCATTTAACTGAGGCCTTGACATAAACTGCTAAGATTCTGGCAGGCAGGTGCGGAGGCCTCCTGTCTTCGGCTGCCCAAGACGAGCCTCATATATACTAGTAAGTTCCCTGCTTATTAAACCTGCCACCTACCAACCTGGAGTGGTATGCCTCTCTCCTCCATCTCTCCTTGCGCTGTGGATGGGGCTAGTTTTGACACCCCCACCCCCACCCCCAGGTTGCAAACCAACACCTAGATTGAGCAAGTTGCTTAGACTTTCAGTGTCTTCATTTCCCCATCTGTAATACGGGGATAGTGAGCATATATTTTCGTCATAAGGTTATTAGGAGAATTCTGTATTGACAAACCTACCTGTTGTTGTGGGATGTCAAATAGGGCTCTCAAATGTCTACAATGGAATCTTTCATTTCCCTCTGCCTCCAACCTGCTCCTCTCTGGTCTTCCCCATGTTGGTCATAGCGCCATTATCCCATGGGTGGCTCAAGCTAAACACCTAGGAGTCTCTCTTCATTCATGCCTTCAATCCAATACATCATCAAGCTTTCCATGATGCTCTCAAAATCCATTTCAATTGGCCCACTTTCCCCATCCCTGTTGCCAGCACCTTGGCCTAGGTCACCGTCATCTCTGGACTTCTGGAATGGCCTCCTGCTATGGATTGAGTGATGCTTCCCCAATATGCGCATGTGTGGTGGTATTTGGAGAGCGGGCTTTTGGTGGTAATTAGGTTTAGATGAGGTCAGGAGGGTGTGGACCTACGAAGAGGAGATATCAGGGAGCTTGCTCTCTTTCTTTCTCTGCCAGGGGAGGACACAGGGAAAGGCACTAGCAATCTGCAGGCCAGAAAGAGGGTCCTCACCAGAAACTGGCCATGCTGGCACCTTGATCTTCCAATCACAGCCTCCAGAACTGTGAAAAAATAAATACACAGCTATTGTTTAAGCCACCCAGTCTGTGGTATTTGTTATGGCGGCCTGAGCAGATAAGACAGACTCACAGTGGTCTCCCTGCTTCCATTCTTTCTCTCCCAATCCAGTCTGCATACAACAGCCAAAGGGGTCTTTTACCACCATCCTCGACCTCTTCTAACCTTTCAGTGGCTTATTTGTGTCCTTACAACAGAACTGGAGCTCCTCATGTTGGCCCACAGGGTCCTAGGAGATTTCCCTCCAGTTGCCGCTCCGGCCTAGCGCATTTCCCCTTGGTCACCACACTCATCCATCCCCTTCTCTAGTTCCAGCCTCAGGACCACCTGCATTTAATTTACTGCACCTGTCAGCCATGGGATCGCATTTATCCTTCTAGTGCAAAGGGACCTTGGAGACCATCCTATTTATAGCATCCCTGGCCACCTTTCTTATTTATAATCACCCTCCCACCCCATAATGCTCCTAACAAGCTGATAATAGGTTCTTTGCGTATTTGCATATCATCTGCCCCACCCCCACCCCATGCAAACTCCTTGAGGGCGATAGGTAGACTTTGTCTTGTTCCCTGTTGCATCCCTGGGGCTAAGTGCCCAGCACACTGTCTGAGACTTTTGCGACGGTGGCTCATAGTTTTCTCAGAGGCGCCTCCTGAGGTCCAGGGAGGCCAGGCGACTTGCTCCAAGCCGGCTTCCAAGGACACTGCGCTCTTCGCACTTCCCGGGGGCTCCTAGACGCCCTCCGGATGGAGAATTACTCCCTCACCCGGCTGCCCGAGGCAGGGGAAACTGAGGCTAGAAGCGACTTCCCCTGCGTGGAGAGGGGAGGAGCCCGGGTGCGGAGAGGCGGGGCTATCGGGGGGCGGGGCCTGGATGCCAGGGCCAATGGGGCTACGCGGCGCGGGGGGGCCGGGCCGCCGCGGGGAGACGCTCCCGCGCCGAGGGGTGCGGAGGCTGAGCGCCGGCACCTGGAGAGGACCCGCAGGCGGGCGCGGCGGCCAGGACACCCGCGGGCTCCGCGCTCCAGGCAGCTCCCCGGGTAAGCAGAGCGCTGCAGCGAAGTAGACTTTGGAGGGTGTCTGGCAGCGAGGAGTCCCCCACCCCCCAACCCCACCCCCCAGCCGGGACTACTGGCGGCGTCTGCGCGCGCTCCGGCTCTGAGCCCGCGGGATGCGGACGCGCGGCTGGGCCCGGAGCTAGGCGAGAGCCGCCGCGCCACGCTTCCTCCCCGGCTGCTGCTGCCCGGCCCGGCCCGGCCCGGCCCTAGGATCGACGGGTCCATGTGCGGGGAATGCAGAGCCAGAGCGGCTCTGCGTAGCGGCTCCTCGCATGATCTGCACCCCGCGCCAGGGCCCGGGGAAGAGCTTGCGGGGAGTCGGGGACTGCAGCGACCGGTCCCTCTGCTCCGCGTAGGTCTTTAGAACCTTCTGGCCTGTTGCCCTGGGGTTCGGGGTCAGATTTGCCATGCTATTTCCTGTTCCTAGTCATCCTGGGGCGCAGGAAAATTCTCTCAAAGCGCTTGCTTCCCTGCCAAGCGCCCCGTGTATTTATTCAGCATTTATTTGGCTCCTATTGTGGGCCAGACACTGTGCTAAGTAAGCCTTCGCGGCGCACAGAAGGGCCTTGGAGGAGCTCGTGGGGCCAAGAAGGACGAGAGGAGGAGCAGGTATAAGCGCACTGGAATACCGGGAACTGAGGTGTAGAGGAGGAGCGTGAGCTAGCCAGGAAGGCTTCACGCAGGAGGTGACTATTGCGTGGGCACTAGAGGAGCCGGAGGATTTTCCTGGCTGAAAGCTGTGTGTGTTGGGAGTGGATGGGATGGCAGGGAGTCCAGATAGATTTTCTTGTGCAAAGATAAAGAAAGTGGAAAGCTCAGTGCCCAGATAATCCTGCGTCAGACAACCAAGTAAGATGGGGGCCTATTTGGGATAGGAAATTAGCTGTCAACACCACAGGGGGCAAAAGCATGCACGGACCTTAAAAAGTGGCCTTAGACTATGTAGAATTTTGTTCTGGAATGAGGGAGGGCAGTGGGAAAATTGTGCAGTGACCCAGTCCCTGTGGCAGTTCTGGAAAATCGATGGAGACTGGAGCAGGAGAAAGCTGGTTGGTTGCAGCTACTCTTGGGGATGTGGCTGCAAATACTCTGACCTCTTAAGGAAGCCCCATGTGCCCAGGAGCCCCCCTCCCTGCCTTCTAGCCATGGATTCAATAGGGCGGGGAGATGGGGTCCATGTGATGCCTGCTTCTGCCGGTCATTTTCATGTTGTTTCTGGAAGCTGTGACCTCGCCTCTGTCATCAGGGGTGGCCCCTGGAGGAGCGTGAAGGGCACCCCTGCTTCCGTTTTCCTACCTGCTGGCGTTCCCTTCTCCCTGACCCCTCTCGCTGTCTCACAGAGACGCAGCCTCGGCTACTAGAGGCTGTAGTAACGAGCAAGGTCTGCTGGGGAGTCAGACAGACCAGAAAGTCGCTTTAGCTGGGTGCCCGGGGGACATGATCAACCTTTCTGAACCTCAGATTTCTGATTTCAAAGGAAAGCATCATACCCACCTGCCATAGGTCCAGTTCTCTGAAGAAAAAAAAAAAAGAATAAGAGACTGAGATTCGTGTGTTCGTGTGTAGGGGATTCTTGGGGAGTGGTCTTACTCTGGGGTGGGGGAGGGGGGAGTTGATCTGTGACAGAATCCATTGAGCCCTGGGGCATGGGCCAGGCCTTTGCAGTCCCACGTTGACCAGCCAGTGGGTGCAGGCTATCCCCAGAGAGGGGCGTAACCTCGGGCGCCCCTTCAGCAGGACCGTGCCTGAAGGTGGACTCAGCTGTGAGCTGTGAAACAGCATTGCCTGCAGCTGGGGGAGTAAGGAGCACGTGGTCTCAGGTGGGGCTGAGAGCTCTCCCAGGCAGGCCGTTGGAAGGATGGGCTGGGAAGTAAATGAGATAAGTGACGAAGTGCTTTGCACTGTATCCGGTGCAGAGCAGGCATTTTTTAAAGTGTTCATTTTTCTTACCTTTTAACTTCGCGACTGCGTCTGAAAATGGATTTTGGCGTTTAGTTGACTACATCAGCTTCTGTAAAGAGAACCGTTAGTCATACTGGCCACAGTGACTGCTGCTGCCTGTTACTGCTGCCTGTTATGTCTGTGCATTCTCTCCAGCGATCCAGTAATCCTCCACGTTAGGTCCTTTTATTCTCATTTTACCGGCAACCCCGTTTTCCAAAACCCCAAAGAGGAACAGTCCTTTGGCAATAAATCAGTATCATTAGCAACAAATATCAAAACGATATGATTTATTATGCTTCTTGAAGTGACTTCGTTGGTGGATTTACTAACTCATTCATTTTTATCCGATTATCCATTGAATCCATGAGTATTCAGTGCCTCCTGCATGGTGGGTGCTATCCTAGGTGCTGGAAATACTATGAGGGGAGACGGACATGAAATGCTTTGCTTCTTCAAAAGCAAACCATGAAGGATGCAACATTGCATTGCACAGCCAGGATGAGATAGAGAGTAATAGGACCTCTTCCCAGCTGAGTCCCTCTCACCCCCCAGTTTCAATCTAACCTCCTCAGAAAGGCCTTTTGGACCATCCTGTGTAAAGCAGGTCCCTCCCTTTTACTCTCCCTTTATGGCACTTGTCCATCCCTTTGGTGGTCCTCCCCACTAGTCCGAAGGCTCCAGGAGTTCAGACATTGCTTTATCCCAAGAGCCCAGCACAATGCTTAGCACAGGTTTATTGAATGATTGAAATGGATGAAGGGTGAGTCTGCTTAACAGAGTGGCTGGGGAAGGTCAGTCTGAGGAGTGATATTTACAGAGATCGGAGGGACGAGATTGATGCAGCAATGCAAGACCAAGAGGCAGAGAGAACAGCTTGTTCAAGGACCACGAGGTGGAGGGCTGGAGCTCAGCGTGACTGGGGAGCAGCCTGAGAGCAGTTTGGAGAAGTAGATGGGGCCTTGGAAGGCCGTGCTGAGCTTGGATTTTCCTCAAACTGCAGTGGAAAACCTTTGGAGTATTTTAAGTCTAGTAACGACTGGGTGTTACAGTATTTGTTTGTTGTCTGTCGAGCTTCTGGGAGACAAGCTCCATGGAGGAGAAGTGAATGGATGAACTGGTTTACACAGTTACCAGGCGAAGAGTGGAGTAGAGAGAAGAATGGGATCTTGTCACAGATTTGCAGTTAGGAGAGAGATGCTGGTGTCCTGGCTGCACCATAGCAGTGGTATTGGACAAAAGTAGGATTGGAGCTATAGTTTGGATGTCAAATGTATAGGACTTGGTACATTAGACTTGAGGTACAGAGTAAAGGGAAGGATCAAGGATTGTCTTTTGGTTTAACATTGGGTGTCCATCAACAAATGAATGGATTAAACAGAATGTGGTACAAACTCACAATGGAATATTAGCCATAAAAGGAATGAAGTGCTGATACATGCTACATCTGAACCTCGAAAACATTCTAAATCAGTGGTTCTCAACCTGGGGGTCACGACCCCTTTGGGGGTCGAACGACCCTTTCACAGGGGTCGCCTAAGACCATCGGAAAACACATATATGATTACATATTGTTTTTGTGATTAATCACTATGCTTTAATTATGTTCAATTTGTAACAATGAAAATACATCCTGCATATCAGATATTTACATTATGATTCATAACAGTAGCAACATGACAGTTATGAAGTAGCAACGAAAATAATTTTATGGTTGGGGGTCACCACAACATGAGGAACTGTATTAAAAGGGTCATGGCATTAGGAAGGTTGAGAACCACTGTTCTAAATGAAAGAAGCCAGTCACAAAAGGTCACATAGTGTATGATTCCCTTTATATGAAACTAGAGGCCCAGTGCACGAAATTTGTGCACAAGTAGGGTCCCTAGGCCTGGCCAGTGATCACGGCCAATTGGGGCCTTCCAGCTGCCAGCCGGGGCCTTCCTTCATTCCGTGCCACCCCCTGGTGGTCAGCGCACATCATAGTGAGCAGTTCAACTCCCAGTTGGTCGAACTCCTGTGGGGATAGTTTGCATATTAGCCTTTTATTATATAGGACTAGAGGCCATTTAAACAGATTTGTGCACCGGTGGGGTCCCTCAGCCTGGCCTGTGCCCTCTTGCAATCTTGGACCCCTTGGGGGATGTCAGAGAGCCGGTTTCAGCATGATAACCCCAGGCTCAATCCAGACAGGAGGGAGCCCCACCCTGTGCATTGAGCGTCTGTCCCCTGGTGGTCAGTGACCAGTCAACCGGTCATTTGGTCGTTCGGTCGCTTAGACTTTTATATGTATATACTAGAGGCCCGATGCACGAAATTTGTGCCAGGTGCTCGGTCCTCGCAGCCACGGTGGCTTGCCTTGTCCCCCACAGCCCCAGCTTCATCCAGAAGGTCGTCCAGAAGGACGTCTGGAAGGTCGTTTGGATGTTTGGTCTAATTAGCATATTACACTTTTATTATTATAGATAGAATATCTAGAATAGGTAAATCCGTAGAGACAGAAAATGGATTGGTGTTTCATGGTTTGCCATGGGCTTGGGAGAAAGGATAAAGGGTGCATAACTGCTTAAAGGGTAAGTGGGTTCCCCTTACCCTTGTTGGGGTGATGAAAATGTTTAGAATCAGATAGATGTGGTGTTGCACACATTATGAATGTATTAACTTTAAAATGGTTACTTTTATGTTATATGAATGTCACCTCACTTATTTTTTTTTTAAAAAAAGATTGGGTGGAAGGGAGCACCAGTCAGAGTGGAGGAGACTGGGTTAGGAGAAAGTTGGAGTTAGGGGAGAAAATTCAAATGCTTTCTTGGAGATGCTCAAGATCTGGACATGGAACCCGAGGTGGGCGGAGTCTGGGCTGGAGGGACACATGCGGGAGTTGTCAGCAGTCAGAAGCCAGCCAACAAGATGCATGAGACCGAGGGGGAGAGAATGTAGAGGAGCACATTCCAGCCTGGCTCATTCTTCCATTTAAACACACGAGAAAGATGCTATGGTCCTCATTTTCAGTTGACCCCAAAGTGAACTTGCCCAAGGTCAGTCATGTATTCATATGGGGTCCCTGGCTTCAGGCCTTTACCTTTCCCATCTCAGCATGATGCCTTTTCGAACTTAAGTAAAGACCTTCCCTCCCTCCCTCCCCCTTCTTCTTCCCTCTTCCTTCCACTGTCCACTGTCCCCTCTTCCTTCCTCCTACCTTCCTTCCCTCCCTCCCCCCTCTCCCTCCCCACCTGCCTCCTGTAGTCCTGGTTGAGTCCTCACATGTGGCAGGCACTGTTCTGGGCAGATGCTGGTGGACAAAGTGGAAATGGCTCTCTACCCTTGTGGGGTGTACCAGGTAAACAAGCAGCTGCAGCCAACAGATACAGGGACCGTCGGAGCCTGGAACAGGGGCATCTGTCCTGGGTTTGGGGGTGAGTGGATGCTTCCTAGAGAAAGTGACAGCTAAGTTGAGATTTGCAGCAGAAGGATTGAGTCTGAGAAAGAGAATGATTCTCCGGAGGGTTCGTGATCCCTGACTCCCTCCTGTGGGAATTCATTCTCTTCACCCCCCAGTTCTTCACAGGTCACTGGCGTTTACAATTCGAGAGGGTCTATACTTCCTGTAACCCTGGAGGCAATAGGTAGAACAAATGGCTGGGTTTGATTTCAAGTGGGAGCTTCCAATGGGGTAGCCAGGTCGGGTGCAGACAGCCCGGCTTCCAGAACCATGAACAAGGGACTTTTATTCTCTCTGAACCTTACTTTTCATCCCTGTGTAACGAAGCCAAGAACGTCTGCTGCTCAGTGTAGGAAATAAATGAGATGATACTGTAAAGTACTGGGCTGGAGGTCCTCATATATGCTCAGAAAAACGTTATCTCATTTACCTGTTGGAGAGGAAGAGTTTCATAGACCAGTGGTCCCCCACACTCTGCACACGATTTAAAATACAGGTGTCCTGCTCCCCCTGAAGAATCTGCGTGATCTGTATGTTTAGAAAGCACCCCCAGACAATCCTGATAAAAGCAAGGTCCAGGAACCTTGGCTTAGAGTCCCTGCTATGGCGAATGGGAAAGGGTTAAGCACCTAGAAGCAGACTGGTGTTCTAGGAATTATGAGCCAATGGCGGTGCTGGCTGATGATGTAATGTCTCTGGCTGGCACTCCATTGGTTAAGCGTATTGTTTCTCTGGCTTCAGCTGCCTGAGGAGCAGAGCTGGAGTGCACGGGTTAATAATTCTGTGGCCGCAGATAGAGCTATTTTTCCCCATTCCTCGCCTGCTAGGTGTGAGTGTATGTAACAGGGCAGCAGATTTGTTGCCTCGCTCCTTCCAGTACACAGCTGCACTTCCCTCCCCGCCTCCCCCCAAGCAGAGCACGTGTCTCCATAGTACTACGGAGGAGGACCGGGAGGGGGAGGAGGGGGTGCAGGAGGAGGATCGCTCAGGGAAGAGAGAGCCCTTGCAAAGTTGGGCACTGCAGTCTCCCCTTGCCACTGGGGACAGGCAGGGCCCAGCTGCTCTGGCCTTACAGGGGTCCTCCTGGATGAGTTGCTAATCTGTCACCTGCTTCTGAGCGCTGTTTAACCTGGCGGGACCCTCAGACCTGGAGGTGAGCTCAGGGTTTGGGAAGAGGGAGGGGGCCTGGCAGAGGGGAGCCTGGGGGCAGTTGGAAGGAAATAGCTCCAGAAGGAAGGTCAGGCGCTGGCTGTATGCCCTGGCTGCCCAGGCATGCGGTAGGAGCTTGGGCACCACGGTCTCCCTCTCTGGGTCTGTTTGCTCCACGGCACCAGGTGAGGCTTGGGCTAGGGCTCTCGGAGGTCTGGGAGATGCCTGCTGGGAGTGTGCTGCCAGGAGCTATGAGCAGGCATGCTCTTGTCCTCTCTGTCAAATGCTCCCTGACAGGCGGGCTTTGCTGGAATCGGAGGGAGTGCCTCCCAGGCCCCTCCTTACATTGTCTGGGCTCCCCCTTCAGTGCTCCCGCGCCCGCCCGTGGTAGACTGTGGCCTGAGCTTCCTGCAGAAACACCTGAGTGGTCTCAGGGGCGTTGATCATGTCTTTGCAGGGGCCTTCCGGTCCCTGACCCTGGCATAATCGTGTGCCTTCATGAATGTGAGCACCTTCCTAGTTGTCTCCCGCTGGAGCTGTTAGGGTGTGGAAGAGGAGTTCCTTTGGCATGATGGACAGCGCAGGTGTGACGGTTTGGTTGGTTGTGTTTGACGGGTGGGGGACCAGTTGCTCCGGGCTGAGACTTCTCAGCTCCCCCAGAGAGGATCCTGGTGCAAGCATGTCTGCCTCAGGGTGTAAACTGCAGGAGCAGCCGTGGCCGGTTTGGCTCAGTGGATAGAGCGCCAGCCTGCGGACTGAAAGGTCCCAGGTTCGATTCCGGTCAAGGGCATGTACCTTGGATGCAGGCACATCCCCAGTGGGAAGTGTGCAGGAGGCGGCTGATCGATGTTTCTAACTCTCTATCCCTCTCCCTTCCTCTCTGCAAAAAATCAATAAAATATATTTTAAAAACAACCCTGCAGGAGCAGAGTGGGGAGGGGCACAGGGAGCTGAGGAACTGGGGGAGGCTGCTTGCTAGCAAGAACCTCTGGCCTTTATTTCACGGGTAACTCATAGACAAAGATGATGCTACTTCTCTCTTGCAGCCCTCCAAAAAACAAAGTTCTGTTTCATTGTATTTTTCAGAATTTGGTTGTAAGTGGGGAGTTTCCTCAGGGACAGGTTCTCTCTGTGTCTCGTATGACCGTTGGGGTCTGCCACCCCGTGTTCTGGGTCGGGCTTTGCTGCTGAAGAGCTTGCGGGTCCTGCGGCAAGTCACGGAGCCTCTCCAAGCCTCCTTTGTCAATCACAGAGGGAGGAGGGAGTGGGACTGGCTGGCGTTTAGAGCCCCTGTAGCTCTGTCTGCCTTGTGCTTTGGGCTGCAAGAAGCCTCTGGAAACTGAGTCTGTTGATTAAGTGGGTTGGGTGGGTAAAGAATAAGGGGACAAGCAGCATGTCCTGTGGGTGCTGGGCACTTGTACACATTTTAGTGGACTTCTCCCTCCCAGTAGCCCTGGGATTAGGTGGGATTAGCCTGATCTACAGATGTGCATAACAAGGCTGGCGGAGATTCAGTGACTTGCCCGAGATCATCACTTGGTAAATGTGGAGACCGGTATCTGAACCGGTGCAGGAGCAGGTGCTGGGCTGGCGGTTCCTGGCAGGGTAATGGAAGGGCTGGAGCTGGATTCTCATGCCCCTTTGCTTCCTTTGTGCTCTTCTTTCTGCTGGAAATCACGCACTGATCGGAGGGTTGACGAGTTCAGCCAGATTATTGTGGATTATCCAGTTTCCTGTCTGAGACAAAAGAGGATTAGGGAACCCTGGGTCCGAAAGGGACCTTCCAGACCCCTCAGTGTATCACTGAGAAAAGAGAGGTCCCAGAAAGTTAGGGGACCTGTTCCATGTCACTCAGGGAGCTGAGGGACCACAGGGGATGGGGACCACGACTCCTGGTCATAGGTGTTTGAAGTTGTATTGTTGTTAATGAGTTTTTTTGAAAATCCTCATCTGAGAGCTTTGAGATCATTTGATTTAGTTATTCTCACCTTCAGGCCCCTTCGAAGTGCCAAAGGATGAGAGTAAGACGCGTTGGACAGCTAGCTGCTGGACACCTGGCATTTGGCAGGCGTCTGGGACATGACAGCGGGTGGTAGGCAAGCCGCCTCTGAGACCTGAGTCTCCTTGAAGGGCCTCCGATGTAAGCTGTGTTTCATGAGGTTCAAGCTCACAGGTCAGCAGTCCTTCCCAGTGGGTGGGCTGAGGCCCACCCATCCTCCCTGCGTGTGCCTGGCACCTAACTCATCCCACTGTAAGAGCACTTGCCACAGGACATGTGGTCTCTGTTCTTTGTCTTCCCAACGAAGCTGCACGTTTCCAGGTCACAGCCAGCAAAACGTGGAACTTAACCCAACTGTGGAGCTGCCTCCTAGGGAGGTGGCTGTCACTGTCGTGGATGTGCAGAGATGTCCACCCAGAAAGAAAAAACATCCAGTCATCACCCAAAAGCACAGCGCAGCCCAGCCGGAGTGGGTCAGTGGTTGAGCATTGACCTGCGAACCAGGAGGTCCAGGTTTGATTCCCAGTCAGGGCATATGCCTGGTTTTGGTTTCAGGCTTGATCCCCAGTGGGGAACAGGCAGGAGGCAGCCAATCAATGATTCTCTCTCATCATTGATGTTTCTGTATCATTCTCCCTCTCCCATCCTCTCTGAAATCAATTAAAAATATATATATTTTTAAAAAGCACAGTGCAGGTTCTCCACCTTTTTCTTGACCCCTATAATGATAAGAAAGAGTCATCCTAATACCAGGCTTCAAATATTCAAATGATCGTCATAGGAAAGAGGAGCTATAATTCTTCTGCAGGGTGGGAGAGCAAAGCCAGTGGCAATGGGTAGAGTTGGAGGGGAGCAGATAGCAGGCCATTCGAGGAAGAGTGTGCAGGTGGTGGAGCTGTCTACCTTCTGTGCCCTGTCATCAGACGTGCAGCACTTGGGAGCCCCTAGCATCCTGTCTAGACCTGAGATTTCTTGATTATCTGTCAAGAAGGAGTACATGCCAGGAGGCCTGGGGCCTTGCCAGGTTGTGGCTTATTCCTCCTCTAGGTTCCAAAGCTGTAGTACAATGTGAAAATCATCCATAGCCAAAACACCTGTGAAAATAGTTTAATTGCCCCCAAATGGCATTATACCTGATTTTTGGGTATGCCACCCTGAACGGTGATTTTTAAAAGGGAAAGAGCAAAAGAAAGCCTTTCTGCAGTTGTCTGGGTCTTCATGCTGTTCTGTCTTTAAGGCAGCTGTCGAATTTCTGACTGGCATGGAGTGGGGGGTGGGGGATTCTGAGGTTCCTCGCTTGCTTGCAGGGTCCACCATCCTGCTTGGGTGCCTTCATCCATGTTCACAGGGTTTTTAACGGTGATGAGAATGAAAAGACAGAGTTATGTGGGAGCCCTGAGCTCGGGAACTATCGCAGAGTGGATCCTCAGGACGTGCTTGCTGGAAGGTGGGCAGCATCCTGCTGTAGCCGACGTGTCTGTGCTGGTCTTTGAAAAGTTTTAGAGAAGAGCCGGTCCCCGTGTCCAGGTTGGCATTTCCTGCTTGAGGTTGGTCCCTCTGGTCTCTCTCTCTGGCCAGTGCTCACCCTCGTGCCCCTGAATATTGCTGCTAAGATCCAAAGTGGAGAAGGAATGGGGTTGGAAGCTACACGCACCTGAGTTTAAAAGACCAGACGCTCCTTATCGCTGTGTGACCCTGGACATGCTCCATCACCTCTCTGTGCCTGGCTTTTTCATTGATGAAAATGCGATCAGTAGAACCTGCCTTGAAGGGTGGGTGGGCGCTTACCTGAGGACCGTTGGAGAGTGTCTGGAACATTTAGAGCAGGTGTTCTGTACATGCTAGCGTGTTTGCTCACCTTGGGAAAGTGTTGCAGAGACGTAGAGGTAGGTCCCCTCCCCCCATTTATTTATTTTTTTCCTGTCTTTCGTCTCACCTCAAACTTCCTTGCCCAGGTTAGGGGCACCTCTCCATAGCGTCCCACTCACCCTCAGTAACCCTCCTGTGAGGGTTACCCTAAGAATGCATTTGCTTGCAACCCTGCCCCCTTCCCAGCTCATCCACCTGCCAGGTACCTAGCCCAGCACTGGAAGAAGCAGCACTTAGAAGGGAGCGGTGGAACTGAATCCATTTTCAAAGCACCAATAGCAAATTGAATATTCTGGCCTGGGGCTGCTCTACTCAGGGACCAAGTGGGCAGGTGATCAAAGTATGGCTCTAAGCTCAGAGCCTTGGGAATGTCATCATTGACTGCTCATCCCTGGGGTTTACTCATGAATCCATTTAACAGGTATGTATGGGAGTCTTTACCCTGTGAAAGGCCGTGTCCTGGGAGCAGGGGATGTATCCATGAAGAGTCCCGAGAGGATCCCTGTCCTCGTGGATCTGTGTTCCGGTGGGGAAATGGAAAGTAACCATAAACCAGAGACGTGTGATGTCGGTCGTGAGTGTCATGAAGAAAAATGAAATAGCAAAGGCATAGGAAGATGCCATTATAGAAAAGTCAGTTAAAAAAGGTTTTTCTGAGGAGTCAATATTTCAGCAGAAGCAGGAATGAAGTTTGGGAAGGGGTTTTGGAAATATCTGTGGAAAAGAATTCCAGGCAGAGGGAACAGCGAGTGAGCCTCGGGGTAGGTAAAGAGGCATAAGAAGGAGGATTTTGAAATGTGACTAGAAAGGTACCTGAAACCAGGTCTGGTGGAGATTCCTGGGCTGTGGGGAGAAGTTTGGGTTCTGTTCTCAGTTGGAGGTTTTGAGGAAAGAGCTTACTTGCTTCGGCTTATTCTTTTAATTGATTTGATTTTTTTAAATCGCCACAGGGTAAAATTGACTTTGTCTTGGTGTTCAGGTCTATGACTTTTAACAAATGTATAGATTCATGGGACTACCAACACCACAATGAGGACACAGAATGGTTCCATCACCCAAAAACCTCTCTCTGTTGCCCCTTTATAGTCACAAAGCCCCCACTTCTAACATCTGACACCTAGTCACTTTCATCACTAGTGTGTTGTCTTTTTGAGAGTGCCATATCAATAGAATCATACTTTGGAAACTAGCTTCTTTCCTTAGCCCACTATCTCTCAGATTCATCCATGTTGTTGTGGGTATCAACATTCACATTTGTTGCTGGCTAGTTAGTATTCCATTCCATAGATGTAACGCAATGTGTCTATCCGTTCACCCCTCGAAGGACACTTGAGTTGTTTCCAGCTTTTAATGATTATGAATAGAGCTGCTATAAACATTTGTGAACAGCCAGGAGTTGGATTGCTGGGACCTATGGCAAATTTACACTTAACTTTATAAGAACTGCCAAACTCAGTTCCAGTGTGGCTATGTAATTTTGTGTTCCCATCAACAGTGTGTGAAAATTCCAGTTGCTCTGCTTCCTTGTCAGCACTTGGCAGTTTCAGTATTTTTTATTTTAGCCATTCAAATAGTTCAGTGGTATCTCACCATAGTTTTAAATTTCATTTCCCTAGTGGCTAACAATGTTGAATATCTTGCACAAGTATATTGTCCAACCTTATGTAATTTTTTTGGTGAAGTATCTATTCATATCTCATACCCAATTTTTAAAATTGCTTTTGTGTGTGTGTTTTTAATTGTTGAGTTTTGAGTATTTTTATGTCTTCTGGGTATCAGTGCTTTCTTGAATATGTGATTTGTAAATATGTAATTTATTTTTTTAAGGGAACATTCTGACAGCTGTGGGAAGGGAGCTGCAGTGGTCAGGGTGGAAGCAGAGGGATCGGTGAGTGGACTAGTGCAGGAGTCCATGGGGAGAGATGATGGCAGTTTGGACTAAGGGCATTCATGTGGAAGAGGTGAGAAGTGGTCAACATCAAATCTTTTGAGAGTAGAGCTGTCTGAGCTTGGTGATGGATGGGTGTAGAATGTGAGGGAAAAGAGGAGTCAAGGATGACAAAACTGCTGAGAATCTACAATAATAATGTGTAATATGCTAATTAGACCAGATGTCCTTCCGGACGACCTTCTGGACGAATCCAGGGCTGCGAGGGAAGCCCGGGTCCTGGGTGCCAGAGGGAAGCCGGTGCCGGCAGCCGGGGGAAGGAAGGCCTACTCTTGCACGAATTTCATGCATTGGGCCTCCAGTATAAGTATAATTTAGGCATGCTCTCTGCCCTCAAGTAGCTCACAGTGAAGTGAGAGGAATTTTACTGTAAGCAGTTCACCTGGAATATGACCGGGTATGCTTGCAGAGATCATGTGGAAAGAATTGGGGGAGCGCAGTTGATGGAGAAATTATAAAGTGTAAGGTTTGCAGGGCCTGCTCTCTGGGCGGCCACTCTCACATGTTAGTGTGTATACGAATCAGCTGGTTCTTAAAAATGCAGCTGGCTCGGCTCCCATCCCCGAAGTAGGTGGTCTGTGGTTAGCGAGCACCAACATCATTCGCATTGGTGATTGTTCAACCACGAGAAACCCTTGCAGAAGCTGGGAAGACTTCACCGAAGAGGTGACCTGTGAGGGGTGTCGGTGTGTAGTGGGAATTTCGACTTGGGGGAACCTGGGGAAGGGCAGCCTGGCGGGGGCCCAGGCGTGTCAGGGGAGCAGATGGGGAGGCAGGGACGCCCTAGGAGAGCTTCCGCTTTGGTCCAGGTGAGAGATGACGCTGGTTTGGACCAGCTGTGGGCAAACTACGGCCCGTGGGCCGGATCCGGCCCGTTTGAAATGAATAAAACTAAAAAAAAAAAAGACCGTACCCTTTTATGTAATGATGTTTACTTTGAATTTATATTAGTTCACACAAACACTCCATCCATGCTTTTGTTCCAGCCCTCTGGTCCAGTTTAAGAACCCATTGTGGCCCTCGGGTCAAAAAGTTGGCCCACCCCTGGTTTGGACTCTAGTGGCGACTGTGGGGTTGGAAGAAGTAGCGGGGCTGGAGGCTGTGTTGGAGAGAAGTCGCTGCCCGAGTGTGGGAGGCTGGACAGGAGGAATGGGGTTCCCCACATTTCCTGCTTAACGCCTGAGGCGGGCGTCTGCTGAGGCGGGAGGGTGGGAAGGCGCAGCGTGGGGTGGGGGAGGTGGCGGGAAATCAGGACGTGATACGTTTAAGGTGCCTACGAGCTGTGCTTCGCTGCCCTCCAGGGTGAACTTGCTCAGTTCCTCATTAGGTGGCACCTGGGCACTAGAAGCGCCGCCGGGCGGGCTGCCTGCCGTGGAAGCTCAGGCAGGAGGCCCGGCAATGGAGGTGATAAGATCGATGGCTGCAGTGCTCACAGCCTGGTCTCAGCAGTGGTACCTCCTCACTTCTCTCTATCTCTATCTCTATCTCTATCTCTATCTCTATCTCTGTCTCTGTCTCTGTCTCTGTCTCTGTCTCTATCTCACTCTGTCTCCCTCTCTATCTATCATCTATCTATCTATCTATCTATCTATCCATCCCTCCATCCATCCATCCCTCCATCCATCCATCTATCCCTCTATCTCTGTCTCACTCTGTCTCCCTCTATGCCTCTGTCTCTTTATCTCTCTGTCCTCTCTTTGTGTCTCTGTATCTCTCCATCTCTCTTTTTCTGTGTCTTCCTGTCTCTCTGTCTCTCTCTGTCTTTCTCTGTCTCCCTGCCCTTTTCTATCTCACTCTGTCTCTCTGCTCTTGCCTCTGTGTGTGTCTGTTTTTCTGCCTCTTTCTCTCCCTCTGTTTAATCCCTGTCCACCTCTGTCTCTTTTTGTCTGTCTCCCAGGCCCTATCTCTCTGTGTCTTTTTTTTCTCTTTCTCTGTGTGTCTTCTCTCTCCTCTCTGTCTGTCTCTGTCTCTCTGTATTTCTGTCTCTCTCTACCCCTCTGTCACCTGTCAGCGCTCCGCTCGGGTGTTCCAGGTGGCTGCTGTGTCCCCTCAGTTTGGCCCTTCCTTTGCATCCTCAGGTACGTCCTAGGCCTGTGCGAGCCTCCCAAGGTCTCCTTTGTCTCTAGGGCAGTGGTTCTCAACCTTCTGGCCCTTTAAATACAGTTCCTCATGTTGTGACCCAACCATAAAATTATTTTCGTTGCTACTTTATAACTGTACTGTTGCTACTGTTATGGATCGTCATGTAAATATCTGATATGCAGGATGGTCTTAGGCGACTCCTGTGAAAGGGTCGTTCGACCACCAAAGGCGTCACGACCCACAGGTTGAGAACCGCTGCTCTAGGGGGAAGGTTGCTTAATGGCTCCATGTGTTTTCTGATCCAGGAGAAAGGAACGGCCCCGTCTGGCTCCCAGACCTTGGCAGTGCTGGCATCTCTCCTTGACCCCGGGTGCCCGGCTCTGTCTCCAACTCAATGAGTCTGAAGCCAGACACGGCCCCTCCCCCAAGCCCACAGTGGCAGGTGCACAGGGCTCTGCAGGGACACAGAGCAGCTCTCTTAGTCCCAGTTGGTTGGAGAGCAGTCAGGGAAGCCTGCGGAGGAGAAGGGGGAGCTGAGTCAGAAGGAAGAACCAGCCCTGGAATGTAGGAGAGCAACGGGAAGTCGTGCCAGGCGGACAGAGCCCAGGCTCATGGAGCCCTGAGGCATCGCAGGTGATGGGCGATCCGTAGGCCCTGCCCCATGCAGACCGGGGTGTGCATCCTAGCACCGCGGAGGGGCACGCTGCCTGTGATTAGGGCCATGCTCGCCGGAGCCAGGTTGCCTGGGTTTGAATCGCAGCCCTGCCACTTCTCAGCAGCATGACTTGGGCCTCGGTGCCCACCGCTGTGCAGTGCCGGTGGAACGGCATACACATCTCATGAGGCTGGAGGGAGGATGGCATGAGTGAATATGTATCAGGTGCCTAGAGCAGTGCCTGGAGAAGCTGTGATTACTATGACAGGTCGACCCAGAGCACATTACTTATCCTCTCTGGACCTCAGTTTCCTCCTCTGTGAAGTGGGGGGATAGCACTTCCTGGGCAGGGTTGTTGTGATGGTTGGGGACCATCCACGGGCCGGTCTTGTGCAGCCCCTGGCTCCTCAAGTAGTTTTGGTAAATGGTAACTGACACCACCACCAACACCATCATCCTCATGGTTGTTATCATACTTCCCTGTGGGCTCTCCTGGCTTCTAGTCCTTGCTAGCGTCCTCCCTCCCTCCGTCCAGCAGATGTCATGGAGCATCCAGCCTGGAGACTGGAAGTGAAGGCCACACATCTGGCCATGGTGGTCCTGAGAAGACTGCCTTTCTCTGGGCAGCAGAGTGTCACGTCTGGGCTCCCCACGTGTTATGTCTGGGCTCCCCACGTGTCCTATCCCTGTCTGTTCTGATCTGGTCCATGTCTCGGGAAAGCCACACACTGTAGTTGAAACTGGACCCAGGACCCACTAGGTTTGAGTCCCTTCTCCACCGCTGACCCTGACTTAAGGCCTTGGCAAGTCACTTTACCTGCCTGGCCTCAGTGTCCACATCTGTGAAATGAAGATGGTGTTCGTCATGGTGTGTATCTCATAAGATTGAGAGGTGGGGAAGGGATGGCGGGGTCTGTCCCTTCCCCACCTCCTGTGGGGTCTAGCCCATGCACCTGTGAGATCTGAGGGTGGCCTGGCAAGGAGGGGAGGAGAGTGGTGGCATGGGGTTCTGGAGCCACTTAAGAGATGTAGGGGGGGACAATGAGGGAAATGTTATCTTCAGGGTTTGAGCCTGACTGATGTGAATATGAAGGGGTGACGGAGGCTGAGCTGCTCACCCTCAGAGGATGGTGCTGCCCAGAGTGGCCCATGTTCTACGTGATCACCAAGGTGGGCATCTCTCCAGGCCCCACTTAGAAGAAAATACCTAGGAACCATATTGTGAAATATACTCACAAAGTCACATTTGGTTTATATTACAACTAGAGGCCCGGTGCACGAATTCGTGCATGGGCAGGGCCCCTCAGCCTGGCTGGTGATTGGGGTGATCGGGGCCAATTGGGGCTGGCCGGCCAGGAGGAGGGACCACAGGAGGTTGGCTGTGGGAGCACACTGACCACCAGGGGGTAGCCCCTGCATTAAGCATCTGCCCCCTGGTGGTCAGTGCACATCATAGCAACCGGCCTTTTGGTTGTTTGGTCCCTTAGGCTGTTCTATATATAGTTAACATCACTAAAAAGCTCCTTTTTGTGTTCTGAAGGGCCTGTCATGGACAGCAGTCACAGAGCTCCAGGCCCGAGGTTATCAAGGGCCTCTTTTAGAGTTTTGACATGGACTTTGGTTGAAGGTCTCGATGAACCAGTTTGGCTGGTGTGATTGTCAGATAACACGTGCTGCCTGGGGAGCTCTGTGCATTCTGTTTGTAAATGGGCGATTATTCCATGGCTAACATAGTTTTAGTTGCTTTACCACTGAGGTTAAGAGCTTTAATTTGACCCTGTTTGGGCATTTCTGTTTGGAAGTAGTTTGGATCGGGGAGGTGGTCTCGAATAAATGGAAGAATCCCACCTATCTCCATCTCTCGGAGACTTTCCTACAAAGTTTCCAACAAGGGGGAGGAGCTGTCGGTGCAGAGGGCTCGCTCCACCACAAATCCTCGCTCCCAAGCCCCAGTCCTCCTTGTCTGGGGACCCACAGTGTGGCACCTGTGGGAACCAGTGTTGCCCCTGACAGGAGAGCAAGGCCTGTGTGTGCGGTGAGTGGACTTGACCTCTTCAAAGACAGCACACACTCTGGTGGGAGGCCGGCAGGTCTGTATGTGGGGATGGAGCCACTCCCTGGCCGGGTGCGAGATTGACCTTCATTCAGGAAGGTGAGCATCTCTTAGCTCAGTGATGGCGAACCTATGACACGCGTGTCAGAGGTGACATGCGAACTCATTTGTTTGGTTGACTTTTCTTTGTTAAATGGCATTTAAATATATAAGATAAATATCAAAAATACAAGTCTTTGTTTTACTATGGTTGCAAATATCAAAAAATTTCCATATGTGACACGGCACCAGAGTTAAGTTAGGGTTTTTCAAAATGCTGACACGCTGAACTCAAAAGGTTCGCCATCACTGTACTTAGCTCTTCGACTTTCATGGCCCAGCCTCTGGGTTCTCGGGCACACCCTGGGCTCCCGTGCGGCCTGTGCTCATGAATATAGTGTTGAAGCCTGGCCCATGTTGTCTCCATGAATTTTTTAACTTTTTGGCTTGTGCAGAAGGGGTGTTCGCAGCTGTTAATTAGCCAAACGCTGTTTCCTAATGGGTGAGGGAAAAGAAAACCAACACTCATTGAGCAGAGGATGGAGAGAGCGACAGTTTATGTCTTGGTGTGTTCACGTGGGGAGGAGAGTCACTAGCAGATGAAATTAGATATTCCCTTTGCATGATTTCAGTTTTGGTTCAGCTGAGGCTGAGGTGTCAGGCACTGTGACAGCTGTTTTCTTGTGTGGAATCACACATTTAGTCTTCGCAAACAGAAGGTGAGAGGGCAGGTTGATTTCACTGCTGTTTTTAAACAGGTTCACACGACAAAGATTTATTGAAGCCCTACTATGTGCCAGGCACTGTTTTAAGTGCTTGGGACGCAGTGGTGAACAAAGCCGACAAGGAACTCTGTTCTCGGAAGCTTGCATGTTATCAGAGGGAGCAGAGACTCACCGGCAGCAAAATAAATGCCAGTTATGTGGTTTCCAGGAGGCAGTGCATGCTGTGGAAAACAGAACAAGCAGACCAGAGTAGGAGAGATCCAGAGGACCAGACGGTCTAGCGCTGGGTGGCCAGGGGAGGCCTCGCTGAGAAGGCGACATTGGAGCAAAGATCTGAAGGAGATGAGTGCGGGAACCATGCGGGGTTCCATAGGGAGTGTTTCAGCCGAAGGGGCAGCCGGCGCAAAGGCAGCTGAAGAGCAGGTTCCATCATTGGAGTTGATCTTCTTCTGTTACTGTTCTAAGGAATGTGCCGGGCCCTGAGTATTACCTATCTCATGTACCTTTGTAGGAGATCCAGGTGTTACCCCATGAAACTCCATGCCATAGACATCTACAGAGCACTCTGAAGATAACAGAGCAATTCCATGTGTAGCGATGGGACTGCTCTGTACCCTGGTTACACAAAGGTGTTCAGATTCATAGAACTGTATACCAAAAAGGTCTCTTTTACTCCATTGGCCTAAAACTTAAGTATTTAGATAAGTCACTTCATGCATTTTATTCGGGTCTGCTCAGAGACCTGTGGAGTGGGAAGGTACAGAGATTGCCCCTATTCCCCATGCCCCCTGCACATGCATAGCCTCACCGATTATCAGTACCTCCCACCAGAACGGTACATTCTTTTTAAAAAAAAAAAATATTTTATTGATTTTTTACAGAGAAGAAGGGAGAGGGATAGAGAGTTAGAAACATCAATGAGAGAGAAACATTGATCAGCTGCCTCCTGCACACTCCCTACTGGGTATGTGCCCGCAACCAAGGTACATCCCCTTGACTGGAATCGAACCTGGGACCCTCGAGTCCGCAGGCCAACGCTCTATCACTGAGCCAAACCGGTTAGGGCCAGAACGGTACATTCTTTACAATTGATGATTCTACATTAACATGTCGTAATCACCCGAAGTCCATAATTTATATTCTGGTTCACTCTTGGGGTTGTCCTGTCTGTAGATCTGGACAAATGTATGATGACATATATCTGTCATTATGGTAGCAATCCCTAACTTGTCTGGCTCCTTCCAGTGTTTTCCACACAGTAACCAGATGGACTGGATTATCTCTCTCTTGTTTATAGTCCTCCAGTAGCTTACTTTCACACTTGGATTGACATAAAAATTATTTTCAGCATAATTGCTTCGTGATCTGGCCCGTCTTTACTTTTCTAAACATCCTATATAATAAAGAGCTAATATGCTAATTAGACCAGATGGCAGAACGACCTTACGGAACGACCAGTGGGCAGGACCGAGGGGCCATGGGGCCGCGAGGCAGCCGGGGCTGCGAGGGCTGAGCCCCTTGCATGAATTTCATGCACCGCGCCTCTAGTTTTCTTATAAAAATCTTCTTGTTTCCTGGTTGGGGTGGCCTTCCTTTTACTCTTCAAATTGCCTAGCTCGTTCCTACCTCAGGGCCTTTGCATATGCACTTCTCTTTCCCCTCGTTCTTCAGGTGTCAGAGAGGCCTGCCCTGCCCCTCCCTGTCTTAATCTCTGTGACAGCACTCTGTGTATTTCTGACTCTTATCCTAATTCATAAATACTTACTTGTTCACTTGTTCGTTATCTGCTTCCCTTTACCAGACTGAGCTCCCCTGGGGCCTGAAGTGGGGAGGAATTACAGGAAGAGACTTTGGCATTGGAGTTGTTCAAAGGATAATGAGGTGGTGCTTCTGAGGGTGGGGAATTCCCACCAGTGTAAGGTTGACCAGATTTCCTAAAGAAGGGACTGTTAAATAATCTCTCAGGTCCCTCCAATATTTTTAAAAATATATTTTTATTGATTTCAGAAAGAAAGGGAGAGAGATAGAAACATCAATGTTGAGAGAATCAATGATCAGCTGCCTCCTACATGCTCCACAGTGGGGATCAAGCCCACAACCTGGGCATGTGCCCTGACCAGGAATCAAACCGTAACCCCTTGGTTCAGAGGTTGATGCTCAACCACTGAGCCACACTGGCCGGGCAGGTCCCTCCAATTCTAACATTGTTATATTTTTCTACTTAGTATTTAAAAAATGAAAGAGATTCAATTCTACTAGTGACTCAGTAGCTTCTGTGGCTCTGATTCTCTCCTAAGTGATAATTACAAACTTTGAAAGGGACTATTTGAGGTTCCTGAAGAGAAACAAAACATAGGTAGACTACAGAGGGGAGTTGACCCTTGAAAGAAGGGAACCACTAAGTGAGATCCACAGTTATGTGGCTCTTCCTCAAAAGCACTCCCAGCCCACATGGCACCGAGCAGCGCAACCACAGCAGAAAGGCGCGTTTTTATTGGTCGGACAACCCAGTGGACTGAGCACAGGCTAACAGAGAAGCTGGAAAATGAGGAAATCGGAAAAGACGCCCCAGTCCCGTGCTCCTAATAAGAGTTGGTTAAAATTCTGCGGTGGGTCAAGCCCTCTTTCAGCCCATTTCTGCTTTGCATACTTGCCCACAGTAGTTAATGAAGGGGTTGCTCTCCAGTCGACTTCCTGCTTGCAAATCACCAAGGCGAAGGCGGCTTCCTGGCTCGGGAACCTGACTCACAACAACCTAATTGGTATTTATAGAACATTACACCCAACAACTGCAAAGCACGCATTCTTCTCAAGTGCATATGCCTGTGGCGCATTCATCAAGATAGAGCTTATTGAGCTAGAACATTAGTCTCAATGAGTGTCAAAGAAGCCAAAGGGTTAAAGTCTGATAGACTATGTTCCTTGGTCACCAATGGATCATATCAAAAGTAATAACAATGAAATGCCTGCTAGCACTGGCATTGGAAAATTAAACACATGCTTTGATAACATATGGGTCAAGAAAAAAATAATGAAGGTATTAATAATTTGAATTGAACAATAATGAAAATACGTGTTAGATTTCATAGAGGAAATGCATTGCTTTCAGTGTTCGTATTGGAAAAGATGAAAGGTATAAACTTAATGATCTCCATTTCCATTTCAAGCATCTAGAAAAAAGAACCAGTTAAACCCTTAAACCCAAAGTAAGGAGGAGGAAGGAAGTTATAAAGAGCAGATATAAGTGAAATAGAAAACAAGTTGGTTTTTTAAAAGATTAATACAATTTATAAATTTGTAGCAACACAGATAACTCAAAAAGAGAGAAAAGACAAATTAGCTTTATCAGGAATATCATGGAAAATCACAACATATTCCACAGAAAACGAAAGGATAATAAAGGAACACTATATAACTTTATGCCAATGAAATCCAGCTAAGGTGAAATGGACAAGTTGCTTGAAATCTCATATTGGCAATTGAAATAACAAGAAACAGATAATATAAAGAGATTTATGAAAGGGAATTAGTTTATTATTAAAACCTTTCCAACAAAGAAGAAAATACGCCCTAGTCAGCTTTGCTGTTGATTTCTGCCAATAATTTAAGGGAAAAAAATACCAATATGACATAAACCCTTTTAGGACAGAAAAGGCGGGAACCTTCCCCAATGTACTCTGTAAGGTCAGCGTCACCCTGATACCTGGCAAAGACTTGGCCAGAAAAGAAAATTACAGACCAATATTTCCCATAAACATGGACACAGAAATCCTTAACCAAGTGTTATCAGGTTGAATCTATACAAAGGGGGATTCACAGTGACCGAGTAGAATTTATTCCAGGACTGCAAGCTTGCTTTCACATCTGAAAATCAGCCAACGGAAGTCACCACATTAAGCAAATAAACGATTTTTAAAAACATAATCTTCTCAATCAATTTAGAGAATGACTTGGCAAATCCAGCAGACATTCATGGAAAAAACTCTCACCAGCTGAGACTACCAGGGCCCTGTCTCAATCTGATAATGTGCATTTACAGAGAACGCGCAGCTGACATCCTGTTACTGTAATGTGAGACATGGAGCATGTTCCCCCGAAGTTGGAACAAGGTAAGGTCTCTGCTTTCATTTCTGTTCTGCAGGGGAGGTCCTAGCTACTGTAATAAGAAAAGTGGAAGACATAAAAGGCATTAAGATTGGAAAGGGAGAAATAAAGATGTCTCTGTGTAGATGGCGTGATTGTTTAAATCGAAAATCTTAATCTGTAAACAAGGACTAGAAGCAATAATTGAATTCATCAGGTCAATATATTGACAATAATTGGAAGATATATATGATTAGCAAACGAATGGAAAATGAAATAGAAAATAGTTTTAAAATATCACCCCCCTCCAAAGAAATTATTATGAGTCGACTGAGCAAAACAGGTGCAACACCTCTGTACTGAAAATCATAAAACATCTCTGAGGGAAACTAAAGAAGAGTTCATAAGTAGGGACCTCTACCGTGTTCATGAAGTAGAAAATTCAGTATCCTTGAGAAGTCAGTTCTATCCAAACTGAGCTATAAATCTTATGTAATCTCAATATTTCAATAGACTTTTTCATATAAGTTGATTTTAAAATGTATTAAAAAATAGGAGCTAGGATACCCAAAGCAATCGTAGGAAAGAGAATGTAAGCAGGAGGACTCCCTGTACCTGATTTTAGGACTTTTATAAGCCACAGTAACCAGGGTGCTGTAAAGGTAAACATCAGTGGAGCATAATAAAGAGCCCAGAAAAGACCCATGTATGTACGAACCGTTGGTTCCAGCAGAGCCTCCAAATTCATTGGGGAAAATACTTTCATAAATGGTGGAAAACTGGATAAGTGAACCTTATCTCATCCCACTCAGAAATCAAGTTTGGGTGGATTACAGAAAAGCTAAAACTGTAATGCTTCTATAAGAAATATTAGGACAATATCATCATCCTGGGGTTGGCAAAGATTTTAAAGAGCAGACATAGAAAAGACTAACCATAAAAACAATCTTTTCGTAAGTTGGACTTTATAAGAACTTAAAATTTGCTTATCAAAATACCTGCAGAGCCTGGCCAGCACAGCTCAGTGGCTGAGCATCAACCTATAAATCAGGAGTCATGGTATGATTCCTGGTCAGGGCACATGCCTGGATTGTGTGCTCAATCCCCAGTGTGGGGCGTGCAGGAGGCAGCCAATCAATGGTTCTCTCTCTCATCATTGATGTTTTTATCTCTCTCCCTCTCCCTTCCTCTCTGAAATCAAGAAATATATATTAATAAAATAAAAAAATTTGCAGGTATATGTAACAGATTTTATATATCCTATATAATAAACCCTAATATACAAATCGACTGAGCGGTGGAACGACCAGTTGCTATGACACGCACTGACCACCAGAGGGCAGACACTCAATGCAAGAGCTGCCCCCTGGTGGTCAGTGCGTTCCCACCGGGGGAGCACCGCTTAGTCAGAAGCCTGGCTCACAGCTGGCAAGCACTGCAGCAGTGGCAGAAGCCTCTCCTGCCTCTGTGGCAGTACTAAGGACTCTTTGGGGGATGTCCGACTGCAGGCTTAGGCCCACTCCCCAGCAGGCGGACATCCCCTAGGGGGTCCCGGACTGCGAGAGGGTACAGGCCGGGCTGAGGTACTCCCCCTCCCCCCAGCTCACAAATGTCATGCACCGGGCCTCTAGTGTTCTTATAAATATGTATATCTATACATATATACATATATATGTGTGTGTGTGTGTGTGTGTGTATACTAGAGGCCCGGTGCACAAAAATTTGTGCACTCGGGGGCTAGGGAAGGGGGGTCCCTCAGCCTGGCCTGTGCCCTCTCACAGTCTGGGACCCCTCAGGGGATGACCACCTGCTGGCTTAGGCCCTCTCCCCAGGGATTGGGCCTAAGATGGCAATCAGACATCCCTCTGGCAGCCTGGCAGCCCTCGGGGGATGTCCACTTGCCAGCGGGAAGCAGGCCTAAACTGCAGTCGGACATCCTTAGTGCTGCTGAGGAGGCCGGAGAGGCTCCCACCACCACCTCTGTACTGGCAGCCATCAGCCTGACTTGTGGCTGAGCAGAGCTCCTCCCATGTGAGAGCGCCCTGACCACCAGAGGGCAGCTTCTGCATTGAGTGTCTGCCCCCGGGTGGTCAGTGTGTGTCATAGTGACCAGTCATTCCCAGTCTTTCTGCTGTTAGGGTCAGTTTGCATATTACCCTTTTACTATATAGGATAGAGGCCTGGTGCACGGGTAGGGGCCAGCTGGTTTGCCCTGAAGGGTGTCCCAGATCAGGGTGGGGGTCCCGCTTAGGTGCCTGGCCAGCCTGGATGAGGGGCTGATGGCTGTTTGCAGCTGGTCACACCCCCTTCAGGGTGGGGGTCCCCACTGGGGTGCTTGTCCAGTCTGGGTGAGGGACTGAAGCTCCCAACCTCTCCTTTTTTTTTTTTTTTCTGGTATTTATTTATCTTCTATGGCTGTCACTGGAACTGAGAGCCAGCTTTAGCTCTGAGGCTCGGCTCCAGCTCTGAGACCTCGGCTGCTGAAAGCAGGTATCTGGATTTGTTTAGCTTCTATAATTGCAACATTGTTTCTTAGAGTACAGCTCAGAGGCGGGCAGCAGCAGGTGGGGAACCTTGGCTTCCTCCATCACTGAAGCAAGCAAGCCTCCTGTTCACTTCAGCTGCGTGGCTGCTGGCCACCATCTTGGTTGGCAGTTATTTGGCATATCGCCCTGATTAGCCAATGGGAAGCGTGTCGGAGGTATGGATAATTACCATGTTTGTCTATTATTAGATAGGATATAATATTTTAATAACCAAAATATGGTCTCATCTTTTTTTAAAAAAATTAAATATTTTTTTAATTCTCACCCAAAGACATGCCTTCCTTGATTTTAGTGAATGGGAAAGTGTGTGTGAGAATGAAACATTGATTATATGCGCCCCAACCAAGAATCGAACCCACTACCCTTCAGAGCATGGGACAATGCTCCGACCAACTGAGCCACACTGGCCAGGGCAGTATGGTCTCATCTTATGGTATAATTTATTTTTCTCATTTGGGATGTTTTTATCTCAAGTAACAATTTGCTTTTTGTAAGTTATTTTATTCTGCCAAACTTCTGCTCATGAAGGAAATGGAAGGGTGGCGAGCCAAAGACTGAGAGTAAATATTCAAAATATACATATCTGACAAAAGGCTCATATCCAGAATGTAGGAAGAAATACGGATTTTTATTTATTTAAGTACTTTTGGGTGAAGAGAGACTTTGCTTTGTCAATATTCATACCTAGAAATTAGTTTGTTGGGTCATGGGACAGGCATATGTTTAACTTTATAAAAACTGTCAAAAAATTTCCCCCAGTGGTTGTGCCATTTTGCACACTTCATCATGTTGAGGGAAAGACGCCGTGTACAAAAAAGTAATACATTGATTACATTTATATGAAGTTCAAGAAGAGGTAAAATTAATACATCAGAAGAGTGTTTGACTCTGAGGATGTGTGGACAGACCAGAAAGTGGCCCAGAGACCTTTCTGAGGGGATGTAATAAATCTCATACCAGTGGACACAAAGGGGGGAATAACCATGTAATCACATTACCCTGATATAACCACTGTTAGCATTAATATTCCGATGTATTTTGTTTCCAATGTTTTGGTATTTGAACTTGTATGTGGTTGTAGTCATTCTGTACCTATACTCTTGTATCGTGATCTTTTTATTTCCAGCGTGAATTTGTTTCATTACCAAAAATCCTTTTTTAAGTCCCCTTTCTAATAGCCACACAAGGTTTCACCGAGTGAATGTTCTGTGCTTCCTTTACTCAGTCCCGGGATTGAGCATTGAGATCCTTTCTAGGATATCGCTAATGCAATCCTACTTATATGTAGGAAGAATTCCTACATATAAGTAATAAAAGTATAAACAGCCCACCTGTTCAAAATGGGTCAAAGACTTGAACAGACACTTCACAAAAGAAGATATATCAGTGGCCAGGAAACCCATACAAGTCACTTGACCTCATTAGGTATCAGAGAAAATAAATGAAAAACGCATTCTATTCTACCCCCATTAGAATGGCTAAGATGAAAAAGACGAATAACAACCAAGTGTTGGTAAGGGTGTGGAGCAACTGGAACTCTCAAATGAAGTGTGCAAAATGGCACAACCACTGGGGGAAATTTTTTGACAGTTTTTATAAAGTTAAACATATGCCTGTCCCATGACCCAACAAACTAATTTCTAGGTATGAATGTTGACAAAGCAAAGTCTCTCTTCACCCAAAAGTACTTAAATAAATAAAAATCCGTATAACAATTCTATTCACAATACCCCGAAACGGGAAACATTTCAAATGTGCATCAACAAGAGAATGCAGTAATAATTGGGTTATCCGTCCAGTGGGATGTTACCCTGTGATGAAGAACAGAATGTCTGTGGATACAGACAGCACAGCTGAGTCTCCAAACCATCATGTTGAGGGAAAGACGCCGTGTACAAAAAAGTAATACATTGATTACATTTATATGAAGTTCAAGAAGAGGTAAAATTAATACATCAGAAGGGTGTTTGACTCTGAGGATGTGTGGACAGACCAGAAAGTGGCCCAGAGACCTTTCTGAGGGGATGTAATAAATCTCATACCAGTGGACACAAAGGGGGGAATAACCATGTAATCGCATTACCCTGATATAACCACTGTTAGCATTCATATTCCGATGTATTTTGTTTCCAGTGTTTTGGTATTTGAACTTGTATGTGGTTGTAGTCATTCTGTACCCCTACTCTTGTATCATGATCTTTTTATTTCCAACGTGAATTTGTTTCGTTACCAAAAATCCTTTTTTAAGTCCCCTTTCTAATAGCCGCACAAGGTTTCACCGAGTGAATGTTCTGTGCTTCCTTTACTCAGTCCCGGGATTGAGCATTGAGATCCTTTCTAGGATATCGCTAGTGCAAAGAATGCTGGGGGACATACATTTGTGCAGGAGGCTTTACCTGGAACTCAGATTCCTTTCTTGGGCTAGAATTCTAGAAAGTGGAAATTGTGGGTTGAAAGGGTGTGCTCTCATTACATCTTTTCTAAAGGGTGCCCCACCTGACATTGTCCCAGCATCAGTCAGGAAGGGGCCGTGTCTGTTTGCTCTTAGGGGCGGAGGTCGTTTCCGCTCACGTGTGTGTTGGCTTATTTCCGCAGGTAATCAGAGACCGCTGACGCCGACCTGTGTGGGATTCCCCTGCCCTTCTGGTCCAAGACCCCCTCCTCTGTCTCCTGGCAGCCTGTGCCCCGGCCTCCTTTAGACCCGCGTGCGGAGGAACCAGCCATCTCTCCATCTGCAGCCATGAACTTCCTCCGGCGACGCCTCTCCGACAGCAGCTTCGTGGCCAACCTGCCCAATGGCTACATGGCGGACCTGCACCGCCCCGACAGCTCCACCAGCTCGCCGTCGTCCCCGGCCATGGAGCGCAGGCACCACCAGCCCCTGGCGGCCTCCTTCTCCTCGCCCGGGTCCAGCCTCTTCAGCTCCTTCTCCAGTGCCATGAAGCAGACCTCGCAGGCCCCCGCGGGGCCGGTGGAGCCTCCGGCTCCCTCCACTCCGGTTGTTCAAAGGCCCAGGGTCCTGCTGGTGATCGACGATGCCCACACAGACTGGTAAGCGGAACTGCAGGCCTGCCAGCTGCAGGCGAGAGGAGATGAGGCTTGTCTCGCTCTGGTGGGGCTCGGTGAGGCTGGGTGGTGCAGAGACCGGCTGGAGGGAGGGAGACGAGCGTTTGCCATGTGGTTACAATGTGCCAGGCGTGAGGCACCTACAGGTCCTCAATCCTTTACCTGCAAACCCCAGAAGCTCTAGATGCTAAAACAGATGTTGTAATCCATTTAACAGCCAACCCTGAGCTGAAGGAACAGGAGACTGTAATAGTCTGTTTATACCATTCACTGTGCTTGGCCATATGCTTTGCTGCAAGCATCTCCATGTGTTTCATATGGGGTGCAGCCCAGAGCCAACTGGAAGCATTATATATTATACACCCTCTTAGCTTTCTAAAGACAGAAAACTTCGAAGATCTGAAATAGTTGCTTCACCTTTTTCAGCCTCAGGCATTGTCCCCCCATTAAATGAGGTTTCTATGAGATTAAAGGAAACCAACACAGGCCCACAGTCCTCACTAAAACCCAGGGACCAGAGTGGCTGGGTGTGCAGCCCAGTTCTTACATGTGCTGGTGGCCTGGCCTCTTAACACCAGAGGTGGATAGAAGCGACACTCCTTGCAGCCTCTTTTCATGGTAAGCTCTCTGGGGCAGAGACCAGACAGGTGTGCCCAAGGTCATCGCAGGGGCTGTTCCATAGGTAGTTACTGAGCACCAGGTGAGTGCAAGACACAGCCTTCGGGGCTCAGGTGGGTGGGGAGCAGGCCCTTCTCACTGGAGCTGCAGGTGGAGACTAGGTCTCTTCTCCACATTTTGGGCAGAGACAGGAGACAAGTACTACTAGCCCAGGAAGTGAGTCCACCTGTGAAGACGTGGCAGCTCCCTGTCCAGGGCAGTTCCGACAGGCCACCTGCGCATGGCCATGGGTGCTGCAGAGAAAATTGCATCCCTGAGTGTCCAAAGGAGGCTGTGGAGCAGGCACCCAGGAAATACGTATTAAATGAATGAATTCACGCACCCATTCACTAAGTACCCCAGACGCTCTGTCATCCTAACAGGCAGGCTGCACCCACTTTCATCCCTTGAGAAGGTATCTCAGGCTGGGAATGACTGAGTGGGAGGTGGAGTTTACAATACATATGCAGTATAGTCACCATGGAAGCACCCTGAGCAGGTTCGGTGTCAATCTTCCCTTTCCTGCCGAGACACCACGCCATCTTAACCACAGCGGTCATGTGCGTGGCCCGGTTCTGATCCGGTCTGTGTTGTCTTCCGTGCGGTGCTTGCCCAGTGCTCTTGTCACGAAGCCTGTGCATCTCTGCCGTGTGCTTATCTATGGAGAGCGCTGTCCTTCGGCTCTGAGCTCAGGGGACGCTTTCTGCAGAGGTGTTGTCTCCAGGTCCTCTGGCCTGCGGGGTCTGTCGGCAGTGCACCCGGTGACTGCACGCCCGCATGGTCTCTGCAATCCTGTTTCTCTTTAACCCAGTGTTTGGCCTTGGTTTCGAGTTCTCTGCTGGCTTAGTCAGGGTTGGCCCTGATTTGGTGATGGGTAGGTACTTGAAAACCTATTTGCCAGGAAAGCCACTTCCTGTATGGAGGCTGAGCTGATAAATGGCAGCACGGTGCATGGTTCAGAACACAGCCTTCAGAGCTGGGCTCTCCAGGTTCAAATCCCGTCTCTACGCCATTGTACCTCTATGACAGGTGGTTCTCAACCTTCTGGCCCTTTAAATACAGTTCCTCATGTTGTGACCCAACCATAAAATTATTTTCGTTGCTACTTCATAACTGTAATGTTGCTACTGTTATGAATCGTAATGTAAATATCTGATATGCCGGATGGTCTTAGGCGACCCCTGTGAAAGGGTTGTTCGACCGCCAAAGGGGTCGCGACCCACAGGTTGAGAACCGCTGCTCTATGACCTTTGCAAGTTACTACACCCAAGTGGGAGTGATAATAATACCTACCTTGTAGGGTTAATAAATGTAAGATTAAAATCTGAATTAATAAAAAAGTGCTGATAGACAGTAAATGCTATTTAAGGATATATTGCCTTAGCTGGTGTGGCTCAGTGGATAGAGCGTCAGACTGCAGACTGAGGGGTCTTGGGTTCGATCTGGTCAAGGGCACATGCCCAGGTTGTGGGCTCCATTCCCAGTGTGGGGCATGCAGGAGGCAGCCGATCAATGTGTCTCTCTCCCACTGATTTCTCTCTCTCTGTCTCTCCCCCTCCCTTCCACTCTCTCTAAAAATATCAATGGGAAAAAAATAAAAAATAAATAAATCAATGGAAAAATATCCTTGGGTGAGGATTAACAAACAAACAAAAACAAAACCATAGCCCTAGCTGGTTTGGCTCAGTGAATAGAGCATCAGCCTGTGGACTGGAAGGTCCCAGGTTCGATTCTGGTCAAGGGCACATGCCCAGGTTGTGGGCTCCATTCCCAGTGTGGGGCATGCAGGAGGCAGCCGATCAATGTGTCTCTCTCCCACTGATCTCTCTCTCTCTCTCTCTCTCCCCCCCCCTTCCACTCTCTCTAAAAAAATCAATGGGAAAAAAATAAAATAAAAAATAAATCAATGGAAAAATATCCTTGGGTGAGGATTAACAAACAAACAAAAACAAAACCATAGCCCTAGCTGGTTTGGCTCAGTGGATAGAGCGTCAGCCTGCAGACTGGAAGGTCCCACGTTTGATTCTGGTCAAGGGCGTATGCTCGGGTTGTGGGCTAGATCCCCAGTATGGGGGGAGTGCAGGAGGCAGCCAATCAATGATATTCTCTCATCATTGATGTTTCTATCTCTCTCTCCCTCTCCCTCCTTCCTCTCTGAACTCAAAAATGTAAACACACACACACACACCATGAAAGTGTCCATTATTACTGCGGGCTGTTGCAACCTTCTTGCAGCTTTAACCGTGTTGACCTCTGTCCTCCCCATGCCCATAGGCTGTGTGATATGGTGGAAGGGCACAGTGAATGAGGTTGCAATGCAGTGAATGGCCTCGGTCTTCACTCCCTGTAACCCACAGGCATGGCCAATGTATGAATTTCAGGCTGTGCACACTGGCGGGGGACACCATTTTGTCTAAAGGAATTTCTCACGTTGCATTTCAGTCATGTTCTCTGCCCGTATTTTAATCAGGTCTGGAGAACAGCAGTCTTCTTTTTGCCCCTCGGTGGGAAGGAAAGGAGAAGTGAGGAGCTGAGACTCATCCAGTGGCTGGAAGTTGGCTCTGCATCATTGAATGTTTGTGACAGGAACTCCCTGCCCGCGGACACAGCAGCTTCTCATTCAGGACTCCATTTGCACTCTTTGCAAACTTCCTCCCTTCATCTCAATACATTCCCAACTTTCTCCAAACTGATGCCGGAGGCTCAGAATCCCAGCCCTTCCCTGCACGTTCCTATCCCCACTCCCAAGAGTGGCCAGCAGGTGGCGGGCCAGCCCCACTGTCCAGGGCAGCTTTGGCCCAGCCTGGGCTGCCTTCCTCAGGCCCTGCCCAGCCTCCCCTGAGAGGGAGAGTTGCTGGGGGGGAGGGGGGGGGAGCCAGCTCCCACAGCCCCTTTCCTCCCCCTTTGAGATGATAATGACAGTCCACCCTCTCTGGACTGAGAGGGAACCCACCAGGAGCAAGCTGCTCCCTTTTCTCCCTTCTCAGCCCCAGAACCCCGTCTTTCCCACCCAATCCGGGGCCTTCCTGCCGGCAGGTATCCCTGCAGGCCAGGGAGTTGCAGGAACCGCCCACTTGTTCCCCCTGGCAGACTCCAGCTCCCAGACTCTGTGAACCAGCCTGGGCCCCAAGGCCGCTCTGCTACCTGGCCAGTGACCTGGGGGAGGGGACTTTCCCTCTTCTGAGTAGAGGTAGAGGGTCCCAGAGCCACCTTTGCAGGGAAGCAGGACTCCGGGCTCAGCACTTCAAGATCCCACCACTTTGGGGGACTGTCCTTGGAGGGAAGCCTGGCTAGGGCTTTTGGACCAGCCCCCCACCCCACCCCACCCCCAGGCCCGGCTCAGGAGTAGGTGTGACCTAGGTGTGACCTAGAGTTGGTGCTGTCCTCTGGGATGAGCGAAGGTCGGTCCATCTTGAGAACCACAAGAGGAAGGAGGAATAAAGAACGTGGATTTCAAGCTCAGTTTTCTTCAGCCCTGCTGTCTCTCTGCTGCCTCTCTTACCTGCATGTCTCCAGCAGCTTGGCTGGCTTCCGGCCTGCAGCCTCGGCCTCAGTGTGCTCCCATGCCCCTGTGCATCCCCCTGTGTAACCCTTTGCTGGTGCATCATTGCCCTCAAGTTCAAATTCAAAGTCCTGGCATGTCTGCCCTCCCTCCAGTTCTGCGCCTCCACTTCCTGCCTTGCTGCTTATTCCAAAGGAACAGCAAACAACTTGTGCTTCTCAAACATGCCCCCTTTTGCCTCAGCATATTCTGTTGCCTGCTGCCTGAAATGCCCTCTCTATCTGGTTCACTTTCTTCCTTCAAAGCCTGGTGACAGGTGTCACCTCTTCCATGCAGTCTTCCCTGATGCACCCCATGCTGCCATCCGTGCTCACAGCCACCTCTCTGTATAACTTAACACACACCTCACTGTGCCATTGCTGCCCACATCACATTGTGTTATAATTGGCTGTTCGGTGACTGTCTCTTCTGCAAGAATAAGGCCAGTGTCTTATTCTCTTTTATATTCCTGGTGCTCAGCACACAGGGAGCATCCCATTAGCAGCTGTCATCACCCCACCCCAGCCTAAGGGGTAACTTTAAATGGGCATCATGGGACCTGAGATTGGCCTGCCTTAGGACTCAGCAGTACAGTCCACACAGGCCTGGGGTTTCTGTGTTTACTCACCTGTGTATAAACTCTTGGCTCTGGATGTTTCAGTGTGCTAGAGTAACTGTTAGGCAAGTATTTGAAATTGTTTTAAAAAAAGAGGCAAAATTTTTTACTGTTGCCCACAGAATGTACCAAAACTCTAGCTTTGATTTTCAAAAATCAAAACATTGATCATGACAAACAGAAAAAAAAGATTGCTCATTACCAGAGCCTGGATGGGGTTGGTGAGGGGTGTTGGGGTGAGGGGGGGCATAGAAGCAGGTAGGCCTGCACTCCCAGCCCCTCCCTCAGGCCCTCTGGAACCCTCCCCTGCTCTGCCTCACCTGTGGCCTGGTTCCTAGAATGTCTGCTGTTCCGTTCCAGCAATGATGTATCATTACCGTCCCTTTTATTCTCCCCTCTCCCTATGATTTCTTTTTTTTTTTTTCTGTTTTATTGGTTGGGGAGGAAATGAAGATCTTTTTTTGTTTTTTTGTTTGTTTGTTTGAAACACCCCTAAACTACCATCCTTCCAGACTACAAACAGGCTACCCTGTCCTACTAAATCATGCTAATGATTCCCATTAAAGTGCCTTGTGCATCCCCCCCCCCCCCCCCGCCCCGCCACACACACACACACACACACACACACACACACACACACACAGACACAGACATACACACACCCTAGATGCTGTCTTGGATCATCAGGAAATGTCTGTTGATTGAATGAGTGGTTTTGGAGGTGATGAGTTATTGGTATGAGTCAGGGGTGACCTTGGTGGCATTCTTACACCCCCCTGTTCTCTCTCATCTCCTACTCAGTCCAAGAGAAAGTCACAGTGGGCCCGGTGAGGGTCTTTACACCACAGAAATTGGCAAGTGCTGTAAACCAGGGCTTCCGGCGCTCTCCCCAGACAGCCGGGTGTTAAGCATTTGCCAGCACATCTCTGCTCAGCACTCCTGGGGGTGGGTGGGGAGTGCATGTTACAGGTGAGGAAGCACAGCATGGAGAGATCACACACCTGCTCAGGAACCAGAGCAGGAGGAGAGGGGCGAGTCTGGGACTCATACGGGACCGGACTAGCTTCTTCTTTTTTTTAATCTTTATTGTGGAAAGTATTACAGATGTCCCCCATTTCCCCCATTGACCCTGTCTAGCCTGCATCTGCTCCCTGGCCCTGGCCTTCACCACACTATTGTCTGTGTCCATGGGTTATGCATATAGGCATATAAATTCTTTTTTTAAAGATAAATTGATAAACTTTATTATTATCTTTTAACATATTTTTATTGATTTCAGAGAGGAAGAGAGAGGGAGAGAGAGAGAGAAACATTAATGATAAGAGAGAATCATTGATTGGCTGCCTTCTGCACAGCCCCTATTGGGGATCAAGCCTGCAACCGAGGCATGTGCCCTTGATCGGAATTGAACCCAGGACCCTTCAGCCCACACGCCGATGCTCTATCCACTGAGCCAAATCGACTAGGGATGCATATAAATTCTTTGATTAATCTCTTCCCAACCCCCCCCCCCTAACCCCCCTGAGATTCCCCTGTCTGTTCCATGCTTCTGTCTCTGGATCTATTTTGTTCATCAGTTTATTTTCATCAGATTCCACAGATGAGTGAGATCCTGTGATACTCGTCTGTCTCTGACTGGCTAGTTTTGCTCAGTGTAATCCTCTCCAGGGCCTCCTTGCTGTGGGACTAACTTCTTTAAAGGCGTTGCGGACGGCGCCACGCCTCCTGCCGACCACTGCGCGGGGCTTTGGTGTTGGGCCCGAGGTAGATGCTGAAGGTCTGGGTTGAGACGTGAGTGACCGCACAGGTGAATAAACGTGAGCTGTCTGCAGATGGGGCCGTGTCGTCGCCACTGTCCTGGGACAGACCTCTGTGCCTTTCCATGGCCAGCATCTTGCTAGGGGGTCCTCATCGATTCTCTAGTCGAACCCTCCCAACAGCTTTATGGAGTACGATGACTATTCCCATTTTATAAACAAGGAAAACTGAGGCTCTGAGCCCAAAATTGAAACAGATGCCAGGGGCATCTGGGATCCAGCTCTGACCGTCCTGGACTGCCCTGTCCTCCTGTCATTCTTCCCTCTTGCCTGAGCGCAGGCGCTGTGCTGTGCGGAGAACGCCGGCCCACTGAGCCCCACACGCGTGCCCACACCCGCAGCACCCGGCACCTGAGGTCGGCGGGAGGGGGAGGGGAATCCACGTGATAGCCCGGCGGCCAAGCACAGGAACCTGTGACCTCACCTTACAGGAAGGTGCTCACCTGGAGCCAGGCAGCCCCGCCCTGCCGGAGCCCTGGGGTGCCAGGGACAAGGGGGGTCCCTTAGCCATCCTGTAGCTCCGGTGTGGAAATTGGCACTTTGTGGAAATTGCCCTGGGACTGCTTCCTCTTTCTAAAGCACCAAGGCAGCATCGACAGGCTCTCTCTGTTCTTTCCCCTGCACTTTGGTGTTAAAGAGGAAACCTCCTAACGCAGGTCAGACATTTCCCCAAGAGGGTTCAAACGGGAAAGGGGATAACATGCAGGATATCGGGGCTCGCAGGTGGGCAGGTGGGGGTTGAGGTCCCAGCCCTGCCCCTCACCTGCTCTGTGGCTTCGGCCAAGCCGCTTCACCTTCCTGCGCCTCCGTTTCCCCGTCTGTAAAGTGGGGATCAGAATACCGCTGCCTTCGCCTTAGCACTGAGCTCACGGGGGTGCAGTGAGGCTCCGTGAGAGCACTTGGCTCCTCTCCCTCATGGGTGTGTTCAGTGTGTTCAGTGTGGCGCGGTCTTGTGCCTCCGTTGTGTCACCACCGTGTCCTGGGAGCCTAGCACAGTGCCTGACACAGGGCAACATAGGGTGGCGAGATGACTTGATTAATGAATGAGTAGATGCTCTTGCTAAACGCTGTTGTCCTGATGGGAGACTTCAGGATGGAGAATGCCCTGGGGGGTGGGGGGGGTCTTCCCCTGAAAACACTCAGTGCCCTAGAATTTGGGAACCTTACCCGCTGTGTCCTCCATGCTATCCCTGGGGTCCCCCTCCTTCTCATCCAGCTGATGACCCAAAGGCCCCAGCCTCCATCTCGGGGGCGTGAGGACTACGGGGCGCCTGGGCTGCCTTGAAGCCTCGCAGTGCGTCTAACTGGCCCCCTGGTGACCAGGGCACTCCGCTCCTCACTGTGCCACCTGCGGAGGGTTTGAACTCGCAGCCGGCATCACCAGATGTGGCGTGGTGGGTAGAGTTGCCGATTTAGCAACTAAAAATATAGAATGCCCAGTTAATACTTAGATAGACGGTGAATTAGTGTAAGTATATCCCACACAATATTTGGTGCAGACTCGACAAAATGATTTGTTTTTATCTGGCATTTAGATTACTGGCTGTCCTGTGTTTTATCTGGCCACCCTGCTTACGGGACGGGCCCAGTGAGAGCCTGGCTTTTGGGCTTCCTTGCGTTCTGGTTGGGGAGCCAAAGCAGACCCCCACATGACCCCATTTTCAGAGAGCAGCTTTCCCTGCCTGCGATGAGGCCTGAGGACTGTCAGTCCCCAGCAGGGAGGGAGCAAAGCAGAGTGGCCTGTCCCAGGCAGGCCACCTGGCTCTCCATCCTCCCTCTCGCTCCGTGACCTTGGGCACGTCTGACCTCTGACCCTCACATTCCTCAGCGGTAAGGCCGGACCGTGCCACATCTATGGTGAAGTGTTACGGAAAAGATTAGAAACGATGGCCTGGGTGGGGCTGCTCCAGGGCTTAGCCTGTCGGAACAGGCGCTGGAACGGTAACTGTTATTATCAAGTAATTGCAGTTACTAATTGCAGGTGAACGTAGCGGCTTTGGGAGCCAGGCGGAAGGAAGCCACTTGGCATGCGTCTGGGTTCAGCTGGGTGTGCTGGAGGGCCCGCTGCCAGAACCCTGGGGGAGGGGATCTGGTCTCTGAAGATGAGAAGATGAGGGTGGAGTTGGTCCCCTCCTCCCAGAGTTAGTTGGGGGGCTCAGAGCTGAGACACACACCTCCGTGTTGAAGGCAGTTGGCTCTAGGGAACGAAGTCCTTATGTCTCCCCCACCACTTCCCTACCTCAGACTCTCCTTGTACAAGGACAGGCCCTGGCATTTCCTGTAGGCACACGCAGGGGTGGATGGGAGAGGGAGCCAGGACAGGCCTAACGTCACCTTCCTCGCGGCTTCCTTCGCTGCCTCCCGCCGGCCAGGCAGCGCCACCTGCAGTGACACTGGACTTCTGGACTCACCCCTCCACCCTGGTACCCCGGCCCCTCCCCCTCGGAGGCCTGGCCCTGCTGCCTGGTGCCTGGGGGAGGGGAGGGCCCTGGCATTCCCCAGCAGCCTGCCCGGTCGCCTGGAGACCGGCTCCCTTTTCCCAGCCCGGCCCCTTTTATGGGGCAGACAATGTGCGCACACAGTGAGGGCCTTGTGTGGCACCCAAGCCCCGAGCCCTTTGACTTGAGGAATTTTTCAAGGGCTGACCTCTCTCCGTGAGGTCTTTGAGCGTCCAATCCGGAGGCCTGGTGCCCCTGCTGCTTCCTACCCCAGCTCCTGAGGGAGAGCGAGGGAGCGGGGAACAGTGGAGGGCTGTCTCTCCCGCCCTGGTAGAGGCTTAGCCTCTGAAACGGTGGCTGGAAAATCTGGGGGAAATGTCTTGGGGCAGAAGAAGGGGATCTGGGGAGAGGAAATCCCGTGGCTTCTGTTTCTCCCTGGTGTCCCCCTTCTCTGCTGACGCAGTGCCATCTCCACGCAGCCACTCTCCTCTCGGCCTGTTTCCTCACACGTCAGTGTCGCTGGACCAAGATCTCGGCCCCCAAAAGACTGTTTCCATCAGAATGACATTCAGATTCTCAGGCGCCTTCTGTATTGGGCAGGGCTCTTTGCGAGGAAAAGAAATAGCCTTTGGCTGACTCGGGCAACATGGGGATGTATTGGAAATACATGGGAGGCTCACAGAATCCAAAGAAATGATGAAGACCCGCATCTCAGACAGGTCAGGACCCCGGGCTCTGCCAGGATCTAGGAGGCAGGGACGTGTGGGCAGTCTCTGGAGAAGTCAGCTCTGGGTTCCTTCCGGCCGGGTGCCTCTGGGCTCAAAAAAAATCAAATTCCAGGGGATGAAGAAACCTGGAGGGGTCCACAGCGTGTCCTGAGGACAGTCGCACCAAGACTGTGCAAGGGAGAGGCATGGTCCCATCCACGCGGAAGCAGTGGAGGTGCTGTTACTAGAAGTCAGAGTGGATGAGATGTCCCCCTAGAGCTACTCAATCAGAATATCTAGATTGGAGCCCAGGAAACCGTATTTTTTTTTTTTTTTAAAATAACATAGAGTCAGGTTTAGAAACAGTCCAGGTAGAGGGCTTGTTTCATGTGGCTCCCTCTCGGTAGAACGGGACCAGTGGAGCCAGCAGAGAGGGAGATGTACTTCAGCACAATATACAGAATGGGAAAGTCAGCCAGAGCTCACATGGGCTGCCTGGTGAGGGGATGAGCTCCCCGTCACATGCAGGTGTCCAAGCACAGCTGGGCTGGCCATTTGGGAGGAATAATGCAGAAGAGGCTCAGACTATGGAGGGGTCAGCCTACACGCCCTTAAAGGATTCTTGGGCTGGAGTTTTTTTTTTGTTTGTGTTTTTTTTTAATTCTTTACTAGAGGCCCAGTACACGAAACTTTGTGCACTTGGGAGGGTCCCTCAGCCCTGCACTCTCTCGCAGTCCGGGACCCTTGGGGGATGTCCACCTGCCTGCTTAGGCCCACTCCCCAGCTTATGGCTGAGTGGAGCTCCCCCTATGGGAGTGCACTGACCACCAGTGACTGGTCGTTCCTCTGTTAGGGTCAATTTGCATATTACCCTTTTATTATATAGGATTGTTGAAGTATTACATATGTCACCCCTTTCCCCCCCATTACCCCCCTCCAGACCACCACCCTCCACCCCTGCCCCAGGCCTTCAGCACCCTGTTGTCTGTGTCCATGGGTTATGCATATATGCATACAAGGTCTTTGGTTGATCATCTCCCAGCCACCCACCCTCCCCCGCCTTCCCTCTGAGATTCCGCACTCTGCTCCATGCTTCCGTGTCTCTGGATCCACTCTGTTCGTCAGTTTATCTTGTTACTTAGATTCCACATATGAGAGTGATCGTGTGATACTTGTCTTTCCCTGACTGACTTATTTCCCTGAGCAGGACACTCTCCGGGGCTGGAGCTTTTCGTTTTGTCCTCCCTGACTCTGCCCCAGTCGCTTCCCCCGCTCTTGCCTTGATGTGTCTGTGAGGAGTTCAGCAGTTTAACTTGTGAGTCTTTCCTCATCCTCCAAAACGTGGTTTCCTCACCCTGGCCCTCTGAATGGAGGAGTCCCTCAGCTGCCATGGGCTTTTTAAAATATATATATTTTTATTGATTTCAGAGAGGAAAGGAGAGGGGGAGAGAGAGAGAAGCACCAGTGATGAGGAAGAACCATAGATCAGCAGCCTCCTGTGTGCCCCCTACTGGGGATCGAGCCCACAACCCGGGCACGTGCCCTGACCAGGAATTGAACCCTGACCTCCTGGTTCATAGGTCGACGCTGTCAACGCTCAACCACTGAGCCACGTCGGCCAGGCGCCATGGGCTTTCTTAGTAATAACTGTGCCTGTTCCTACAGAGTTCACCCCGCCGGTGCCAGCCCTGCCCTGGGGGATGCAGGGCGCCTGGCAGGTGCCAGCCTCTTTACAGAACCTCTCTTCTCCGGGGCCTGTGGACGCCTGCCTGGGACGTGCTTCCTGGGCAGGAGGGAGGCTGGCGGTGACGGCAGGAGAGGGGATGGGGCTTCGTGTCCATTTTCCTCACCTCCCACCCTGGGTTTGCAGGAAGGGCAGGGATGTGTGTTTCCTGAAGACTTGCGCTGAGCTAATTGCCATCTTCAGAAGGGAATTAGTTAAATTAGAGGTTGCCTGCGCAGCTGCTCACGGGATATCAGCCAGGCGGTGAGTGAAGGGACAGGTGGTAGGAAAAGGGATAGGCGTAGAGAAATGCTTCCCCACTGTCAGGAGACAACAGCACCAGCTCTGTGGAAAGGGTATCTGCTGCTCAGCTTCAGCTTCAGCGAGATGACAAAGAGCAGTGGGGACCGTGCGGGGCGTGAGAGCCGATGGTCCCTTCAAAGGCAGCAGCTGGGGCCCGCTCAGTGATGTCTACCGTGAGAGACAAGGGCCTGATGCTGCCATGATTGGTTTCCAAGGGAAGCCAGGGATCTGGAATTTGTGTTCGCTTTTAAAATGGGAAATATATAACTTAAGCCCAATAAAACAGGACTGTGGCCTCCATGAGGTTTGCCAGTTGGCAACTTCTGACAAATAGGACACAAGTCAGGGCAAATAGGCAGTCTAGCTCCTCTTCTGTCTCCTGGTTAGACTGTAAGTACCAGGAGGGCAGGGAGGCTGTTTGGTTCAGTGCAATTCCTAGGGACTAGCACAGTGCTAGGCACATAGTAGACCATGGATGGATGGATGGATGGATGGGTGAGGGGATGGATGGATGGAGATAGATGGATGGATGGATGAATGGATGGATGAATGGATGGATGGGTGAGGGGATGGATGGATGGAGATAGATGGATGGATGGATGGATGAATGGATGGATGGATGAGTGGATGGATGGATAAATGGATGAGTGGAGGGAGGGAGGGAGAAGAAATAAGTTCGCTCAGTCTTCTTCTGTGCATTCTATATTCTCATGGTCCCCATCTTCTCATCTTCCGTATACCATCTGTATCCCTTTTCTAGAATGCTTGTGTATTAGTCACTTGCATCTGGGTATGAATTACCTTTGAGTGCATTATCTTTCCCATGGGAACTTCCCCTGGATGGGGTCTTACTAGATGTTCATTAAATGTTTGCTGAGGGAACAGCTTAGCCTTCTAAATGTTAATCCTTTTGGTGGAATGAAAGTTGTGGACTCTGAGATATCTGTGGGGATGAGGGTGACACAGTGTTGTGTCTTTGGAGAGGAGAGAGGTAGGGACTTGGAGTTGACGTTCTAGCCCAGTGGTTCTCAACCTTGGCTGCACATTAGAATCACCTGGGAATCTTTTTAAAATCCTGATTTCTGGGCCTCATCCTCCGGAAATTCTGTTTCTTTGTTACTAATATTGTGGCCCCACCCCATAACAAAGAAAGAATTTCTGGAGGATGAGGCCCAGAAATCAGGATTTTAAAAAGATTCCCAGGTGATTCTAATGTGCAGCCAAGATTGAGAACCACTGCCCATCTCTGCAGTCACAGTGAGTGGGTGGCTGATGACTGTTTATCCTATAGGCCTGTGCCAGGGAGCAGCCAGGGCAGGTTTCTATCACACTAGACATGAAGCAGGAGTTCCATTCAGAGCAGGAAAGATATTGCCCCTTCCTCCTCTTGGAGTGAGAAAATGACCCATCACTTTGAAGCTTCCATCTTATATAAAAACTGCTGTTTGAAATTTTAACCCTGCTGTCTTGGCTTCTGTAAACGCTTGCTTGCTTAAATAATAAGGAAAATAAGACTACTCCCATTCCAGAGAGGCCATAAACCTTCCCTAGACGAAGTTATCAGTGCCGGCACCAGGCCAGGCCTTTGGTTGAGGTCTCAAAGCCCCAGCCCATAGGGCTCTTTAAGAACTTGCAAAGGGGACCGGAAAACCCCATATTTTGGAGACAAAGGACTGAAAAAGATATAAAAAGGGACAGCTTCCTCCATGTTGCTGCCCAGAATTTGAAAGAGAGTTTTCTCTGGGTCCACGCATAATAATAATAATAATAATAATAATAATAATAATAATAATAATAAAGTATAACTCCATTTCTCTAAGCGTTGCTTGGTTTTCTCCAGTCTCCTGCAACAGCTTGAACTCAGCCCTCCATGGACAGAAGGGGAAGAGATGACATGAAACACCTGCCATGTGTCAGGGAGGTCATTCATGGGGGACTTATAGCAGACGTAGTCATGTTCTTATGTGTACAAGGGAAACTGAGACTTGGGAGGGTTGACGTTAGTGTCAGGCAGGGGCTAGGAAATAAATAGAGCTGGACAGGACCTGGGTATATCTCTGAGGCTGGGGGTGCCCACCCTACTCTTTACCTAGAGAGATGAGGTTCCACCTTAGCAGCCCACAGGTGAGCAGCACACCTGCTAGCAGGTCTTCATTTAATTCTGCATCCTCATTTAATTCTCATGACAACCCTCTGGGTAGATTTTCTTTTCTTTTTTTTTTTTTTTGACAGAAAAACATTTAATATGTAACTTTAGACTGTGGAGAAAGGTCTGCTGAGGTTCAGAGCCAATGTACTAGCAGGTCACAGCCTTCTTATCACTAATAAGCCCTCCCTTTTGTAATCAGATGACCTCTTCCCTCTGAGCTGATTAGAGAACCAGTGAGAATTTACAACTGGGAGTAATGGTCTGGGCATTGGTGGGAGCTCAGCAGTCATCTTGGCCAGTGGGCATTTTTTCCCACCAAAATGGCACAAGCCTGGATCCATTGTCCTGAGCCTACATTCTGGAAAAAGAGACCACAGCATTGCAGAGAAGGGCAACTGTCCAGACCCAAGGGCATTCAGTGCAAGTGGCCCAAGGTGATAGGTAGTCCAGTAGCCAAGCTTGGGGAAGCCCTGCCACTGATGAGTCCGGGTTGGACTAGCTCATTTGGCCATGGGGAGGAAGTAAAGGCAAGGTACAGCTGTTCTATTATTGTATGTGTAAGGCGGTCAGCTACCACCATCCCAGAGACTGTCCATTTCAGTGTCATCCAGTGCTTCTTCCTGAGTGACCTTCAGGCAGGGTTTCTGCCCACTTTCAGACACAGGGGAACAGACTCATGGAGTCATGTCACCAAAGGCAAGAAGGCAACTGGGTGTCCTTGGCTCTGCTTTATTGACCTCAGAGCACTCTTTGGATGCAGTTAAGACACAAACAATGGGAACTGGAACTGTATCCAGGATGGTGCACCTAACCCCCAGAAGAACTCCCCCCCCAAGGTGGATTTATACAAAACGCCAGAGAAAAAGACGAGGCAATCTGGTGCTGAGTCCAGGGGTAGCCAGCTGGCAGCGGAACAGTCAGTGAAGCAGTGGGCTGGTCATGCCTCCTTCTCGTAAGTGCGCGTACACACTACATTGCCGTGGGTGAGCGTCAGGATGAGTTTGCCATCCACGAGCTCCCGCACAAGTTTTGTTTCTTGCCCATCCCATTTCTGCACGTGGACAAGTTTGCCTCCATCCAGCGTCACGGTGGACTTGACCTTCCGGTCATCTGCCGTTGTCTCGTCAAACTCCACCCCCAGCTTGAAGCTGATCTCTGTGTTTTTGAAGGTGCTTTGTGTTTTTAGGGTGATTGTATCCCCATTTATTTCGATGATTGTGGTAGGCTTGGTCATACTGGCCACCTGCCTGGTAGCAAAACCCACACCGATGGACTTCATGTAGTCATCGAAATTCTTGCTGTCCACCAGCTTCCAGGTGCCTGCGAAGGCGTCCGCCATGGTGAGGCTGGGCTAGGCTGTTAGCGAAGAAACGACAAAGCAGGGGTGGAAGGATTCGGGACCCCTGGGTAGATTTTCTTATCCCCATTCTACAGATGAGGAAGTAGAGGATTGTTCAAAATCATACAGCCAGTGCCAGAGCTGCCAACTCAAATCTAGACCTTCCACTCTATGCCCATTGCTCATTTTTCCTATACATTTAGGGCCATGCCCCAGAAAAACTCATCGCCCTCCCCGGGTGCCCACAGCATCTACCCAACTCATTTCTCCTCTGTTCTCACACATACAGACACATACAGACCCTCTCACATTCATCTTCAAGGCCCGTGGCCCTGGCAAAGAATAGTACCAAATACTGGATGGATTGATGAATGAGCTGGGCCTCAGACTGGGTTGGGATCTTTGGGCTAATGCCCTGTGTGGTTATCATCCATTGATATGTCTCTCCCTCCGGTTATGCTGTCTTCACCCTTGTTTCCTTAGAGCCTACAGGCTCTGGCATGTAGTAGATGGTCAATAAAATGTAAGTGCCTTCCGTGACCGACGTAATTCAGAGCTCCCCTGCTCCCCTCATGTATCCTCTATCGCTTTGTGCATTTTATTCATAGTCCTCATCATTTCTTTTTCACCTGCTTAGTTTTATGACTTTTCTAAGAGCGTGTTAGCTCCATAAGAGCAGAAACTATATCAGCCTTTCCCTTCATGCCTAGCAGGGTGCCCAGTCCCTACGAGCCTCAGTCAATAGTGATACAATGAGGGAGCAAATAGGTGATGTGAATTGTGACCCGGCCTAGCCACAAAAATCTCCTTCCCTATTGTTGTCAGGAGCCAGTGAGGGGCGTGGGGCCCTAGTAGGCTCGGTTTCTTACCTCCACAGAGTACGAGGGGCCTGTTACCCTCAGAGGGTCTCTCCCTTTCCGAACCCACTGGAGCCCCCAAACTAAAAGGAGAGGCTGCCCATCATTGGAGGGTCCTCTGGCAGGGGAAGGGGCCAAGGCATTAGCTATTCTGGAAGTAAATGATGGCGCTAGATTTGGATCTCCAAATTTGGACGAATCTCCATGCAACCAAACTGCCACCTGACTCTCCCTGTCCTGCTAACTGGGAAAGGCTGTGTATGTCCACCTCAGCGGGCTCCTGCGTGGTCCCTCATCCGTCATCCGCCTCCCCCGCAGTCTGTCCCGGCCACAAATGAGCAACTGACGTGTTGCATTAGAAACATGAAAATCTAATGGAACCGATTCCTGCCTCCCTGTCCTCCCGCCCCTCCCCCAACCGGGGCGACCAGTGGGAAGATGGCTGTGCCTGAGACAGACCGACCCTGCCCCCTCCTCCCTGGGGAGGGCATTGCCCAGGCCTAGCCTCGGTGACCCTACATCCAGCGGGAGTTGTTGGGAGGGCACTGCTTGGACACAGGTGGATCCTGTTTGTGCTAATTCTCCTCTTCCTCCCGCCCCTGCTGCAGCCTTGAAAGCCACGGTACCCGCTCCTCATAAATCTTTCTCTCACACCACATCCCGCCTCCCCGAATCGGGGTTTCCCACCCCAGGCAGCGCCGCTTTTATAATATTCTCCTTCCTGGTGCCTCTGATGTGGCTGTAAACTAGGAGACCACCCACAGAGATGGAAGCTCCGTGGAGTCAGAGCTGCCCCCTCCTCCTCCCCAAGGCTGAGGGCTTGACTGATTGGCCGGGACGCTCAGGGAGCTCGTCATGAGAATAAACATTAGTAGGGCGTCAGGAAGAGGTCTGTGTGACGGAGAGCCCTTGGCACAGTGGGGCTGTCCGTTTTACCCGAGGTCAGACAGCCGGGCAACTCCGGAGGCAGCCACCCCAGCCCCCACGGCATCTAGAATTCCAGACCATCCCTACCCTTCCCTCTGCCAGACAGAGCTGTTCAGGCAGCTCCAGCCTGAATGAGCCCCCCGGCAAGGAGGCAGCAGTCTGTGTGGCCCGTCAGGAGACAGACTTCTGACTCCCGGCCAGGCAGGGGGATGGACCGCCTGACCCTGCGCTGCAGCCTGCATCTGTCTGCCAGGCCCTGCGGTGAACATCCCGGAGACGGGCAGGACAAGTGTTCCTCCCGGGAAGGTGAGGGCTTGGAAGGCCAGAGCCACCTGGGTGGTGCTGGTGTGGAACAAAGTGCTCTGGGGTCCAGGTTAGAATCAAGGCGAGGGCTGCCAGCTGTCCGCCACCGCACAATCTGACCCCACATCATACCTAGTCGGTGTGGATTTGTAAGTGTATTACACCAGTGTGCCAGTAGATGGCAGTAACGTGTCTCCAGGACTGGATGCCCTATGGCCTATCCCTGGAAGATGTGATGCATTTACCCAGTCAGCAAACATTTGTTAAACATGTGCCCTGGGCCCGGGCCCTTTGTGCCGGATGCTGAGTTCGGTGAGCGTGGAGACGCAGTTTCGGGTTTCCAGGCTCTCGCAGACTAGGTGTATGGGGTCAGGGGACAGGCAAGCAATGGGTAGTTGCAACACAGGGAGATCCCTACTCTAGTGGTTAAGGACAGCACACTGTGGGAGCCTACGAGGGTGACACCTAAACCAGCCTCTTTAGGGGGGTGCTTTTAGGGAAACCTTGATGGAGTGAGAAAGAGGCAGCCATGCAGAGAAGGGCAGGAGGCCATCCTGAGCAGAGAGAACACACGTGCGCAGGCTCAGAGGCATAAAAGCATAGGACAGGTTTAAGGAATCGCAGAAAGTCGAGTGTCCGTGTGGTGGGTGGAAAAAGGAGGAGAAATGGGCCATAGGTCAGCAGGGTCTAGCTCATGAAGGACCCACAGGGTCTGGACTGAATCCCCCAAATCAAGGTCTGGATCCCCAAGATCTTTTAAAGCATAAGGGGCAGTTCACTGTTGCCACTTAGAGGTTTTATGAGACTGAGCAGGGACTTCTCCGTCTGGAACTTTTGGGGACTGCTCCCTGCCTGATACCTCTCAGGGGTGACATTAGGGTCACATTGGAGAAGGGATGTGAAAGGCTTGAGGCTTTAGTTATCGATGCCACTTATCTACTATCATTATCATCATCCATCCCTTCTTGCATCGATGGGACAGATCAGAGTGAGGTGAATACCGATTCTGTCTTGTAACCTCCGTGAGGGTAAGGCTGCGTTTTGTTTATTTGTGGATCCCTGCCACATGACACCCACAGGCACAGAGTCAACACTCAGTAGTTCTCTGTTGTTGGTGTTTGCTTTTTAATATCTGTTTTTATTGATTTTTATTGATTGAGAGGGAAAGGGAGGGGGATAGAGAGATAGAAACATCAATGAGAACATCAGTCGGCTGCCTTCCCGCCCCCCAGTGGGGATCAAGCCCGCAACCCGGGCATGTGCCCTGACTGGGAATCAAACCAGTGAACTCCTGGTTCCTGGGTCTACATTCAACCGCCGAGCCACACCAGCGGGGCTCTGTTGTTTTTGTTGACTCTGTTTTGGGCCCTGGGCTTACTATGTGCCAGGAGCTGTTCTAAGTGCTTTATAAGTCTTGTCTTGTTTAATCCTCACAGCAAGCCTGTGTAATAGCTACTACGAGTATCCCCATGTCCCAGAAGTGGGAGCTGGCACACATGGGGGTTGAGGAGTAACCCACGGTCACGGAGCAAGGGAATGATTGAGCTGGGATTACCTCCAAGGGGTCCAGCCTGGAGCCTGGGACACTCTACCTTGTTACAGAAAAGACCAAGTGACTTTGTCACCACAATCTTGACCGGTAGATGGAATCTACCATGACAAACAAGGAAACTAGGACCTAGTTGGGTTAAGTCCGTGGTGAGTGAATAGCGGAGCTGAGCTTTTGCTGAAGCCCTATGATTCCAAATCCATGCCATGCTCTCTTCAGTATTCCAATGATTGCATTCATTAATAACCACCCCCAGGTCCCAGGCTTGCCCAATACTCCTACCCAATCTAGAGGGACCCTTAATCTAAGTCCTGCCGTGGCCCTTACCCGCTATACCCCTCCTGACAGCAAAGGAGGGCCCTGCCAATTGCACCCTCAGGGCCATGCAGTCTAGAGTTTCCTACCTAAAGGGACCAGGCCCAATTCCAGGGCCTGGGTAGGCCACTTCTCTGGTCCATCCTCCCAAGGCATGGCCACGGGACAACTGTGGATGCGGGTGTGGGTGAGGGGATGAAGCTTGGCCGTGTGGCCTGGGCCGCCCCCAAGCCCGCACAAGCAGCCCCATCGTCGGCAGCACAGAATTCTGGGAAGTTTAAATTCTGACTCTTCCAGGAAATGATGCAATTGTATTTGTTACGGAAGGAAGACCAGATCAATGTGCTTTGTTTAAATGTTTGCCAGCTGTAGATATCAATTTTATATACTTAATGGAGGTCTCATAGGCCTTTATTGGTTCTTTTGCCTCAGGCCCCACAAAACATCAGAGATGGGCTTATCCCAGTGCTGGAGTTTGCCGACACTATCTTCAAGAATTCGTGATAAAATCCACAAATTAAGGGAAAAGGTTCCCTTGGCATGAGGCTGGCTTTTACACACATTTTGTCTAAGACCATCCTGGGAGAAAGAAAAACAAAATGTTGCTTTCAAGTATCACTGACAGCTCCTGTTCCACTAAACTCCTGTCTCGGTGACATCCATCAGAGCCTGAGAACATTGTAAGGAAAAGTGAGGCGAACAGCAGCGCTGTCCATTGGAGACGCAGGCCATGTTGGAAAGCGATGAACTCGGCAGCATCGCGAAGTGTGGGTGGACTTCGGAGGCAGGCAGACTGAAGTTTGGTAAGAAGCATGATGTCTGTGTCGAAAGCATTCTTTTCCTCCGCAAATGAGAGGGTGAGAAGAATAGGTGGCAGCATTGATGTTCCAGGAGAAAGAATGGAAGAAGAAACTAAGAAGGTTCTTGAATGTAATCATTGCAAATGATTGATTGGAACTCAATCTCGTGGCCATACCTAGCTGAATGGAGAGTTGGCGTATACGTTTTTGTGTGTGCCAATCTATAAATTCTCTCACTGTGTAAAAGAAGAAAATGGGTTGGGATCGAAGAGCTGTCTCTTCCCCAGAAAAGATTATGGAAATGCTTAACACGGTGAGAGTGCAGCAAGTGACTAAGAACTATTCCTTTCGTCAACAATTAAAAAGAGCAAATGGGCCCTAGCCGGTTGGCTCAGTGGATAGAGCACCAGTCCATGGACAGAAGGGTCCCAGGTTCAATTGCAGTCAAGGACATGTACCTCACCCTAGCTGGTTTGGCTCAGTGGATGGAGCATTAGCCTGTGGACTGAAGGGTCCCAGGTTCGATTCTGGTCAAAGGCACATGCCTGGGTTGCAGGCTCAATCCTCAGTGTGGGGCATGCAGGAGGCAGCCGATCAAAGATTCTCTCTCATCATTGATGTGTCTATCTCTCTTTCCCTCTCCCTTCCTCTTTGAAATCAATCTATCTATCTATCTATCTATCTATCTATCTATCTATCTATCATCTTGGTTGCAGGCTTGATCCCTGGCCCTGGTCAGGGCATGTGAGGGAGGCAACCAGTGGATGTATCTCTCTCATATAGATGTTTTTCATTCTCTCTCCCACTCTTCCACTCTCTCTAAAAATCAGTGGAAAAATATCCTGGGGTGAGGATTAACAACAACAACAAAAAGAGCAAATGGAAACTTTCGTTACTTTTGCTTTGTGGAAAGACATCTAAACCCAGGAACACCCCAACATTGACTGCTATTTTTCAGGGTCAAGCAAACACATAGGTGTGGAATTAGAAGGCCAGCACTCAAGCACGTAGGCACAGTATTTCATCTCTCTGGGTTTCGGTGTCCTTGTCTATAGGAAATAATAAATCCCTGCTTTGTGGTGGTGGTGGTAAGGGTTCAATGAGAAAGACGACAGGTTACAGCCTGTCGCAGAGAAAACAAGTGTTGTTGTTTTAAATCTATCTCTTCAATTATTTACTCATTCGAAAAATAGTAATGGAGCTCCTACTGTGTGTGAAGCCATCCGGTAGGTGATGGGAATGGAATGACGAATAAGGTAGCTTGTTTCTGACCTCGAAGAACTGCCTTATCATGCAGAGGGGCACAGGTATTAAACACGTTACTAATTACACTTGTATTGCATGTTATGACAGAAAAGTAGAGGATGACAAGAGAATCCATATGAGAAGAGAGGTGAAGGAGGCCAAAATTAGGGTGTTTTTAGAGAAAAGTGGGCAAGCGGGTAGATTGAGAGATAATTAGAATATAGAATCAGTGGGGATAGGGAAAGAGAAAGAGGTAAGAATGATGTCTGTGTTTCTGCCTTGAGTAATGAGTAGATGGGATGCCGTTTACTGGTAATGGGAAGATAGAAGCAGGGGTGTGGAGGTGAATATGATGGAAGGATGGATGGATGATGGGCCTATGGATGATGGGTGGATGGATAAATGGAGGGATGGACAAAGGAGCAGATAAGGTCCACTTCACTGGACACATGGACAAATTGAGAAATTAAGTAAATGGATAGATCAATTTAATAAGCCCTTTATGAAATATATAGGGTATAATTCAATAAAATAATTCTGCACTATTTGTTTATGTAGGATTCTTAATAACCCTTAGAAGTATAGCATGCAGGTATTCACTTCTTCTTTTAGAGAGGGTAAAACAGAGACTCAGGAAGGCAGAACAAGAACCTGAGTCTCCAACTCTCCCATCAGCACTCTTCACTGTCTTTCGCATAATATGTATAAATACTGAGGAAATCAGAGGTCATGTCAGAACACATTGGTAGAGAATGTGCCTGGATACCCACCTCTGGGGGCAAAAAGGCCTTTGGAAGAAGAGAGAAAGGGTAAAGCAGTCTGCATCCTTACTCAGAAATGCCTTCCTTTCCTTCACAGGGCCAAGTATTTCCAAGGAAAGAAGGTGAATGGAGAGATTGAGATCCGAGTGGAGCAGGTAGGTTGGAGCGGAGTCTTTATCGCTGGCACGCTGACCTTTTCTATAGCTGGAGCCATTCCCAGGAGCAACCGTAGACCCCAATCTTATGTGGCTCTAATGAACCAAGATTACCAGAAAAATCTTGGCTTATACCTGGGAGCCTCATTAAATTGCAGAATTATTTAGTCCAGTGGTTTTCAACCTTCTTGTTTTAGCAGTTGAACCTCCCCGATTCAAAGGATATCTTAAGTAGGAGCCCATTCTACAAAATAGAGACAAGTAGAGCTTCTCTAGAGAAATAGGCATGGGGAGCCCGAAGGCCCATCTGCTCCATCATTCCACTTCCCCACACCCCTACCATGGTCTCTGAAGCATGGAACTACTTGGGCTGGGAGCACGGTGGTTTTGAATCCTGGTTCCCTCACTTTCTGGGTATTGGGTACATGACTTAATGTCTTGATATCATTTTCTGGGTTTGTTTGTTTTTTTGGTATCATTGTTGGGATTAAATTACTTAAAGCCTCAAAGGAGATTAGAATCATGAATACTGGCTCTTAGAATTAGCAAGAATATCAATATTCAATTCCCTCATTTCATGGGGAAAGAAACACAGACTTGCTCAAGGCTACATAGGGAGTCAGTGGCCAACTTAGGACTCGAACCTAATTGTGCTTGGCTTTAGCATGTCAGACCATGGGCTCTGGGGCCAGATTCTAGGTTCAAATCCCAACTGTGGCCTAAGCTGTCTGCTTCTCTGTGTCTTCACATGTACAGTTGGGTAATGATAGCATCAACATATAGGGTGGCTGTGAGGATCAAATGAGTTAGTCCATGAAAAGTACTTAGAACAGTGCCTGGCACATCCCAACACTTAGTAAATGTCACCCTTTTATCATCATCATCATCACCACCATCGTCACCAAAGGCAAACAGTTAATAATATAGGAAAGGTCCCTGCTATGGGATCAACTCAGCAAAGTGCAATAAATAAAATAGAGGGGTGTGACTTTTCCAGTGCTCTGAGTTTGATGTGCTGGAGGAACCGAAAGCCTTTCTGAGCATCTAATTTGAGTTGGCTTAGTATTAAAACTCCGACAACTTGAATTTCAGTTTGATCCTGTGGCTTTCAAGTCTGTCCAATGTCCACTGGTTTTCCTTCCCTGGCAAAGAGCAGGTTATTTTCGTTCACTTAACAAATATTTGTCGAACGTCTACTGTGCTACTAGCTAACGGGGGTAGGGTGGGGGGGGGCAGGTCGGGGGGGAGGGGCGAGGATATAGAAGCAGAGGTTCTGTCCCAAAAAGCTTGTGGTCTAGAAAAGGAGGCAAGGTAAGTCTTCCCAGGGCCTCCACAAGGTGGAGTCCAGGAAAGGGAGGTCCAGACTTAGCACTGTGGGCCGCAGAGGCCACACGAGCCGAGGGAGCCAGGAGTGGCTTCGAGGAGAGGGTGCTATTTGCAGTGGGTCTTGAAGGATGGCTATGCTGTCAACAAGTGGTGGCAGCGTGAGGAGTGTATGAGATGGAAGCGATGTGAGCAGAGTTAAGACCAGAAGTGCAGGGTGTGCAGTGGTGGGGAATCCAGTTTGGTTGACTCCAAAACGGGATGCATGATGTTCTCCAACCCCAACCTACTCATCATCCCAAGTTTCCTCTCTCAGTGAAGGGGGCCACTGTCTACCTTCCACCTTAGCCAGAAACCCGTGGTCTCTGCATCCCTCCCTCTCCTTCTGCCATACGCCCATGCAATGACCAGATACTGCTGACTCTGCAGCCCCTGTCTCTCTAGTCTGTTCCCTTCTCTCCATCCCTACTGCCTAGATCAGGGGTGGGCCAACTTTTTGACTCGAGGGCCACAATGGGTTCTTAAACTGGACCGGAGGGCCGGAACAAAAGCATGGATGGAGTGTTTGTGTGAACTAATATAAATTCAAAGTAAACATCATTACATAAAAGGGTATGGTCTTTTTTTTTTTAGTTTTATTCATTTCAAATGGGCCGGATCCGGCCCCTGGGCCATAGTTTGCCCACAGCTGGCCTAGATCAATGATGGCGAACCTATGACACGCGTGTCAGAGGTAACACGCGAACTCATTTTTTTGGTTGATTTTTCTTTGTTAAATGGCATTTAAATATATAAAATAAATATCAAAAATATAAGTCTTTGTTTTACTACGGTTGGAAATATCAAAAAATTTCTATATGTGACACGGCACCAGAGTTAAGTTAGGGTTTTTCAAAATGCTGACACGCCGAGCTCAAAAGGTTCGCCATCACTGGCCTAGACTCTTGGCTGAACCATCGTCAGCTCTCATCCAGTCTTCCTGTTCAGTGGCCTCCTAATGCCATCTTTTCACCCTCTTCCAACTGATATTTTGTACTAAAGCCAGAGGGATCTTTCTTTAAAAGCAAGTTAGATTCTTAGAAGGGTTAACATTAAAATCCCTTCCTCAAAGACTCCTCCTCTAAGCCCTCACACCCTGCTCTCCATCAGGTAACTTGGTTGTTCCCAGCATTTCCATTCTGGCCCTGACCGGAGTGTTTAACCACCTGTGTAGATGTGGGATTCCTTGCATGAGGGTAGGGACCCTGGCTGTTGGGATCTCATTCTCAAGTAGCACAGGGCCTGGCACATGCTGGGACAGAAGCAGATATTCGCTGCCGGAACCACGTCTAGATTCCACAGATTCCAGGCTGTCTGTTTCCAAGGGAGATAAATCACTGCTCCTTAATCTCCCTTCAAAAATCAGACTTTTCCATCAACCATCTGTTACCTGCTCGGTTGCCAGCTTCGCTAGCCTTGTCTCATCCCATTTGTGAAAACCTCAGAGGCACGTTTTAATTTTATTCTTAGGTCAGTGCCTCCCCTGGCCCAGTTTATGGGCATGAAACCTATGAGCAGGAACATCTGAGGGAATTGCCCTAAGAATAACTCCCCTTGGGGCTCTGGGGACACCCAGCCAGTGTAAGAGGGCGACAATCCCACTGGAAAACATTGGCTAACCCGAGTCCTCCTCCTTTCCAGCCATCCCCCTCCATGGAAGCCAGAAGGCACATTAGCCAGGAGACCAATTAGCAGGTCATTTGGACATTTTTTTCCGTGGGAAACATGCCGTCCTGAACCCCATCTTAGAGTCTGAATTGTCTGTCGTTTTCCCATCTGGACCAATGGGCGGGTCCCATAAGCAACCCCCAGGAATCTCATATGCATCCTCTAGCGCTTGGGAGAAGACTTAGGATGGAAGCCACTGTTTAGTCTGAGCTGGCCTCCCCGCATTTTGGAGGTCTGTCTCCCAACTAAGGGCCAAATTCACCAGATAATTGCACCGTCTGAGTTTTGCTGGACAGAGTGAATGAGTTCGTTGTGGTTGGCCTGGAGGAAGCCTCCGCCCCTTCTCTCCACCCTTTCCCCCCAGTTCAGAAACTGCTAGCCTCAGCGCTTGCAGAGCCAGAAGTGAAGACACCCCGAGGAGGCCCGTGGGGGGAGGGGAGGGCGGGAGCTGCATCGTGTTGCATTCCATTACCCAGAATGCCCTGCCGGCTCTGCAGGGCCTCACAGCGGTGTCCTAGCAGGGCCTGAGAGCTTCTGCCCAGGGCACTTGGCATGTCAAGCTCTCCTCTGTTTGTGTTTGAGGCAAAGGGTCTTTCTCTCCACAGGTGTACGTCACCCCTCAGTGGGACCAGTGATGGGGTTGATGAATGGATTAATATCAAGTGGACTCACAGTTCTGCGAGACTAGCAGACTAAGACTCATGAGACAGGCCTTGGGCTCATTCTTCTCTGATAGGAAAGGCTGAAATTTCATGGTCAGCCTTCCCTCCGTGTTGGTAGAGGTACCAAAGCGTAAGGAGCGACAGTGCCTTCTTCCAGCCGGTGGAGAGAAAGGCAAGAGAAGATTTGCTCCCGAATGCCAGTGGCTCCCCTGAGTCCTGCCCTTGTGCGATACCAGGCCTGGGATGGGGCTAGATAGACGTGTGTGGGTCCCAGGGAAGGCTGTTTGGTTGGAGTTCTGTTCATCTTTTGCCCTCAAACTACATATTTCCTCAACTTAAGTGTCTTCTGGAAGGGAAGGTGGGATTTTCTCCTGAAATTTTTTTTTTAGCACTCAAGACCATCATATTTTTTTCCCCTCATACCCACTTGCCTTCCATCCACAATTCTTCCCGGGCAACCTTCCGCGGAATGGATCTTAGCCGTAGATATTGGCCATAAACGCCATATGATATTTTAAGCAGTAGTTGTCAGTGAGATAGAGACATGGAGGTTGGATGTTAATCCAGTTTGGTGGCGGGGTAGCAGGTCAAGCATAACCCCCATTAGGAAATGACTACTTGAGAGAAATGTATCTAATGGCTTGTCAAAGAGCTCTGCCCTTGGCTTTGCTCTCCTCCTCCTTCTTAACAGCGACTCATCAAATTGCATTTGCCAATGACTTGAAGCTGAATGGGATTAAATCTGATACAATCAGACTGAGTGGGCATACGCTATAGGGTCCTATTCGAAAACTCAGCTGAAGAGGAGCAGGATTGGGAAGACTTCGTTTGTTAAAATCCCACGAAGAAAAGAATAGACCTAAGATTTGAGTTGAGTAAGTTCCTAATGTCTGTGGGAGGAAGTATGGGGCGGAGGTTAAGATTGTGGCTCCAGAGTAAGATAACTAGAGATGGAATCTCAGCTCCCCCATATTTCAGCTGTGCTGACCTTCCACTTACAACATCTCTCAGCATCAAAGCGAGAGTAGTAATTTCTGCCCCTAGAGTTACTGTGTAGATTCCGTGAGTCAGTGTACATATTATGCTTAGCATAGTCCCTGGCACATATAGTAAGTGCTCAATGAGCTATGGCTATGGTTATGGTTGTTAGTACCCCCAAACCTGATGCTACTTCAGGTTGCATCATCAAAGGACAGTATTTAGAATACAGGGAGGTGATGGTACACACACACACAAACACACACACTCTATGCTGGTCAGACTCTAGTGTCACCCACCTCAGTGTCACACTGTAAGGGGGAATCGCAACCTGGAATGCCTTCTGTGGAGAGTGATTGAAGGGAGAGGACTGTCTTCTATGAGCAAAGGGGCTCAGTGTGAGGAACTGGAGATGTTGAGTCCAGAAAAAGGGAGGCCTTAATAGGACGCAGTCTACTATGTATTTGCAGATATCTACCACCTGCATGAGTGGCTGAAAACAGTAATAGCTGTCCCCTGTTGAGCACATACAAGATAAGGCTTCATACTTTCTATTGTTGGCCTGGGTGCTGGCATTGCCTCCATCCTATAGAAACACAGGCTCAGAGGGAATGTGTGATTCCCCAAGGTCGCCGACGAATGATTGGCAAAAGCCTGTTTGTAAACCCAGGCCGTCTGACTTCAGAGCCCTCTTCTGATCCGCTGTATTTTCTGGCCAGTGTTGCAGACACAAGAACAGTAACCAAACACATGGGTTCAGTCACTCTGCCCGCATAATCTTATGTCAGCCCCTTCGAGGTGGGCCCTGTGACTCTCCCCACTTGGCAGGTGGAGAAACTGAGGCTCAGAAAGGTTAAACACCTGCTTGAAGTGACAGAGGAGGGCTGCTACCATTGCCCTATTTCAACTCCTACACAAACGCCTGCTTTGGTAGAAAGTAACTGGGACGTGTAGGTTTAGGCTTTCAGCCCCATGGGGTGGGAGAGACTACAGAAGGATCCGGGTGTGGGGCCGAGTGGCACAGTCCACCCCTTTAGCTGCTCACCATTCACACACACTCTTCTTATCCAGACTCTTCTGCTTCTTGACTCTTTACTTCACATACCTGGGAGTTTATTTTGTGAGAGGGTGTGCAGAGCTGCCTCATTCTTGTTCATGATCGCCTACGGTGCTCTCACATGGACATACCATAGGGTATGGTCCATAACTTTGTTATTACGAATAAGGCTAGATGTGTGTCATTTGGTAGTGTAGCCATAGGATTCCTTCGTAGAAATACAACAACTGGCTCCAAAAGTATTGCAGGTAGTGAGTGCCATAGTGCACCTTGAGGAGTGAAGGACTTGCCCCAGGTCACATCCCTGTCCTGGGGCAGCTGCACTCTGTGACTGGCCGGCACAGGGTGTAAAGAACTCACCCCTTGCGCCCACTTTGGGACAACTCTGAAGGGCCACCCAGCTTCCGAGCTCCTTGTGGAGTTCGCCAAGGCCCCTGCTGAGACTGCTGTGAAGGCCGACTACTCCCTCTGCCCAGACCCGCTTCCTCCCCTCTCCTCAGAACACTCCCTAATGTCCATCTCAGAGTCTACCTCCCAGGGCATTTATAATTCGGATCAGTTTTGCCAAATTACCCTCATCGAGGTTGCATGGATGGTCCACAGGGGCCTTCTGGTCTAGGTCGCTAGGACGCTCCGGGCCCATGGACCTGGAGCCCATCCTGCCCAGGATGTTCCCCCGGATGCATCCCGAGTGTTGGAGCTGAACTCTGAAGTGCTCCATCGTCGGGTCCTCCCCTGTGACCTCCTTATGTTTGAAACTCACCAGAGCTTGGCGCTTCTCTGCAGCCTGAGCCCCACAGAACTCTCCCCGCTCTGATCCACTAAGCCCTGTTTTGTTAACACAGTCCTGCAAGATTTATTTGTTTGGCTTGGCGTACCCTGACCTCAGGCGTTCTGTTTTGTATTATTTTTTAAAAGCATGCAGGTCTCCATGGAAGCCTCTTTCTTTTCAAATCGAAGAACCAGCTGGGGGAATTAAAAAAGCAGGTGGGCCACTAGGGTGGACTCGCCGAAACATAACTCATTAGAGGAGCAAGTGTTTCTCTCAACCATGGCATCGATGAATGCGGGTGTATCTCCATCCTGCATCTACTTTTAGGCTCAACAGGTTAAGGAGACAATAGACAGATGGAGAAGAGCTAGTAATGGTGATGGCAGGAAACTTTCATTGAGCATGTACTGTGTGCTCGGTGCCGTGTCAAGGGGTTCCTGTGCGTTAACTCATTTAACCCACACAGCATGCCTGTTGAGGAGGAAACTGAGGCTCAGATTGCTTAAGTAAATTGCCCTGGAAGGGTCGCCCAGCTAGTAAGTGTGGGGAAGCTGGCATTTGAACCCAGGTTCAGCCGATGCCAGGGTCCTGGCTCCTGAGTAGATCGGTCAGAGTGTCTGTTGGGCCTTGAACTTGTCTGCTTCTAGCTTGGGCCTTTCCCCTCTTCCTCAGGTCCCCACTGTTCTTTCCTATCTCACCCTGCCCTTTTTTTTTCTTTTCTTTTTTATCCTCACCCAAGGATATGTTTCCATTGATTCTAGAAAGAGAGGAGGTGGGGGGAGAGGGGGACAGAGGGAGGAAAAGAAAGAGAGAGAGAGACATCGATGTGAGAAACATACATTGGTTGCCTCTCGCACATGCCCAAATGGGGATCGAACCTGCAACCTAGATATGTGTCCTGACCAGGAATTGAACCCACAGCCTTTTGGTGCATGGGATGAGGCTCCAACCAATGGAGCCACTGGGCCAGGGCTCTCACCGGCTCTTCGGATCTACTGGAGAAATTACAAATTCTTATGAGATGTTCTTCCAGCAAAAAGACTCCTCCTAACTGTGCTTACTCAGCATTTGATGTTTCTGGCTTCTTGCCACACTGTCCCCTGTTAACGATTCTGTTTCTTCTCTGTTTTCCCCTGAGGTGATGTTCCCTGTTTGTCTTTGGTGTGACTGTGTCTCAGACACCATGAATAGTATAATAGCTCCGATTCTGGCCCAGCCCACCTGGGTGGGAATCTGGCTTTGCCACTTCCTGAGTGATGCGACTTCCCTGTGCCTCAGTTTCCTCACATGTAAAGTTAAGATAACAACAGTAACAGATACCTATAGAGCTGGAGATTGGAACAGAACACCCCACTTGGAGCGCTCCGAGCAGATACCAGCATATAGAAAGTGCTCAATGAGTATTACAGCTGTTTTGACAATCGCCTTCACACTATTAAATACACATGTCCCGCTGTGGTTTCTAGGCGTCCATCTCTGGGATTATTCAGAAATGAAAATGTTATAATCCATGTTCTGAAGAAGTTTGCTATGTAGTTGGGGGAATAAGAAATAGAAAAAAGTTCAAACTCAGCCAGAAGCACCAAATGCTGGGTGTGAGCCATTAGGAGGAGTCTTTTCCTGGAAAAACGTCTCGTGAGAATTTGTAATTTCTCTTGGATCAAAAGAGCGGGGTGAGGTGAAAGGGACAGTGGGAACCCAGGAAGAGGGAGAAGGCCAAGGCTGTATTTTAATGTGAATGTGTTTTACTTCCATCTGTGTCCAGCCATATTTCCCATGGACATGCGGCCCTCGCTGGCACTTGGGTCAACTTCTGACTTTTTGTTGCCAGCGGACAGCAGAGGTCCTGGTCAGGGTGCTCTGTGGTCCTGGGTGACGTGTGAAGGACGGGAGGATGTGGTGCCGTCACAGGAGGGTAGAGTCTTCACAGGAGGGACATAGAGAGCCCTGCACAGGGAGTGTGGTGTGTGGAGGATCCTTGGGGGGGGGGGGGGGCTCTGGACAGGGAGGAGGCGTGTGGGGACATGGGGGGCTCTGGACAGGGAGGAGGCGTGTGGGGACATGGGGGGCTCTGGACAGGGAGGAGGCGTGTGGGGACATGAGGGGCTCTGGACAGGGAGGAGGCATGTGGGGGGCACGGGGGGCTCTGGACAGGGAGGAGGCATGTGGGGACACGGCGGGCTCTGGACAGGGAGGAGGCGTGTGGGGACACGGGGGGCTCTGGACAGGGAGGAGGCGTGTGGGGGGCACGGGGGGCTCTGGACAGGGAGGAGGCGTGTGGGGGGCACGGGGGGCTCTGGACAGGGAGGAGGTGTGTGGGGACACGGGGGGCTCTGGACAGGGAGGAGGCGTGTGGGGGGCACGGGGGGCTCTGGACAGGGAGGAGGCGTGTGGGGACACGGGGGGCTCTGGACAGGGAGGAGGCGTGTGGGGGGCACGGGGGGCTCTGGACAGGGAGGAGGCGTGTGGGGGGCACGGGGGCTATGGACAGGGAGGAGGCGTGTGGGGGCATGGGGGGCTATGGACAGGGAGGAGGCGTGTGGGGGGCACGGGGTGCTCTGGATAGGGAAGAGGCGTGTGGGGACATGAGGGGCTCTGGACAGGGAGGAGGCGTGTGGGGACACAGGGGGCTCTGGACAGGGAGGAGGCGTGTGGGGGACACAGGGGGCTCTGGACAGGGAGGAGGCGTGTGGGGGACACGGGGGGCTCTGGACAGGGAGGAGGCGTGTGGGGACACGGGGGCTCTGGACAGGGAGGAGGCGTGTGGGGACACGGGGGCTCTGGACAGGGAGGAGGCGTGTGGGGACACGGGGGGCTCTGGACAGGGAGGAGGCGTGGGGGGACACAGGGGGCTCTGGACAGGGAGGAGGCGTGGGGGGACATGGATCCGTGGTTGGAGGAGCCCCGCTGATTCTGAATGCAGCAGGGCTGCTTTGCCAGTTGGTGCTCCTTTGGGGCCCTCCTCCCTGTGGGCTGTCCGCCCGTTCGCACCCTAACCAGCGCTGAGGAGAAGGGAGCAGTGGGGAGGACAGCGGATCCATCTTGCACTGGAAGTCCAGCGCCTAGTTCCTTAGCCTCCACCTACCATGTTGGGTAGCACTCACCCTTCCGCCCTGCCACCCATTGCATCGACCTCGGCCCTGCCCCTGAGCATCAGAGCCAAGAGACTCCCGTGGGAATTAATAGAGATGCTGAAGGAGAACTCCATGAGCCCATGAATGTCCTGAGGACATAGCTCGTCTTAGGTCTTAGCTCAACCTGCCGCCTCCTTCCCGAAACACCCCCTGCGCCCCCGCTCGGCACCCGGCCTTGTGACGGAGCCCCCCACTCCCAGTGCTCTCCATGGGCGGGAGGACAGACATCGGTCACTGTCGCACACGATGGGAGGCCTGTCCCAGAGCCGGGGCAGAGCACCGTGGAGCACAGGAGAGGGACTGTCCACTTGCCTTGGATGCTCTTAGGACAGGCTTCACGAGCAGCCCACGCCCATCGGGGATTTGGGGAAGAGAATGGACTGCGTCGGGCTGAGCGGGGGCAGACGTGCACATCAGGCCTCCCAGCCAAAGAGCGCGCTTTAAACCTCAGCTTGTCACACGTGGGGAAGATGGGGTGCATGAGTGCATGAGAGGGGGTGGCGGGGTCTGGTGCTGGACCAGCAGCTAGAGACTGGTCTGCTCGGGGCGGGGGGCGCTTATGTTGCAAGGCATGCAGCTAGAAACCGTGTCCCAGAGGCAGGGGGACATAATTATTGCACTTTTATTTTTTTTAATTGATTTCAGAGAGACGGAAAGAGAGAGAGAAACATTAGTGATAAGACTCATTGATTGGCTGCCTCCTGCACGCCCCTACTGGGGATCGAGCCCCAAACCTCGGCATGTGCCCTGATGGGGAATTGAACCAGGACCTCTTGGTTCATAGATCTACACTCAACCACTGAGCCACACCAGCCGGGCTTATTGCACTTGTAAAGCCCGGAGTCCTGTGATAATGCTTCCGTTTTAAGATGTCCATGCTGACAGTGGACATCTTAGGAAAATGGACTGGGTGGGAATGGTGGCAGGAGACCGGAGACTGGGAACTCGGCTCTGGATTGAGGGTGAAAGGCATCTTATGCTTGACCATCATGCTAGGGGATGCGGTTCGGGAAAAGGCCTGCGTGCCTGCACGTAAGTTCCTGCCATTCTGTCTCAGCCCTTGAACCCTCATTCTCATCCCTGTGATTCGTGTTTGAGAAGAGAAGATATGACCCACTTTCCTTAAAATAGAGAGAATGGAGCCATACCCACGTTATGTGTAAAATCAAGCCACTGTTCACCTGGCTGCTGTGGCTCAGTGGTTGAGCGTCGACCTATGAGCCAGGAGGTCACAGTTCAGTTCCCCATCAGGGCGCATGCCCGGGTTGCAGGCTTGATCCCCAGTAGGGGGCATGCTGGAGGCAGCCGATCAATGAATCTCTCTCATCATTGACATTTCTATCTCCCTCTCCCTTCCTCTCTGACATCAATAAAAATATGTGTTTTTAAAAAGCCACTGTCAGCCACATCTGAGGCACCATCTGAGATGAGTCCTGGCCACTCGTCTGACCCACGCCTCACCCCACATTTCAGCTTCTGCCCAACCTCCCTGCTCTCCAGCCTTGACTGCTCCTGCCCTCCTCACACCGCCCCTCCGGCTTTGACCTTCAGCCTTTGCCTGGCCGTTCTTCCCCTTGGCTGCCAGCTCTGCTGCCTTCCCCACCATTTGGGGTTTGGCTCGCTCCCTGATGAAGGGAGCCCCCCAGGGTCCACCCCAGCCCTGCCCGGATGTTCTTACAGGATTTCAGCCCCTGGTTTCAATAGGAATCAAGGGTTATTAATTAACCCAGGGTGGAACCTATTAGGAAACATCCCAGAAAAAGCTGGAACGAACCAAAGGGACTTCTGAATTCACAGCGGGGAAAAATGCCTTTTAATCGACTTGGATGACTTCACCGCAAAAATCTGTCTGGCTGCTATGCTAAACTGGAAAGTAATCCATGAGGTTGTCTCAGGAATCGCCCTCCCACCCTGACCCGGGTCTCCTGGGGAGGGGCGTGGGGCCGGCGCAGAGCAGGCCCGTGCTTTGAACTGGCTTCTTTTGGGCCAGACCCAGTCTGGCTGCGTTTCCCCGGGAAAGAGAAGAGAGGCTGACATCTGAGAGCGTGTGTGTGTGTGTCCTACCGCGCCTGTCTTTACGGAGCCTTTCTATGGCACTGCTTACTTTAGAATAGAGCTCAGCCTAAGCTGAGCCCATCCCGAACCCCTTCTCTCAGGGCCTCTAGAGGGTGACATGAGAGAATTTTCGCGGATGGCGTTGTCATAGAAATGACAGCTGCGCCGCCTGGGCTCAGAGGGCGTGACAGTGAGTCTCTCCTCGCACGCTGACGCTCACCCAGTGCCAGGCACATGCTCAGCACTTCCTGTGGGTTCCTTCATTTAATCCTCATCGCCACCCTCTGAAGAGCAGGCACTGGAGGTTCCCCCCATTCTCCAGATGATGAGACTGAGGCTAAGAGAGGCTATGTGGCTGACCCGAGGCCACACCAGGGGTGTACCAGGGGCAGAGCTGTTTTACTGGTACCTGCGAAGGGAGAACCTGCGGAAATAAAATCTGGAGCCTTGGTGATTATAGTCTCACGTGTCCGGGCTGGCTTTTGCGTTACATTTGTTCCGTGGGACTTAAGCTTGGCCAGCGAGGAGGCCAGTGAGCTAGCCCCCGCCACCTTTTCTACCTCATCCCCTCCATTGTCTGCCTTCGATTGTAATCCTAGCAAACTCTGTGGTCCCCACCTGTCCTATTGTGTCTGCATTCACTCCTCCACTCCTCCACGCCTTTACTTGTGTCAGTCTCGTCCTGGGACATCCTTTCTCAGATTTTGCCATACATTCTCCAAGGTTTAGCTCAGGCATCGTTTCTGCTTCCCCTGACCTCTCCTTCCCTCCAGGCAGGGCACGGTGCCTCTTACCCATGCTTGCCATTCTCACGGCTGTTTCTACCATTACACCTACCAGATTACCTGGAAATGACCAGTTCACCTGCCTGTCACTCCCTGTGGACTCTGGGCTCATAGGGGACAGGGACAGTGTCTTAATCCATCCTGCAAATATTAATTGAGTGCCTACTGTATGCTAGTGCTAGGGCCATAGTGGTGATTAACACAGATATACCCGCCCAGATAGATACAGTCCTGACTGGATAGAGTTTAAGGTCTAATGGGAGAGACAAATATTAATCACACAGTCTCTCTCCCTCTCTCTCCCCCTTTCCCTCCCTCCCCCTCTCTTTCTCTCTCTCTCTCTCTCTCTCTCTCTCTCTCTCTCACACACACACACACACACACACACACACACACACAAACACCATAATTACAAACTGCATTAGGATCTGTGAAAGAGAGACACGGTGGTACAGTGGCATGTGGTAGGTAGGCAGTGCTGGGCACCGATTCAGGCCCATAGCAGATGCTCCAAGTACCCCAATACACACTCTCCATCCGGTAAATATTTATCAAACTGACCTGAACCAGGGTAAAATAAATAAGCTGCAGGGAAACTGTGTTGGGTCTACGACAAGAACTTCTCAGGAGATGGACCCGCCTCCCTCCCAGATGCTTTTTTTATGGTAAAAAACACAGATGAAGCACCCTTCTGACACTAGGCTCCAGGTAACATTTAGTGAGCACGGCGTGCCCGCCACTGTCGAAGAGTTTACCTGTATAAATCCTCACCTCAGCCACCAAGGAACTGCTGACGCACCTGAGGCTCAGAGAGGTTAAGTGTCCTCCCCAAGGCTGCACAGCCGGCAGGTGCAGCACTGAGATGGGAATGCCCCTCACCGTTCTGTAGGACCAGGACTCATCACGGTGCACTGCCTTGCCCAAGGTCACGCTGCTGGTTATGGTGGAGCCCACCTGCCCCTCATCCTGTCCCCTCCTGGCTAAGTCAGGCTTTGTGAGTTCTCAGAGGAAGAACTTGGCAATGGCAAGAGGGCAGCACCAGCCAGGAGCGGAGCGGAGCCCCATTGTGGGGCATTGAGGTTCCATTTGGCAGCGGCGGGGGGTGGGGGGTGGGAGGGCGGGCGGGTCTGAGTGCATGTTGAGGGAAGGAAAATGAACTACCGACAATCAGCTATGTGCTTGTCATCACCCTGATGTTCCTCAGTTACAGTGTTGCTGTAAGTAGTTCTTAACACCTTTCGTACCGCTCACGAGCTTTCTTGTGTTTCATGCGCCATCTGTTATGGACCTTAGATGACAACACACTGTCTTGTCCACATCGAATGAAGTGATCTCATTGGTGGAAACCGTGCAGGTCAATCTACGAAAAACTATATAATTGCACGAACCCATAAAGCATTGCAGTTACATTGTATTTTGGTCATTCGAATAGTCTTCGTCTTCAAGTTCCTGGCGCTTTTAGAAAATGTTTTACGCAGTACCATACGTTAAAAAAGTACTAGGAACTTTAATTGTTTGTTTAATTGTTTTTGTAAATAAAAATGTTATAATTATTGAAAAACAACACCTAAAGTGCATTATGATCTGTAGTTATGATGATTTAAATAACGTGCAGTTTGCCCAAAAACGTGCGGTCCCTGGCATATGTCTTAGAGATTTCTATGCGGTACGAAAGGTGTTAAGCAACTCCTGGGGCGTGAGTCTCGTTAGTATCCGGATGAGGAAGCGGAGGCCGGGAGAGCTAAAATAGCTATGTACGCAGTTGGCGACAGAATTGTGATTGGGCCTGTGTCTTCCTGGTTCCAAAGCTCATTGTTTCCCCCTCGACTCGCTTGTTGTCCAGCCAGACCCGAAAAAGCGTGTGCCTCCTCCGCCTACAGCAGAGTTTCAGATTGGTTTTCTCGGACACTGGAGGCAGCCCGCCTGGCTGTTCTGGCCTCCCTTTATCTGTGCTGCTGGAGCCTTCGCTCCCTGAGCAGTACCCTGGGGCTCCTGCGTGAGTGGTGGGCGGGTCTCAGCCTGTTGAAGATGGAACCGAACCAGATGACCTCCCACCCACCCTACCCCGGGGCCTGCATTCTGCCCAGACAGGGAGGAGACAGGCAGCCACCCTCCGCTGCCAGGGAAAGCAGGGACACCAGGGGCTGCCCCTCCCCTGGCTGGGCCGGCCAAGTGCCGGGACCCCTAGCTTTGCATTCAGCAAAAGAACCGGGATTCGATCACGTGTCTTAGTTTGCATTCTGCCTCACTCAGGCTCCCCTTGCTCTCCGTCCCAGGCTCCTCGATGCCTCTGGGATGAAGGCCAAGTCTTTAGGCCGCACCAAGGCCCTTCCCACCAGGCCCTGCCTGGCTTTCTCTCCATCTCTTTCTTCCCCCTCCTGCTCAGGGTCTCTCGAGGGTCTTTGGAGGAGCCAGGGCTTAATTTAGATGCTCTCTTGTTCATAGCAGATCTCCCCTCAGGGTCTGCATCTTGGTTTCCAAAAATGTTGTTTCTGTGAATATCTGTCTGTTCTTCCATCCATCCATGCATCCATCCATCCATCCATCCAGTATCTGTTCATACCTTCACCCATTGCTCTCAAACCTAAGTCTCTCCCCACTTCTTTTATTTTGTGGTCTCTAATCAGTTCAGATTTAGGCTTCTTTCCCTAAACACCTTTATGAAATTTAGTATTTCATGATAGTAATAATGATAATAATATAATAATAATAATGACCTTAAGCACTAGCTATAACACACACACGTTTGGTACTCTGCCAAGATATTGCCCTCCCAGTGGCCGTGTGAGTTATCTGTTAGTATTACAGGGGAAGGAACTAAGGTTCTGAGAGGTCTGGCAATACCACCTATAATTGACAGAGGCAAGATTTGAACTCCTGGCTCCCGAGCCCATAGTCTGTAAAACACTGTATTTTCCTAACTCCCACTGATGACTCACCCCCATTCCTGGGGTCCATCTCTGATGTCTCTTCTTCTGTGTGGCTTCTGGTTTTCTCTAACCCTCACCTTGGCTCCCGTTGTATACATTTGTTGGGAAATGGCTCATTCTCACTCATTTCTGTTGCTATGCTATAGTATTTCATGAGTGAGGAGGGACATTTTTGGGGGCCTCAGAAGAAAGAAGAGCTATTTGGAGACAGTTTGGTGTGATGGACAGAGCTGTGCCTTGGGCCCGAAGAGCCTGGGGTCGAATCCTGGCTCTGCCCCTTATTACCTGTGGGGCCGTGGGCAGGTGACTCAGTGTCCTGAGCTTCAGTTCCTTTATTTGCACAAGGGAGGTAGTAACAGCACTAGCAGCACTCATTACAGTGGAAGGATTTGGTCCATTTTAGTTAAATCAGAGAGGACCCTGGATCGAGGCCAACTCACTTGTGAAAGGAGGAGGTGACCCATGCAGGGAGTATTCCCCATGTGCCAGCCCTCCCCCGGTCCCGGCAGACACCACTGCTGGACACAGGCCTGTCAGCCCCGCTCAGGGCCGCCGCATCTTTCTGCACACGGCGATCAGTGCTGGCAGCACGATGAGCCCCACGGGGCGGCCCCAGAGGAGCCCTCAGTTCTCTCACTCTGTGGTTTTGATATGAGGCTGCTTAAAAGGGACAGTGAATTAGGGATACCGTGCCTGGATCCTGGACAGATGAGCTCATTTGGGAAATACATGATGGGAATGAGACCCACCGACAGCAGAACTCTGAGTTCTCTCTGGCCATCTCTCACCTGGAGCTGTCCACCGAGCAGCTGTGTTCCAGTCGCACCTCTTAGAGGCCTGGTGTTACACAGTGAGCATGCTTGGAAGGAGGGAAAGCAGGAGGGAGGGACATAATCTAACTTATTCCTTCTCTGTATCAATAATGTCCAGCTCTGTATGGGAGTGGTTTACTGTCTCTAGGAATTGGCTAACACCTTGAGAGGCAGTCTCTTAGGGGCCTTCCCAATGCCAAAGCATTAGAAGTTAGAAAATGAGACATGATGATGCGTCTGTCCATCTCCCAGGCTTCATCACATGGCTGCTCGTTTATAGTCTCACAAAACGGGCCTCTTGTTTTCAACTCGGCATTATAGAAAACCCGATGTTTACACGCATTTAGACATAAAAATGACCACTCTGTCTGATGCGTAGCTAGAAGACCCTGAGTCATTTCAACCTCCAGCAAGTGTCCAAGCCCCGCCCCCTTTCACGGCCTTGCAGAAGCGGCTCCTCTGTGACCTTCAGCGGGGGCTTCGCTCCTTGAGGGCTACCAGGGCGGGAGGGAGCCTCGCTGAGCAGACGAGAGCGGGGTCCCTGGTGCTTGTGTTAGCCTGTGGTCTGTTCCCTCCCAGTCGTGTGACCTTGGGAAATTATTTAATCTCATCACACCGTAGTTACCCCCAGCTATAAAGTGGGCGTAATAATAGGGCCTGTCTTACGGGGTTTCTGTCAGCATTAATGGAGTTAATACACGCAATGTCCTTACAACAGTGCCTGGCACGTAGTAAGTGCCTCAAACACACACACACACACAAAAACTATTGTAAATTGTAATTCTAGCATAAATATAACTTCTGCTATTCAGTTATAAATATGCTACACTGTAATGAACAGACTGCCCTGGAAGTGCCGATGGTATTCATCTGGCGACCACAGCGAGTCCTGTTCCGACTAGTCATGCTCTTAACAGTATCACTACTGGTGTTTCTACTTCTCCGAAGACGGCAGCCACGGCTTCTGTTACTGTTGCTCCTGCCGGGATAGCTCTTGCCCCCACCGCCGTGGGCATTGCTGCCAACAAGTGCAGACAGCGCCAGGGGTCCTTAGAGGCGAAGCAGGTGTGAAGGTGCAGAAAGGGACGTTGCTGTCACCGCGGGGCCATGGCTGGCGCGCTCATCCTTTCTCTCGCATCCTTTGCACTCACTCCGCTGCACCGGTTCCGGGGAAGTTATTTATGAAGTTGCCAGACATGGGGGGGGGGCCCTTCTCCATGAGGTTGTGCATGTGAGTCGACATGTATGGGCTGTTTCCTCCGGGCCTGCGAGGTCAGAAGTGACCCGTCACGGCTCCTGGTGGCGCTGGGCGAGCCACTGCCACTGTGAGGCAAGAACGTCACTGGCTCAGCAGCTCCGAGGCCTGCCCGCCCCCTACCACGTGGCCAGGGAAACCAGCTCGCCTTGGGTTCTTGGCCTGGGAATGCATGCCCACGGGATGGGGGTTCCCCATTTGGGGATTAGGTGCGGGCTGGCTCTGAGCCGTCTGGGTCACGCTGTCTCAGCACTCAATGGCCCGTTGGGAAGAAAATGAGCATGTGAGAGGAGGAATGCGGCCTTTAGAAGCCCGAGTCCCTGTTGGGAGACGGGAACCAGGAAGGTGTCATGGGGAAAGTTGTCCGTGGGCTCTGCCTGCGCCCCAGCCCAGCCTTCATCTGGACATCGCTCACCGTGGGCTTTGGCACGGGGGACCAGTTCATCCCAAACGCTTGCAGCCCGAACCTACGGGGACTCGCAGATCAACCTCGGGAGCAGAGAGCAGCGATGTCTCGCCCCAGAGCTCCCAGCGCCTGCTCCAAAGTAAACACACGAGCCGTGCGGGCCGGGGAGCAGGGGTCTTCTTTCGTCTTCGCTTCAGAAACTCCATGTGCGCGTTATTCTAAACAGGCGCCAGCGAGAGGCCCTTCTCGCAAGATTGCAAACAGATGGGACCACGGGCTGTTCGGTAGCGCTCTGGAGGGCGCGAGCATGGGAAGTGCTCGGCCAGCCTGTGTCTGGGCAGCGTTCCTGTGCTTCCCGGAGCACAGGTCTGGCCAGGGCTCTCGTTCTCCGGGAGCACGAGTGGGCTTCCTGTGTCAGGTCTGTCCGCGGGGAAGGAAATGTCTCCTTTCACCACATCTGCCCGTGTTTGCATTCGCTTAGCCCTTTGGCAGCTTGGGAGGGGAGGATTGTGCCAGCCTCAGAGGCCCCCCGCTTCTGGAGCTGGAAGCATCAGTTAACGTCCCCATTATAAATGGGATCCGGGTCCTCCATGGCTCAGGGCTCTCCACAGGCTCCTCATCCCACCCCGAGGAACAGCCAGAGCCCTTCCCACCACTCTAGGCCCTTCATGCGTAGACTTCTCCGGCGTTCTTCCTGCCCCTGCCCTTCTTGGCTACTCGGGTCCAGCCACACTGGCCTTCTCGCTGTTCCTTCAAATCAAGCGACAGAAGACAAGTGTGGGTGAGAATGTAGCGAAACTGGAACCCGTAGGCCTTGCTGGTAGGAATGTAAAATGGTGCGGCCACTGTGGAAAACTGCATGGCGGACCTTCAAAACGTGAAACAGAATCACCACGTGACCCAGTGATTCCAGTTTTGAATATGCATATGCTCAAAAGAGTGGAAAGCGGGGACTCGAACAGATGTCTGTACATCTGTGTGCATAGCAGCATTACGCACAGTAGCCAAAGAGTAGACATAACCCGAGTGTTCATCCACAGACAAATGGGTAAGCAAACTGTGGCATATCCAGGCGATGGAATACTATTCAGCCTTGAACAGGAGTGCAATTCCGACATAATCTACAACGTGGATGGACCTTAAAATATTATGCTATGTGAAATAAGCCAAACATAAAAGGACAGATACTGTATGATTCTGCTTTTATGAGGTGCCTAGAGTAGTCAAATTTAGAGACAGGAAGTAGGATGGTTTTTACAGAGGCTAGGAGGTAGAAATGGGGAGTTAATGTTTAATGGGTACAAAGTTATTTGTTTTTTTTCCTCCCTTTTTTTAATCCTCACCCAAGGATACATCCTCATAAATTTTTTCTAGAGAGGGAAGAAGGGAGAGCAGGAGAGAAACGTCGATCAGCTGCTTCCCACACATGCCCTGAATGGGAATCGAACCCACAACCTTTTGGTCTATGAGATGATGCCCTAACCAACTGAGCCGCCCGGCCAGGGCTGGGTACAAAGATTTTGTGGGAGATGATGAAATAGTTGTGGAGATGGATGGTGGTGATGGTCACACAGCAGTGGGAATGTGCTTACTGCACTGAGTTGAACACATGAACTGGTTAAAATGGCAAATTTTACGTAGCGTGTGTTTTATCACAATGAAAACAAACTTTGTAAAACTGTAGAGAGGACACCCTGCCCAGGCTGGAACCCTCTTCCCGGAGACGTCCACATGGCTCACGCCCTGACTGGTCAGGCTCTTTGCACAAACGCCGCCTCCTCAGAGATGCGTGGCCACCCTCTCTGCAGTGGCACCCCATGCAGGCTTCTCAGCCACACTCTCTCACTTCTGCGTCGGTTTTCTTCTCAGCGTTCAGCATCTGGGTGTTAAACCTGCTGGTCCTCCCTAAGTGTCCAGGGCTGAGCAGGGCTGCAGTCGAACGGCAGGCCTCCCTGTCTGGAGTTCAAACCCGGCCCTGTTCCCAGGGGCCCCAGCAGGAGCAGGTGGTAGGTCCCCATTCGGGGGGTATAGGGCTGTCCTCCGGGTGTGCAGATTGCATCAAATGGAGGGAGGTGGGGCACGGGGAGATAGCTGGGAGGCAGTTCTGGGAGGAGAAGGTCCACGCTGCGGGTGGCAGCGGGTTGGAAAGGGAAGAGGGATGCTTTTTTTCACCCTGACAGCCCTGAAAATGGTTTTGGACATTTTTAAGTGAAAAAATAAAATAAACGTGTGTTAGGTCGGGATAGAGCACTTTAATGTCTCAGAGCTTTGATGGGTAAGATGTTCCTGTCATTGCGTTATAACATTCAATTTTCGATTTGGGCAAAATATCTGCAGAAATTAAATTATATCGGGCTCGTGTGAGCTCCCTTGATATCTCCCCTCCCCATACATGGTAGGGCCATGCATGTTACATCTCCTGCCTCTTCTCACCCCAAACAGCTCCCCCTCCTGGACCGACAGCCACTGTCACCTTCACCTTCAGCTGCTGAAAGGCAGACGTGGCTTCCACATCCCCATCTCCAGGCTCCTGAACCCCCGGTGCACCTGGAGAAATGGGAGTCTTTCCCACTTGCCTGCTCCATCCTATAAGCACAGTTTTCTGGACATTTCGCAGAATATTGGTTAAACACGCGGAGCCCAGCTCGGCATTGAGGAATAGATGTCAGTAACCATCACTGTTCCCTGTGTGGCTAAGCTGTGGTCTTAAAATCTCTGAACGTTGATTTGCCCGATCTGTGGCAGGGAGCAAAAATTGCTGCAGGGAGCAAAATTGGTTCCTAGGTCTCGCAACTCATAAAAGCTCTGGAGGTGATGAGAGATGAGGCTGTGGTGGCCCCACCATTCTGTCCTCCTTAAAGGCTCTTCCTCCTTCCCACTCTTCTTCCTCCCTCCCTCTTCCTCCCCCCTGTTCCTCTTCCTCCCTCCTTCCCCCCCACATGCCCCTCCCCGTCTCCTGCCCCTCCCCTTCCTCCTGTCCCTTCTCCCCTCCTCCTCAGGACATTATGAAATGCCCTCCCGCCCTTGAAGTTTCCCCTGGCTGAGGGAAAAGGGCAATGGAGGTTTTCCTTTGAGTCTCAGATGCTGTGGTTTCTTGTGGGTACAGCTGTCTTGGGAGCCTGAGCAGGAGGGGGTGATCATTAGGACAAAATTAGGGCATCCCTGGGTCCTCCTGCTGCCGGGCATCAGAATTGCCCCTTGACCCCTAACAAAGATACATGCGTGCTTTGGAGAACAACACTTGGCTATTAAGAGAGTCCTTAAAAATCAGCCTTTCCTGGTGATTTTTCTCAAATTTGACTCCCTGACTTCTTACATTGCCAACCATGATGGTGATGATGACTAATGTTCATTGCCTTCATTGATGAGGATGAAGATGATGATGGTCTTGATGAGGATGGTGGTGATGCTAGTGTCTTACCACCTCATACAGAACAAAATCCTTACCATGATCCCACCCACCATCCCCTCGCGTCTCCTTCCCCTCACCCCCTCACTAGCCCTCTTCCAGCCTCATGGCCTTGTTGCTGACTCTCGCAGTCTGTGGACCCAGCGCCTTTCATCCTTCTGCCTAGAAAGCCCTCCCCTCTAATCTGTGTGGTTTTCTCCCTCACAGGTCAAGTGCCTTCACTTGACCCCCTATGTGACATAACCCTCACTCTGTCCCCTCTGCATCTATTTCTCCTCTCCTGACATTGTTTACTGTTAGTGGTCCATCTCCCCCAGTAGATACAAGTTTCATGAGAACGGGGATTTTTGTCCGTTATTTTCATTGATGTGTCATTAGGCCCTACCCTGGGCATAGTAGCTGCTTAACAATCATCTGTTAAGTGAATGAAGTAATGGATGGGTTCTGAGTCACACAGACCTGAATTCATCCTCTAGCCATCTTGCTCAGTAGCTTTGTGATCTTGGCCAAGTCATTTGCTCTCTCTGCTCCTCACTTTTGCCGTCAGCCAGTGAGGATGCTAAAACCTACCTTCACATCAGCAGGTTATTGCGCTGCTCAAATGAAATAATGTAACCGTGAGAGCTAAAATGGGTGTCACACTTACTTTCACTTTGCCCCTCGCCAAGGGCTTTTAAATGGGTTAATTCATTTCACGCTCACAGCTGCCCTCGGAAGGCACCATTCTGAGCCGCAGTTTACAAACGGGGATGGGACATAGGCAGGCCGCTAACTTGCCCACGTGAGTTGTCCAGCAAGTCAGGGGTAGAGCTCAGGTTCAAACTCATGTGGTCTGACTCTGAAAACCACTATGGCCCTGGCTGGTGTGGCTCAGTTGGTTGGAGCATCGTCCAAACACCAAAAGGTGCAGGTACCATTCCCAGTCAGGGCACATGCCCTGTATACCCTGTTTCAGGTTGGATCCCAGGTCAGGGTGTATGGGACTGACCGATGTTTCTTTCTCTTTCCCCCTTCCCCCCCCTCCCCCCCTCCTATCGCTGAAATCAATTAAAAACAAACAAAAAACAACACTGTTATTCCAAACACTTTGTAAACTGTGAATCACTGCTGTTGATATATTTTTTTAAATAATATGGTGTTCGCCTTATTTTGGATATTCCATTACTGGAACATTTAGGAATGTAGGCTTTATTCGTTTGTTTTTCCTGTGTTTTTATATTTATTTTGACACGCTTTGATGTCTTTATCTCTCCCTGTCCTGCCTGCTACATGCATGGGTGTGTACACACTCACAACCCCCCCCCCCCACACACACACACAGAGGAATATTATGATTTTTGATGAGCAGAAGGTGCCTTTGCATCTGCCCATGGTCCCCTGTGCTCTGCGTGGTGGGTGGGCGGTTCCTTCGGGCAGCGCACCCTGACCCAGTGGCCTGGCCTTCACTGAGATGCCAGGCATGGCTCCTGAGTAAATCTCCTCTCCTGGAACAGGCCACTGAGGGAGTCGGCAGGCTCTCAAAGCCTCTTTTGTCCGGGAGGTGAGTCTGAACCGGTGGAAGAGACCTCCGCCCCGAGATGCCAGCCAAGGGAGTCACTGAGCCCACGGGGCCCTCGGAGCCAAAAACACAGCCTGTGCTGGGCAATCTGCAGGAAGCAGTTCTTGCTGACGGCAGGCCCGGGCCGCCTGCCAGGGCTTTGCCAGCAGCAGGGCAGTTGGAAGAGGCACAGGCTGAAGGCGGGGCAGGGGCCGCGGGCTTTGCTGACAGATGCTGCAGATGGCGTGGAGAAGACATGGGAAGGCGTAAGCATGAGGGCTTCCCTGAGCTGACCCATCTCTGCGCACTGGAACACGCGTCACCTCAGCTACCTGCTGCAGTGCGAAGGGTGTCCGCCTGGGTTTGGGTCCAAGCTGACGTAATTACCAGGAGGAAATTTTGGGCAAAGTCACTCTGCCTCCCTGGACCTCACCGGGCCTCACCTTTGGCATCTGCACAGTAGGTGTCGCCCATTCAGTGATGTTACTGAGCACCGTGCTGTGCGCCAGGCACTGGCTGAGGTGCTGGGATAGAGCTGTGAACGGAACAGACACAACCCTTGCCCCCTGGTGCTTCATATCTAGCGAGAGATGGCCAATTAAGTATTTAATTGTGAGTGATATAAATATGTATGTCATGGGGATGAGGACTATGGGGGAAGGTTACACAAGGCAATGGGGCATTGGGTACAGTAGGTGCTTTGCAGGGAGACGCCTCTTGGGGCGCCATGGAGCAGAGGTCTGAGTGACAGAAGGGAGCTGGGAAGGGCTCAGAGGCTGGGGGACTGGAGGCTGGAGCTTTTCAGTGTGTTTCAGTGGAAAGGAGGCCAGAGAAGTCAGGATTGAGGTGCATGGTGATGGTGGGAGGCGATGTCAGGAAGATCATGTGGCACCTTATAGACCGTGTAGGGCTCAGGTTTTCTGTATTTAGTACTTTTTTATTGTTATTACTAGAGGCACAGCACGCAAAATCACGCACGGTAGCCCACCATTCAGCACCCCGCCCATCCGCCCTCATGGTGACCGGTCATTTGGTCGTCACAGTCATCACAGACATTGGCTTTTTATATATATAGATTGCTGTTGTTTATCTTTCTGTGAGATTCTGTGAAAGAACTTAATACTGAAGGAAATCACAGTCCATGCAGAATGCAGATTTTTAAAAGGAATTCATCAACGGCACCGTTTCCTTCCCAGGAGCAAACATAATCTGTTAGGGATGAGGGTGGAGTTTGATGAAAATTTGCTGGCGGACTCGGGAATGCCCTCATCCGACCTTGACAATCACCACCACCACTATCCCTGTCCCAGGTTCCTAAGGCAGCTGAAAACGCAGGAGGAACTGCAAGTGAGAATTGAAATGCCATTAAGGTTAGCTAGTCTCGGCCCACGCCCCCACCCACCCACCAGCAGGGTCTCTGCTAAAGCTGCCCTGAGTCCCTCCGTTTAGGCTCCAGACCAAAGCAAGGCCACCTCGGACCCTCCTGGAGGCCAAAACCTCATTTGTGGATGTTACTTACCGAATAGGTGGCTCCGATTACTAAAGAGTTCCAAGGTACCATTGTGGAAAGAGAGAGCAGGACACCGGGGCCTTCTGAGGATCGGGGTTTAGCTGCCAACTCCCGGGAGAGGGAGTGGCAGAGACAAGGATGGATGCTGGGGTTCGCTCCTCTGAGGAGCCCCAAGGCAGGAGGAAGGAAGTTGGCAGGTTGAACGCTCAGAGCAGCAGCACTCGGTGGCCGAGCAGCAGAGCGTGGGGGTCAGAATCACACGCGGTTGCCTGGCTTTTCATCCCACCCTGCCCCTGCCCGCTGGTGACTGTGGCACCGACACGTCCTGACCACAGAGTTATCCGTTTCTCTGAGTAGGGCAGGGGTCAGAAGTCGCCCTAGCGTTAGAAACGGGGCCTACTACAGGCTGCCCACCTTCTAACAGCAACTCGGTGTCTGTCTGTCTGTCTCTCTCTGTCTGTCTTTCTCCTCCTGCGAAATATACGGAGTGCTCGAGGCCATGGAGAGGGGCACACTCTAAAGGGTAAGGGTGCAGATAGGTCTCCACTAACTGACAGGAATGTCCAGTATCTTACCAGCCCCGCTGGGATGCCAGAGCAGTCTGTCTGCCAGCATCTTGCCTTTCTCGGGAACTCTGGACAGCTTCTCTTCGTGTGGAAATCCTCCTCCAGTCAGCGTCACGGTCAAGGCCCATGTGAGCAGCCACCTCCACATTCCCGCACATTTTTGGTTTCTTCTGTGCATTCCCGTCGGTCATCCAATGTCAAGTCCCCATTGCCGTTTCTTCCTCGTTGATCTGTTGGCCTAACAGCATCCTTCAGTTTATTAGAATAATGATGACTGCAGGCACCATTTTCCGTTCTGTCATCAACATTATCATCATCATCATCGCAAATGGACTGATAAGCGTGAATACCCCATGTTTTCAGTAATGTTATCTGCTTGGCATCCCATGCGTGCCAGGTGCCAGTTCCAGTGAGAATGCGGTGAAAGACACTGCAGGGAAGTGGATGCGTTCTGTCCTGTCTCGTGTGTGTGCTATGTTGCACGTGTGTGTGCATGTGTGTGCATGTGCATTCTGGTGGAACTGGACGTGTTTAATTATAAACGTGCTTATTTCTCCTGGTCTAGGGCCTGTAGAAGAGATTTTCTTAGTGGATATGATTCCAACCCTATCGAGCACTGATAACAGGGCCTGGAATTTAGAAAATGCTGCAGAAATATTTGTGGTTAAATAGCTAATCACTTCCCTCCTCTGCAGCCTGTAGTGTTTCCGAGGGGCCTCCCAGAGAAGTCTACGCCTGAATCCCTGGCATCTGTGAACATGAGACTCAGAAGGGATTTACAGATGTGATTATGATTATGGCCAATTTTCTTTAAATTTTTCCTTATGCCCCTTCCTCTTCTTCTTCTGGGACTTCAGTTACACACATACTAGACTGTTTGATGTCCCATAGCTCACTGAGGTATGTGTTTGTGTGTGTTTTTTTGTTTGTTTTGTGTGTGTGTTTTTATTTTTTTGTTTGTTTGTGTGGTTTGTTTTTTTCTTAGTATTTTATTCCTGGGATTTATTTTCTATATTTTGTATTGTTTTCTCTTACTGTTAATTCCATACAACGCATTTTCCATTTAAGATACTATGTTTTTATCTCTAGAAGTTTTATTTTTCCATTTAAAATATTTTTCCGTTTTTCTCCTCATTATGGTAATGTTTTTTCTCCTACATTCTTGAGAATGTGGAGCATATTTATAATAGTTGTTTTAGTGAGCTTCCTAATTTTTAACTTTCATTTTTGCTTCTCCCATGTGTCTTATTTCTGGTTCTGTTCTTATTGATTGATTTCTCTTATGGGTGACCCTTTCCTGCTTCATTGCATGCCTGGTAATTTACGATTGAATACCATACATTTTACATTGTGAATTTTACATGGTAGTTGCTGGATTTTGCTGCATTCCTTTAAATCATGCGGTACTTTGTTCTGAGATGCAGTTAAGAGTCTTGGAATAAAATCGACACCTGCAGGGAATGCTTTTAAACTTTTCTTCAGACATGTCTTCATGGAGTGACTTATCATCCCAGTGTGCCTGGGTCAAAGAGGTCCCCAGGACATGAGACTCAACTTTAGAAACGAGGGCCCAGTTCCTGAGAAACAGGACTTTCTGATTTAACACTAGGAAAGCTCCAAGCAAACTAGAACAAATTAAACATCCTAGATCTAGAGCGTGCTGTAGTCCAGGGCCAACTGAGTCCCACTACTACATGTTGAGGACACGACTCCCATTACAAGGTCTCACACCGCAGCTGGGAGAGCATGAACTGTGTCCGGCCTGTGAAGAGTCCTGGAGAGTGTTGAGTCTGCTAGTGTCTGGTGGTTCCTTCCTTTCGTACATGCTCAGATCAGCACTCAGGACTTGCAGACCTCCCTGGAGGTCTTTTTCCTGTGCATGCCCATCTCCTCCTATGTCCTGTCCTGCAAATTCTAGCCGCCTTGGCCTCCCTGACCTCCAGTCTCAGACTCCTCAGCTCAGTGAGACCATCAAGCCTGTTGGTATTCTCCCACGCTGCTCTACTGTCTGAAAGCTGCCTCCAGGCAGTTAGCCGAGTAATCAGAGGGATCATTCCATCTGTTTCTCTTTGCAGAGATCATAATCCTGCCATGCCTGCTGTCCACTGGCTGAAAACTGTTTTTTAATATATTTTGTCTGGTTTTCTAATTAAGATGAGAGTGTAAATATAGTCCCTGTTAATTAATTGTAGCCATAAGCAGTCCTTACTCTTTATATTTTATTAGAGGCCCGGTGCACAACATTCATGCACTGGGGGGTGGGGGGTGAAGGGGGGTGTTCTCAGCCCAGCCTGCGCCCTCTTGCTGTCTGGGAGCCCTCAGGAGATGTCTGAGTGATGGCTTAAGCCTGCTCCCCAGACCTAAGCCAGCAGTCGGACATCCTTAGCACTGCCACTGTGAGCCCAGCTTCTGGCTGAGTGGCGCTCCCCCTGGGAGAGTGCACTGACCACCAGGGGCCAGCTCCTGTGTTGAGCATCTGCCCCCTGGTGATCAGTGTGCATCATAGTGACTGGTTGTTCTGCCGTTCAATCAATTTGCATATTAGCCTTCTATTATATAGTATACCTCAATATATAGATATTATTTAATATGCATATTATATTTGAAGGGGTTGCTCTTTTTCTGGTTATACAGTTTTTTTGTACATTCAGTTTACTCTTACAAAGACAATGCAATATTTGAAAATAATAATAGCAACTGCCTTCTGTGTCTCAGCCCTGTGCTAGGTGTTTCATATCCATTATATCGAATCTTTGCAAAAAATTTTAAAGATCGATATTGCTGATATTATTGTCTTCATTTTAAAGATGTCAAACTGAGATTTAAAGCAGTGAATAAATTGCCAAAACTCAGTAGCTAATATATTGACCAGCTTACAGTTGAATGCAATCTTTCTGAATATTCCTGTATCCACACCACAATGCTTAGTGTGTAGTATTCAAACATAAGAACACAATTAGGGCCAAAATGTTTTTAAGGTCAAAGGTTAAGTTGGGCAGAAAATTTAAGTGACTCTGTAGATAATGTTTTACAGTTTAAGTGAATGGGTGGTGTTTTTGCGTGTGTGTGTGTGTGTGTGTGTGTGTGTGTGTGTGTGAGAGAGAGAGAGAGAGAGAGAGAGAGAGAGAGAGAGAGAGAGAGAATGTGTGTGTGTGTGTGTGTGTGTGTGTGTATGCATATATGTATGTGTTAGGTGCAGTGAATGAAGGAGCCTTACCCAGCCACATTGACCTTCTTTGAACCCTGACACCTTTGCATATAATACTGAAATTGCATTTAATTTCCTAAATTATCGCACTTTTATTCCCCGGACTGTCGTAACAAATTACTACAAACTTGGTGGCTTAAAACAACCCAAGTGCATGCTCTCACGGTTCTGGAGGCGAGAGCTCTGAAATCAAGGTGCAGCAGGCGGGCACTCCCTCTGGGGGCTCCAGTGCAGGGTCCTTCTTGCCTCTTCCAGCTGCTAGTGCCTCCTGGAGTTCCTTGGCTTGTGACAGTGTAGCTCCAGTTTCTCCAGCTCCACATACCAAGGCCTTCTTTCCCGGGTCTCTCTCTCCCCTTCTCCTCTTTTGTGAGGACTTATCCTTAGATTCAAGGCCCACCTTCTTCCAGGTTGATCTCCTCTTTTTTAAAAAAATATATTTTTATTGATTTCAGAGAGACAGAAACATCAATGATGAGAGGGAATCATTGATCGGCTGCCTCCAGCACACCCCCTACTGGGGATGGAGCCCGCACCCTGGGCATGTGCCCCAACCAGGAATTGAACTGTGATCTCCTGGTTCCTGGGTCAGTGCTCAACCACTGAGTCACGCTGGCTGGGCCAGGAGGATCTCCTCTTGAGATCCTTAATTTCCTCTGCAAAGACGGTTTCCAATAAAGGTACCATTTTCAGGTAGCACTGGTTAGGGTTTGCACATATTTGGGGGTGGCATACAGTTCAACCCACGACAGACTCTAGGGGAGCTCTGAAGCGCTTCGCAGTGGCTGCTCTTTAAGTTCCTCTCAGGAGGGCCAGCCTGCAGCCCAGGCATTGACCTCCTGTAAATACCCAAACTCCGCGATTGGGAAATAACTCCAGACACCCAGTCTGAGCAAGATGAATGTCTAACGTGGATGCCAAGCCTGAGGGTGTTTTCTGTCCAAGTATCTTTCTTTGCATTTGGGTCTTTGCCACCTTGAGTCAGAAAATGCTATCATCCAAGATTCTGATTCACTCCCTTCCTTGATCTACTCGGTGCCCAGCCATCCTATGTTGCAACTTTCTGCTAACCTCTGCTAACCTTTTTTCCCTCCAGAAACGCAAGCATCCACTGTTCTTGCTAATGCTTCTTTGTAATCTTGCCGGTAAAGTCTCTTAAACACGACGGGACTGTGTTTTTAAGGCATTAGACTTAATAACCAGGTCGTTACCACTGTTTACTAACCTGGGCTCATTTAAGAGGGCTCTGTGCTTTTCACCTCACCGCAGCATAATGAGGGTATTAATTAGGGCAAGAGACATAGCACTCTGGGTTTGCTCTAAGGCCGTGGTTCTCACCCTTCTGGCCCTTTACATACAGTTCCTCATGTTGCTACTTTATAACTGTAATGTTGCTCCTGTTATGGATCAAAATGTAAATATCTGATATGCAGGATGGCCTTAGGTGACCCCTGTGAATGGGTCGTTTGACCGCCAAAGGGGTCGTGACCCACAGGTTGAGAACCGCTGCTCTAAGGCCATCTGGGGAGATGGCTCGGGCTTTGGTCATAATTTCTGTTAAAATGTTTCCAAGGGGATACATTTCAGTCGCCAGGAAATGATATTTCCCTTCAATGTCAACTCCTTTTCTCTTTAAATGGGTTGCTTTTAGGTCTGTAAAATTCCCCACTGTAATTCACCTAATGCCTCATTGAACTCAACAGCAGAGGCCGTGGGGGGCAGCGAATGAAAGCACGGGCTGGAGCCAGACAGCCTGGGTCTACATCCTGGCTCTGCTTCTTCCTGCGTGACATTGGGCACATTAATTTCATTTCTGGCTCTTTTTTTTTTTTTTTTAAAATCTGGGCAAGGGTGAGGATTAAATGAATGTAAAATGCTTAGGTTGGTTTTTGGCACACAGTGAGTGCCTTATACATGTGAGCAGTTATTTTTAAAAATTTATTAAGTCCAAAGAACCTGCTTTTGCTATCTGCTGTGTAAAAGGCATGGTTTAGTGCTCTGGTCTTTCTAGGATGGGGTTACAGGTTGCACGCTGTCTCCCTGAGATTCGTATGTTGAAGTTCTAACCCCTCAAACCTCAAAATGTGACCTTATTTGGAGATAGGAATTTTTCAGAAGTAATCAAGTTAAAATGAAGTCATGCAACAGGTTCCAGTCCAGTATGATGGCTGTCCATAGATAAAGGGGAACTGGGATACACAGACACGTGTAGAAGGAAGACGAGGTGATGAAACATGGGAAGAAGGTAGCCATCTGCAAGCCAGGGAGAGAGACCTGAAACAGATCCTCACAGCCCCTGGGAGGAACCATCCCTACTGACACCTTGATTTTGGACGTCTAGCCTCCAGAGCTGAGAGAAGAAATTTCTGCTTTTAAGCCACCTTAAAAGTAATAGTACTTTGTTATGACAACTTTAGGAAATTAGTCCAGAGGGCCATGACACACATGGCTGTCTGCTAGGAGGGATGTACTATTCCATAGTGCTCCGGTTGCAAGGAACAGAAATTAACTAAATCTCGCTTAAGCAAATAATAAAACAAAGATGAACTTACAATGATACAGAGGCAT